>NW_027361676.1:33675000-34275000 GCF_039654945.1 Dendrobates tinctorius
TGATTTCCTATTCTTTTACACGTTTGTCACACTTAAATGTTTCAGATCACCAAACAAATTTATATGTTAGACAAAGATAACACAAGTAAATGCAAAATGCAGTATTTAAATGAAGGTCTTTAATATTAAGGGAAAAAGAAATTCAAACCTGCAGGGCCCTGTGTGAAAAAGTGGTTGCCCCCTAAACCTACTAACCGGTTGGACCACCCTTAGCAGCAACAAGTGCAATCAAGAGTTTGTGATAACTGACAATGAGTTTTTTACAGCGCTCTTGAGAATTTTTGGCCCACTCATCTTTGCAGAATTGTTGAAATTCAGTCACTTTGGAGGGGTTTTCGAGCATGAACTGCCTTTTTAAAGTCATGCCACGGCATCTCAATCAGATGAAGGTCAGGACTTTGACAAGGCCACTCCAAAGTCTTAATATTGTTTTTCTTAAACCATTCAGAGGTGGTTTTGTTGGTGTGTTTTGTATCATTGTCCTGCTGCATAACCCAACTGTGCTCCAACTGGAGGTCAAGAACAGATGGCTGGACATTCTCCTTCAGAATTTTTTGGTAGATAGTAGAATTCATGGCTCTATTTACCACAGGAAGTCTTCCAGGTGCTGAAGCAGCAAAACAGCCCCAGACCATCACACTAGCACCCCCATATTTTACTGTTAGTGTGATGTTCCTTTTCTGAAATGCTGTGTTAGTTTTACGCCAGATGTAATGGGACATATACCTTGTAAAAACTTCTACTTTTGTCTCATCAGTCCGCAGAGTATTCTCACAAATGTCTTGGGAATCATTAAGCTGTTTTCTGGTATAACTGAGATGAGCCTTTATGTTCTTATTGCTCAGCAGTGGTTTTAGTCTTGGAACTCTGTCATGCAGGCCATTTTTGCCCAGTCTCTTTCTATGGTGGAGTCATGAACACTAACCTTAACTGAGGCAAGGGGTGCCTGCAGTTCTTTGAATGTTGCTGTGGGGTCTCTTGTGACCTGTTGGATGAGTCATAGCTCTCACTGTGGTTCACTAGAGTCCCAAAGCTTGACAAATGGCTTTATAATATTTTCCAGACTGATAGATCTCAATTACGTTGTTACTTTTTTTGTTCCAGAATATCTTTGGATCCCATCACGATGTCTAGCTTTTGAGGATATTTTGGTCTACTTCACTATGTCAACAGGTCCTATTTAGGTGATTTCTTGATTGAGAACTAGTGTGGCAGTAATCAGGACTGGGTGTGGCTAGGGAATTTGAACTCAGCTTCCTAAAGATGTGATAAACCACAGTTCATTTATGTTTTAGGGGGTGGGGGTATCAATCACTTTCTCACACAGGGCAATGTAGGTTTGGATTTCTTTTTCCCTTAATAATAAAGACCTTCATATAAAAACTGCATTTTGTGTTGACTTGACTTCTCTTTGCTTTGTTTGTCTAACATTTAAATTTGTTTGGTGATCTGAAACATTTCAGTGCAATAAATTGTTTGGTTATCCTTTTAATAAAATTGTCATACTGGTGCATCATAAGGCTGCTGCTGTGGCCAAAAAACTACTCACCCGCATCTGGCCAATGGCTGTGCGACCATTGGACAACCACAGGTGGGGAAATTTCTAAAATCAGCACAGTACATCTGTCATAGAACCCCATCAACCCACTGCTGAACCAATGGTCAAACATACATGTACATTACATGTACACTAGACAGTGTGACAGGAAAGAATACACATGTGTCACCTGTTGCACAAGTGTCAAAGATATCTAATCCCTGATGCAAAAGATTAAAACTCAAGTCAGAATTGATGTCAGTTGTCTGTAAGGTTAATATTCAAGTAAGGACAATTACTGAACAAATGAAAATGATATCAAACAAAATACAATATTATGAATGATAGTAAACATAAATTGTAAAATGTAATCAAGCAGAATTTAATTCAATCTGAATTTTGCTAAATTCTATATTCTCCAGAATACAGTTTTTTTCTAGTTCACTTTGTGATAATTCAGGAAAATGATGGATAGCTGTAGCTCCCATTTTTATGAACCCTAGATAGCCTGCAAAAGGTTAAAAAAAAGTATGTCACCACTCCCCTGTCACAGCCCCACAGTCCCCAGCTGCCTGTTGCACTCTATCCGATTCTTCACACTATAGAGCAAGCCTTTTGGCTGTGACCTAGCCTTGGGCTTTAGAGGTTACTGGCCTCATAAAATCATGATATACATTGTGACGGCATGATATGCGTAGGCATAGTTTGCTGTAATCTCCCAGGCTCGGTTGCAGGTGGAAATCTGGAATACAGAGGCCGGAGATGCAGAGCGCAAATGGCAAAAAGAAAAGGCGTGGATTATCAGATGGTAGGCAGCATAAGCAACGAAAATATTGGAACAGATGAGTGTTAAGGTATTCATCTTTTGTTTTCGTTTTTTACATCTTATGTTTATTATGCAGTAAAATCCACTTGATTTGGGAATTTTGAACTTTGCCAGATCTGCTTATTTTTAATACTAAAGCATTACATCTTTTCGTAGTAACCTGACAGTTCTTAGATTACTTTATGAGAGCACTAAAGAGGAGCAATTCCTGTAAGTAATCAAACTGTACAACTCTTAGGAATTCCCATATTTTTCTGTTTCAATATTATTATTATTATTATTATTATATATTTATAAAGCACCATTGGCTCCATGGTGCTGTACATGAGAAGGGGTTACATACAAGTTACAGATATCACTTACAGTAAACAAACTAACAAACTAACAATCACAGACTGATATAGAGAGGAGAGAGGACCTGGCCCTGGTGCACTTACATTCTACAATATTGGCAATTTTACATTCCTGTTCTATTGCACCCATTGCATCTACAAGTATTATAGCTAATTTGACGATTTTGACCTATATTCATTAAGCAGTCTTAAAACTGTTTGAAATATTGCACATTTTTTTCACATTTTGAACATGCACAATCATTTTGTGACCTGTGGATTTTTCACATCATTCCTGTTCAGCTTCATGAATTGTAGAAAAATGGGCCAATCTCAGGTGGAACTGAGATTCACAAACAAATTCACCATAACTTGCACCAGAAAGTGATGTGAATTAGCATCAGCAGATGCAGCTTCTGGCAACCGCCATCCAGGGCAGGACGAGTGCCCCAATCCAAAGTCCAGCTGATGATGCTTACGTGAGGAAGACGGTAAGAAGAGTGTTGCAAAAGATGACCCCAGGGGATGAGGTCAAGGTGTTATTGGCGCTGTTTGAGAGGGTGGTGGAATGGGGGAAATTGCCTCTGGAGCAGTGGGCCAAGGTTCTGGCACCATATTTAACAAGTGAACCACAGAAGACATATTATGACTTGGCACTGCAGGATGCAAAAGAATATGCCGAGTTAAAAGCTGAGATCTTGGCACATTTCGGAGTAACCTTGACTGTCAGGGCGCAATGGATGCATGAGTGGGCGTATTGCAGTGACAAACCTCCCCTTTCCCAAATGTTCTATCTCCTACACCTGGTCCAAAAATGGTTACAACCTGAATCCTCCTCCCCAGCACAGATGGTGGAGAAGGTTGTTATGGCCAGGCTGATGCCCCCCTATCCAGGCCGGTGCAATTCTGGGTTGCCCAGAGAGATCCTCATAATGCCAATGGCCTAGTGAGCTTGGTGGAAAGGCACCAGGTGGTCGAGAAGTCCTTGGGGAAGCAAGGGGGGGCATCCCCATACTGGGGTTCCCAAAGTTGGGCTGACACCCAAAAGAGGGGAGCTAGAGCCATACCTGGGGGGCTGCCAAGAATACCAGAGGTAGTGCCCAGGGTCCCTTCCCATAGTATAAAGTGTTGGAGGTGTCATAACCCTGGCCACATAGCCTCCCATTGTCCCATGACCACCGAGCCAATGGACTGCAGCACAGGACATTGCTGCTCGTACTTTGCATATCCGGCCTGCATTGCTGTTTCCCAAATGGGAGAGGGGCCACAGGCATGCCCCATGACAGTAAACGGGGTGCAAGTGACTTGTCTGCTGGACTCAGGGAGTTTGGTAACCCTAGTGAGGGCCACAATTCCCCATCGGCTGATTCCTGGAAAGAGGGTGGGCATCCGCTGTATCCATGGCGATGCAAAGGACTACTCTGTGGCCCAAGTGGTCATAAATACAAATTGTGGCAGTGAGTCTCATGAGGTTGGCGTGGTCAATGACCTATTGCACCCTGTTATAATAGGGCGGGACCTTGTGTTATTTTGGGACTTGTGAGGAAAAGGGAGGATGTCTGGTTGTACGGACAACAGCCAGGTTGCGCACAAAGAAGCCTTGTCGCAGGCTGCAGATGACAGGTTTCTGTTTTGTGTGCTTGTTGGTGATGAGGATGAGGCAGCATCCACTGAAGCCAATGTCCCTGAGCTGGAGGTGTCCAGGGGAACTTTGGGACCGCCCAACTCAGGGATTTAACTCTAAAAGGGGCATTTGATAATGTAGCTCTACTTAATGGTGTTGCTCAAGAGCAGGGGGCTTATACTCGATGCCATGAATGGAGAGATAATATGTCACATCACCAAGCTGAGGGGGAGGTAATTGAGCAGTTACTGGTGCCAGGGCCATACAGATGCAGAGTGTTAGACATGTCCCATACACATGTGTTAGGTGGTCACCTGGGCATAGAGAAAACCCAGGAATAGATCCTCCAGAGGTTCTACTGGCCCGGTTGTCACCATGATATTGTGAATTTCTGTAGGTCCTGTTCCACCTGCCAGCTAACTTCCCCAGTGGCCCATTTCCATAGCCCCTTGGTGCCGTTGTCCATTATTGTTGTACCACTTGATAGCATAGCCATGGATCTAGAGTGACCCCTGGTCAAGTCCACCAGAGGACATCAGTATTTTCTGGTAATACTGGACTATGCTACATGATACCCGGAGGCCATCCCACTATGTAACTCCTCCTCAAAGTGTATCACCCGAGAGTTGGTCCATGTCTTCTCTTTATAGAGGTTGCCTAATGAGATCCTGATGGACCTCGTTTATGTCAAAGGTGATGAAGGAGCTGTGCATAACCCTGCAAATCACACAATTCTGGACCTCAGTCTACCATCCACAGACGGTTGGCTTGGTAGAAAGGTTGAATAAAACCTTGAAGGCCATGTTGAAGAAGGTCATAGAGAAAGACACACAGGACAGGGACTGTCTTCTACCGTACCTTCTATTCTCCATCAGAGAAGTACCGCAGGCCTCTACTGGGTTCTCCTGTTTTGAACTGTTGTATGGCCGACACCCTTGTGGACTCCTCGACGTAGCAAAGGAGATGTAGGAGGAGGAGTCTACGTCCTACTGGAATGTAATCTAGCATGTGGCCCAGTTACAAGAGAGGATTGCCAAAGTGATGCCCCTTGTGAGAGAACATCTCAAAGCACAAGAGGCACAGTTGAGGGTCTACAATAGGTCTTCAAGGGAGACACTTCAGCCCTAGCGATTGAGTAGTGTGCTGGTACCCACGGTGGAGAACAAATTCCTGGCCAAGTGGCCCTATGAGGTAGTGGAGAAATTTGGAGATGTCAATGACAAAATCCACCAACCAGGGAGGTGGAAGCCCCACCAGGTGTACCACGTGAACCTAATCAAACTGTGGCAGGACAGACAACCTAAGGAAGCCACTTGCCTGCTAGCCAAGCCCAATGTCAGTGCAGAGGATGTCAAGGTGGCAGACACTTTATCCTGCTCACAGAAGCAGCAGTGCCGGGAGTTGTTGCAACGGAACAGAGACCTGTTCTCAGAACTTCCGGGTTGTATGAAGGTTATAGACCATGAGGTTCTGATCGAGCCTCATGTCCGGGTCAACATGAAGCCATATTGGATTCTGGAAGCTCATCGAGAGGTAATCTCGAAAGAGGTAAAGCGGATATTGATCCTGGGAGTTATCTAGGAGTCCAAGAGTGGCTGGTCCAGTCCAAGAGTCTTGGTGCCGAAACCAGATGGGGAATGGTGGTTTTGCAATGACTATAGGAAGCTGAATGAAGTCTCTAAGTGTGATGCTTACCCATTGCCCTGGGTTGATGACCTAATTAAGAGGCTAGGGCAGGCTCGGTACATTACTACCCTTTACCTCACAAAAGGGTTTTGGCAAAAACCTATGTCCCAAGATGCCAAGGAGAAGACTATCTGTTCAATGCTAGAAGGGTGCTTCCATTATATAAGGATGCCATTTGAGTTACAAGGCACTCCAGCTACATTCCAGAGAGCCATGAACTGGATCCTGGCTCCCACAAAAGGTACATGGTGGCCTGCCTACCTGGACGGTATTGTGATGTTCATTTTGGATTGGGGGACCCATCTGAGCAAAATACAGGCCATTTTTGATGCTCTACGGAAGGCAGGATTTTCTATAAACCTGAAAAAATGTGCCTTAGGAACGGAGGAGGCAAGATATTTAGGCTGTGCTGTAGGCTGGGGCGAAATAAAGCTCCAGACAAACAAAGTTGAGGCGATCCAGGACTGGACACAACCCCTCTCAAAAAGGCAGGTGAGGGCATTCCTGGGCATTGTGGCTTTATTCCAAATTTCACCATGGTAGCTACCTCTCTGACAGACCTCCTTAACGGGACAAAGTTGGCTATGGCAAAGTGGTCTCCAAAATCTGAGATCCCTTCCAGAATCTGAAGCTGGCCCTGTGCAAACAGCCGATGCTGGTAGCACATGATTTCTCTAAGGAGTTTGTGGTCCAGATGGACATGTCGGATGTCGGATCTGGGAGCTGTCTTGCCCCAAGAGGTGAACAAGGAAGAGCACCCCATAATGTATCTCAACCGGAAGTTTTCATCCTGTTAAAAAAAATTACGCCATAATGGAGAAGGAATCTTTAGCCATCAAATGGGTGTTGGACTCTCTAAGGTACTATCTCTTGGGCTGGAAGTTCAAACTGGTGTCAGACCATGTCCCACTGAAGTGGATGAGGGGAAAAAAGGAAAGAATGCCTGAGTGACCAGATGGATCCTAGCACTTCAGGATTTTGACTTCCATGTGGAGCATAGGTCAGGGAAACTGCATAGCAATGCTGATGCTCTGTTGAAGATCCACTGTTTGTTGGCAGGTGCCGAGCCCCCTGGCTTTGGGCAGAGGGGGAGGGTATGTAATATGGCCACCAGACAAGTCCTGGAAGGGAAATATGTGTCATCACGGCTATCAGCTGCAGTGATATAAGCTCAGAAGTATACTCCAGCATGTATAGTGCTGAGAGAGTTGTTTGTGCCGCTCCAGGGCCGGGTTTTACAAGAGGTCATAAGAGATGGGTGGGAATGATCACTCACATATCCCCACCCCAGGGGCGTGGTTTGGCTAAAAAAATTGAGGCCAATTGCCTCATTCAGTGTCTGTGTCTGGAGTCCTCCATATGTATGTTGCTGAAGGCACTGACCTGAGCGAGCGGACCCTCAGTACAATATGGACTGTTTATATTTTGTTTGTTTTTATGTTGTTCCGGAAAAGGCTGTTCATTTGTTTTTCCTATCCAGAGCAGTTTATGCCATTTTAATAAACTTGCTTGGACATTCCAGTAATACTGCTTCCTGTGCCTGCCTCAACTGCAGATCCCTACCACAGTCATGGCCGAAAGCATTGTCACCGTTGAAATTGTTCCAGAAAATGAAGTATTTCTCCTAGAAAGTTATTGTAATTACACTTGTTTTGTGATTCATATGTTTATTTCCTTTGTGGAACAACACAAAAAAAATTGAAAAAAAGGCAAATTGCCAGAATTGGATGACCGGACAAAATACTTGGAACCATCAAGTTAATATTTGGTTTCATTTCACACCCTCGCTTCCTATAACTACCAACAAGCTTCTATCACATCTCAACTGGAATTTTGAACCACTCATCTTTTACAAGCTGCTTTAATTCTCTGATATTTGAAGGGCGCCTTCTCCCAACAGCAATTTTAAGATCACTCCACAGTTGTTCAATGGGATTTAAATCCGGACTCATTGCTGGCTACTTCAAAATGCTCTAGCGTGTTGTTTCCACCCATTTCAGGGGGCTTCTTGAAGTATGCTCAATTATGCCATGACTGTATGTAGCAAATAAAAAAGAGAAGCACAGTGTTGAGTCAGTGATGCAGTCCCTACTAGTCCTATGGCCAAGAAAGTCCTATGATATTCAAAAACTACAAAAATTGGCAGGACTCCAGGGGTCCCATCTAGGTGCAACACTTAAACTTCCCAATTGAAAACTGATGCTGAAATATTGCACATGGATGGGTGAATAATACTCCACATTTTTTTTCACTCGGACACCTTGAGTGCTGCCTCCATTTTTTAGTTTTTAAAGAGAATACTCTCATTTTACCTTTACATCCAAATATATGTCCCTATGACTTTTATGCCTTCTGTTACTGAGAGAAAAGTTTTTTTAACCCCTTCACCCCCAAGGGTGGCTTGCACGTTCATGACCGGGCCAATTTTTACAATTCTGACCACTGCCCCTTTATGAGGGACTTGCATTTATTTGTGAAAAAAATGGAAATTTGGCGAAAAATTTTGCAATTTTCCAAATTTGAATTTTTATGCCCTTAAATCACAGAGATACGGCACACAAAAAACTTGATAAGTAACATTTCCCACATGTTTAGTTTACATCAGCACAATTTTGGAACCAAAATTTTTTTTTGTTAGGAAGTTATAAGGGTTAAAATTTGACCAGCGATTTCTCATTTTTGCAACACCATTTTATTTTTACGGACCACATCACATTTGAAGTCACTTTGAGGAGTCTATATGATAGAAAATACCCAAAAGTGACACCATTCTAAAAACTGCACCCCTTAAGGTGCTCAAATCCACATTCAAAAAGTTTATTAACCCTTTTGGTGCGTCACAGGAATTTTTTGAATATTTAAAAAAAAATGAACATCTAACTTTTTTTCACAAAAAAAATTATTCAGGTTCAATTTTTTTTATTTTACCAAGGGTAACAGGAGAAATTGGACAGTAAAAGTTATTGTGCAATTTGTCCTGAGTACGCTGATACCTGATATGTGGGGGGGAACCACTGTTTCGGCGCATGGCAGAGCTCAGAAGGGAAGGAGCTTGACTTTTTCAATGCAAAATTGGCTGGAATTCAGATCGGATGCCATGTCACGTTTGGAGAGCCCCTGATGTACCTAAACAGTGGAAACCCCCCACAAGTGACCCCATTTTGGAAACTAGACCCCCCAAGGAACTTATCTAGATATGTGGTGAGAACTTTGAACCCACAAGGGCTTCACAGAAGTTTATAACGTACAGCGGTACAATTAAAAAATCATATTTTTTACTCAAAAATGATCTTTTCATCCCCAATTTTTATTTTCCCAAGAGTAACAGGACCCTAAAAGTTATTGTGCAATTTGTCCTGAGTACGCTGATACCCCACAAGTGGGGGTAAACCACTATTTGGGCACATGGCAGAGCTCGGAAGGGAAGCAGCGCCATTTGACGTTTTTGGCTGGAATTGAGATTGGACACCATGTCGCGATTGGAAAACCCCTGATGTACCAAAACAGTGGAAACCCCCCACAAATGAACCCATTTTGGAAACTAGACCCCCCAAGGAACTTATCTAGATGTGTGGTGAGAACTTTGAACCCCCAAGGGCTTCATAGAAGTTTATAACATACAGCCGTACAATTGAAAAATCATATTTTTTCCACAAAAATGATCTTTTCACCCTCAATTCTTATTTTTCCAAGGGTAACAGGACCCTAAAAGTTATTGTGCAATTTGTCCTGAGTACGCTGATACCCCACATGTGGGGGTAAACCACTATTTGGGCACATGGCAGAGCTCGGAAGGGAAGCAGCGCCATTTGACGTTTTTGGCTGGAATTGAGATCTGACACCATGTCGCATTTGGAAAGCCCCTGAAGTACCAAAACAGTGGAAACCCCCCCACAAATGACACCATTTTGTAAACTAGACCCCCCAAGGAACTTATCTAGATGTGTGGTGAGCACTTTGAACCCCTAAGGGCTTCATGGAAGTTTATAATGCCGGGCATGAAAATAAAAAAATCATATTTTTTCCACAAACATGATCAATTAGTTCCCAATTTTTTTATTTTCCCAAGGGTAACAGGAAAAATTGAACCCCAAAAGTTGTTGTCCAATTTGTCCTGAGTACGTTGACACCCCATATGTGGGAGAAAACTACAGTATGGGCACACGTCGGGGCTCGGAAGGGAAGTAGTGACGTTTTGGAATGCAGACTTTGATGGAATGGTCTGCGGGTGTCATGTTGCCTTTGGAGAGACCCTAATGTACCTAAACAGTGGAAACCCCCCACAAATGACCCCATTTTGGAAACTAGACCCCCTAAGGAACTTATCTAGATGTGTGGTGAGCACTTTGAACCCCTAAGGGCTTCACAGAAGTTTATTATGCCCGGGCATGAAAATAAAAAAATCGTATTTTTTCCACAAACATGATCAATTAGTCCCCAATTTTTTTTATTTTCCCAAGGGTAACATGAGAAATTGAACCCCAAAAGTTGTTGTCCAATTTATCCTGAGTACGCTGACACCCCATATGTAGGAGAAAACTGCTGTATGGGCACACGTCGGGGCTCGGAAGGGAAGTAGTGATGTTTTGGAATGCAGACTTTGATGGAATGTGTGCGGGTGTCATGTGCGTTTGGAGAGCCCCTGATATACCTAAACTATTGAAACTCCCCACAAGTGACCCCATTTTGGACACTAGGCCCCCCACGGAGCTTATCTAGATGTGTGGTGAGCACTATGAACCCCCCAGTGCTTCACAGAAGTTTATAATGCCCGGGCGTGAAAATAAAAAAATCATTTTTTTCCACAAAAATTATATTTTTGCCCCCAATTTTTTATTTTCCTAACGGTAACAGGAGAAATTGGACCGCAAAAGTTGTTTTGCAATTTGTCCTGAGTAGGCTGATACCCTACATATGGGGGTAAGACACTGTTTGGGCGCATGGCAGAGCTTGGAAGGGAAGGAGCACCATTTGACTTTTTCAACTCAGAATTGGCTGGAATTGAGATCAGACGCCATGTTGCATTTGGAGAGCACCTGATGTGCCCAAACAGTGGAAACCCCCAATTCTAACTCCAACCCTAATGCCAACACACCCCTACCCCTAATCTCAGCCCTAACCCTAGCCTTAACCCTAACCCTAGCCCTAACCCTAGCCCTAACCCTAACCCTAGCCCTGGCCCTAACCCTAAGCCTAATGGGAAAATGGAAATAAATACATTTTCTTTTAATTTTATTATTTTTCCCTTACTAAGGGGGTGATAACGGGGGGGTTTGATTTACTATTTATGGCGGTTTTTATATTTGGCAGCTGTCATACGCTAAAAGACGCTTTTTATTGTAAAAATAGTTTTTGCATCACCACATATTGAGAGCTATAATTTTTCTGTGTTTTGACCCACTGTGTCATGTGAGGTCTTATTTTTTGCGGGACATGTTGATGTTTTTATTGGTACCATTTTCGGGCATGTGACATTTTTTGATCGCTTTTTATTCCGATTTTTGGGACGCAGAATGAACAAAAACTAGCGTTTCATGAATTTCTTTTGGGGGGGTGCGTTTACACCATTCTGCGTGCGGTAAAATTGATAAAGCGGTTTTATTCTTCGGGTCAGTACGGTTACAGCGATACCTCATTTAGGTCATTATTTTATGTTTTGTCTGTTTTATGCAATGAAAACTATTTTATATAAAAAATAATTATTTTTGCATCACTTTATTCTGCGAGCTATAACTTTTTTATTTTTTCACTGATGATGCTGTGTGGCAGCTCATTTTTTGCGGCACAAGATGACGTTTTCAGCGGTACCATGGATATTTATATGTGTCTTTTTTATCGCGCGTTATTGCACTTTTTGTTTGGCGGTATGATAATAAATCATTATTTTTTGCTTCGTTTTTTATTTTTATTTTTTAAGGGGTTCACTAAAGGGGTTAACTAACAGGACCGTTTTATAGGGCAGGTCGTTACGGACGCGGTGATACCTAATATGTGTACTTTTATTGTTTTTTTTTATTTCCAAAAAATGGATTTATTGGGGGAATTTTTTTTTTTTCTAATTTATTTGGCGATTTTTTTAAAATTATTTTAAAACTTTTTTTTTCTTAACTTTATTGCATAGTCCCAGGTGGGACATCACTGTCCTGTGACAGATCGCTGATCTGTCACATCACAGATCACTGTGACAGATCAGCGATCTGTCGCAGGCACTGCTGCAGACTTCCTCATGCCTGCGCTTTGCAGGCACTGAGGAAGCCGGCTCCCTGCAGGCCCCCGAAGGCCCCCATCGCCATCTTGGATTTGGGGCCTGCAGGGATGGAGCCCCCCGCAGCAGCGCTGCACATTGCGCTGCTGTGGGGGGCTCAGGGAAGCACAGAGGGAGCCCCCTCCCTGCCGATGCTTCCCTTTAACCCCCGGTACACCGCGATCATGTTTGATAGTGGTGTGCAAGAGGTTAACGTGTCGGGGTAGTCCGTGACCGCCCCTGACACATTGTGCGGTGTGTCAGCTGTGATAATTAGCTGACATCCGGCCGTGATCAGCGGCGCTCACCACGTGACGGGATAGTATGTCTGATGTTAGGAAGGGGTTAATAAAAGACAATAGTACATGCTGTTTTAAAAGTTTGCAAGGAAGATATGCAATTAAACAATACTGAAGCATGCGACATAAATATGATTCAATAAAAGTGATATGAAAAAAGCCAAGGTAAGAAAAACAAAAAATTTTTAATTTTTTTTCTATGCATCTTATAGCCAAAACCTATATGCACTTGATAAACCATGTACAGGTGCTTCTCACAAAATTGGAATATCATCAAAAAGTTAAATTTATTTCAGTTCTTCAATACAAAAAGTGAAACTCATATATGGTTATTACAAATGGAGTGATCTATTTCAAATATTTATTTCTGTTAATGTTGATGATTATGGCTTACAGGCAATTAAAACCCAAAAGTCATTATCTCAGTAAATTAGAACAAAAAACACCTGCAAAGGCTTCCTGAGCATTTAAAAATGTCACTTAGTTTGTTTCAGTAGGCGCCACAATCATGGGGAAGAGAAAACAGCTGCACTCTGGGAAATTTTGATTTTCAATGCAAAAATTTTTTTTTATTATTGAAGACACCACAGGGGAATAGTGCGTTGAGGTAACGTTTCGACCCTATGTCGGGTCTTTTTCAAACCTCACTTAAAGCACAAGAGAAAAAGAAGCAATCACGGCAGTATGAATGTGCAGGAGGGGCTATTGTGCCATATGTAGAAGTCCGGTCTGGCAGGGACCAGTCAGAGGTCCTAAGATGAGCTGGAAGCGTGGGGCAGCAGGTGCCGTCTGTGGTGTAGTGTCACAATCATGGGGAAGACTGCTGACTTGACAGATGTCCAGAAGTCAGTCATTAAGAGTCAGTGATAAGCGGTCATAAAGGAGCGCTTAGGAAGCAACCCAGGGGCAGACATGGATGTAAGGTCTCCACCGCAGCTCCAGGCAAAAACCTCCAATGGAGGATAGGAGCAATGGGAAAATGGAAAACGGCCCTAGGATCCATCTTCCACCTGATGAGATCCTCCATCGAAACGCTTTGTGGTTTAAACCCATCTCTTGTCTGAGTCTCTTTCCTGCGCTCTTAAGACCGTTTTCCATTTTCTCAGAAGTCAGTCATTGACACACTCCACAAGGAAGGTAAGCCACAAAAGGTCAGTGCCAAAGAAGCTGGCTGTCCGCAGAGTGCTGTATCCAAGCATATTAATGGAAATTTGAGTGGAAGGAAAAGGTGTGGTAGAAAAAGGTGAACAAGCACCCAGGATAACCAAGCCTTAAAAGGATTGTTAAGAAAAGGCAATTATGAAATTTGGGGGAGATTCACATGGAGAGGACTTCTGCAGGAGTCATTGATTTAAGAGCCGCTTTTTGATGATATTCTAATTTTGTGAGAAACATTTGTATTTCATGTATTATACTAGATTATGGCCCGATGCTATCGCATCGGGAGGATGCGATAGCATCACACCTCTTGCCATGTTAACCCTCAACACACACACTCCTCAACACACACTCCTCTCACCTTTCACCATCTCCACTCACTCTTTCACTCCACATACGACCCCTTCTCTCACTCCGTCTCTCATACTCACGCCGTCATCGCCGCTGCTCCACGATCCCCGACATCTTCTTCCGCAGGCGCCATCCTGGATCCAGACGTTGTCCACGCCGGCGACATGTTCTTGCGGCGATGCCATCTTGAGTATCGTGAAATCCCGCGATAGTCAAGATAGCGTCGCCGGAAGAACATGTCGCCGGCGTGGACGACGTCGGGATCCAAAATGGCGTCGGCGAAATCTCGCGAGTTTTCGCCGACGCCATTTTGGATCCCGACGTTGTCCTCGCCGGCGACATGTTCTTGCGGCGACGCCATCTTGACTATCGCGGGATTTCGCCGATCCAAAATGGCATCGCCGCAAGAACATGTCTCAGGCGTGGACGACATCGGGATCCAAAATGGCGTCGGCGTAATCTCGCGAGATTTCGCCGACGCCATCTTTTTGGATCCCGAGTCGTCCACTCCAGCGACATGTTCTTGCGGCGACGCCATCTTGAATCTCGCGGGATTTCACGAAATCCAAGATGGCGTCGCCGCAAGAACATGTCGGCGGCCTGGAGAACGTCTGGATCCAGGATCGCGGCGGCGGAGGAAGATGTCGGGGCAGCGACGATGACGGTGTGAGTATGAGAAACGGAGTGAGAGAAAGGAACGTATGTGGAGTGAAAGAGTGAGTGGACGTGAGTGGAGGTGAAAGGTGAGAGGAGTGTGTGTTGAAGCGGTGTGGTGTGTTGAGGGTTAACATGTGCGTGTGTGTGGTGACGTCACCGGTTACAACTGGACGGAAGTTGTTACAACCGGAAGCTGCTTAGGGCATTTATTATTATAGATGATGAGGAAGAAGCCGTCTGTTGTTGGCGGTGATGGTGTGTAGAGGCTTCTTCAGCCAATGTAATAGATTTAGAGTTAGGGGATTCGTGTGTGAGACGACGGCGTTTATAAGCCTTAATCTTGTCAAGTCTATGCTGTTTTTCCTCAGGAGTCTCATTAGCACGGCGTTGTTTTTGTCGTAGTGCTAAAGCTGCTTTCCTTTCACTGGCATTGGCATACTGTGCATCGGTATTGAATGGTGGTATTGATAGGGCAGAAACAGATTGCTGATTAGTTATGTCAGTGAATGGCATATGGGATGAAGTGTAGCAGTAAATTGTTCCACATGCTGATGTGGAAGCATCCTGTTGTGAGTCTAATAATAATGATGAGGAAGAGGCCGTCTGTTGTCGGCGGTGATGGCGTGCAGAGGCTTCTTCAGCCAATCTTATGGATTTAGAGTTAGGGGATTCGTGTGTGAGGCGACGGCGTTTATAAGCCTTAATCTTCTCAAGGCGATGGTGTTTTTCCTCAGGAGTCTCATTAGCACGGCGTTGTTTTTGTCGTAGTGCTAAAGCTGCTTTCCTTTCACTGGCATTGGCATACTTTTTGTTATGACTCATGTTGGCACAGGTAAAGGAGTCTATTTGGCAGTTATCTGGCAGTGAAGAAGGCGTCCTGGAGTATTGTAGAGTAAACAGATACTAATTGACCCTGTAATTGCCCAGCAGTAGTTATGAAGTGGTAGTGGCAAATTGGCCCTGTAGTTAGACACTGGCAGAGGAGCAAGGCAGCAGTAGTTATGGCGGTAGAGGCAAATTGGCCCTGTAATTAGACACCGGCAGAGGAGCAAGGCAGCAGTAGTTATGGCGGTAGAGGCAAATTGGCCCTGTAATTAGACACCAGCAGAGGAGCAAGGCAGCAGTAGTTATGGCGGTAGAGGCAAATTGGCCCTGTAATTAGACACTGGCAGAGGAGCAATGCAGCAGTAGTTATGGCGGTAGAGGCAAATTGGCCCTGTAATTAGACACCGGCAGTGAACAGTCAGAGGAGCAAGGCAGCAGTACTTATGGCGGTAGAGGCAAATTGGCCCTGCAATTAGACACCGGCAGAGGAGCAAGGCAGCAGTAGTTATGGCGGTATTGGCAAATTGGCCCTGTAATTAGACACCAGCAGAGGAGCAATGCAGCAGTAGTTATGGCGGTAGAGGCAAATTGGCCCTGTAAATAGACACCGGCAGAGGAGCAAGGCAGCAGTAGTTATGGCGGTAGAGGCAAATTGGCCCTGTAATTAGACACCGGCAGAGGAGCAAGGTAGCAGTAGTTATGGCGGTAGAGGCAAATTAGCCCTGTAATTAGACACCGGCAGAGGAGCAAGGCAGCAGTAGTTATGGCGGTAGAGGCAAATTGGCCCTGTAATTAGACACCGGCAGAGGAGCAAGGCAGCAGTAGTTATGGCGGTAGAGGCAAATTGGCCCTGTAATTAGACACCGGCAGAGGAGCAAGGTAGCAGTAGTTATGGCGGTAGAGGCAAATTAGCCCTGTAATTAGACACCGGCAGAGGAGCAAGGCAGCAGTAGTTATGGCGGTAGATGCAAATTAGCCCTGTAATTAGACACCGGCAGAGGAGCAAGGCAGCAGTAGTTATGGCGGTAGAGGCAAATTGGCCTTGTAATTAGACACCGGCAGTAAACAGGCAGATGACCAAAGCAGCAGTAGTTATGGCGGTAGAGGCAAATTGGCCCTGTAATTAGACACTGGCAGAGGACAAAGGCAGCAGTAGTTATGGCAGTATAGGCAAATTAGCCCTGTAATTAGACACCGGCAGAGGAGCAAGGCAGCAGTAGTTATGGCGGTAGAGGCAAATTGGCCTTGTAATTAGACACCGGCAGTAAACAGGCAGATGACCAAAGCAGCAGTAGTTATGGCGGTAGAGGCAAATTGGCCCTGTAATTAGACACTGGCAGAGGACAAAGGCAGCAGTAGTTATGGCAGTATAGGCAAATTGGTCCTGTAATTAGACACCGGCAGAGGAGCAAGGCAGCAGTAGTTATGGCGGTATAGGCAAATTGGTCCTGTAATTAGACACCGGCAGAGGAGCAAGGCAGCAGTAGTTATGGCGGTATAGGCAAATTGGTCCTGTAATTAGACACCGGCAGAGGAGCAAGGCAGCAGTATTTATGGCGGTACAGGCAAATTGGTCCAGTAATTAGACACCGGCAGTAAACAGGCATAGGACCAAGGCAGCAGTAGTTATGGTGGTACAGGCAATGCCAAGCGTCCGCACAGCAAGTCGGCGTGAGGTAAATGACGCAATTTCACGAATGCAAGATGGCGTCGGCGAAATCTCGCGAGATTTCGCCGACGTTGTTAACACCTCTTGCCATGTTAACCCTCAACACACCACACCGCCTCAACACACACTCCTCTCACCTTTCACCTCCACTCATGTCCACTCACTCTTTCACTCCACATACGTTCCTTTCTCTCACTCCGTTTCTCATACTCACACCGTCATCGTCGCTGCCCCGACATCTTCCTCCGCCGCCGCGATCCAGGATCCAGACGTTCTCCAGGCCGCCGACATGTTCTTGCGGGACGCCATCTTGGATTTCGTGAAATCCCGCGATATTCAAGATAGCGTCGCCGCAACAACATGTCGCTGGCGTGGACGACATCGGGATCCAAAAAGATGGCGTCGGCGAAATCTCGCGAGATTACGCCGACGCCATTTTGGATCCCGATGTCGCCCACGCCAGCGACATATTCTTGCGGTACGCCATCTTGGATGTCGTGAAGTCCCGCGATATTCAAGATGGCGTCGCCGCAACAACATGTCGCTGGCATGGGCGACATCGGGATCCAAAATGGCGTCGGCGTAATCTCGCAAGATTTCGCCGACGCCATCTTTTTGGATCCCGATGTCGTCCACGCCAGCGACATATTGTTGCGGCGACGCCATCTTGAATCTCGCGGGACTTCACGACATCCAAGATGGCGTCCCGCAAGAACATGTCGGCGGCCTGGAGAACGTCTGGATCCAGGATCGCGGCGGCGGAGGAAGATGTCGGGGCAGCGACGATGACGGTGTGAGTATGAGAAACGGAGTGAGAGAAAGGAACGTATGTGGAGTGAAAGAGTGAGTGGACATGAGTGGAGGTGAAAGGTGAGAGGAGTGTGTGTTGAGGCGGTGTGGTGTGTTGAGGGTTAACATGTGCGTGTGTGTGTGGTGACGTCACCGGTTACAACTGGATGGAAGTTGTTACAACCGGAAGCTGGTTAGGGCATTTATTATTATAGATATATCCAATAACTGCTGCTCTTTGCACATTTTTATTATATGTTACAAGCATTTTATAATTATACAATCTGTAACAATTAGTCATGTTACTGAAGTGTGAAATCCACGTGAGTATAAATATTTGCGGCATATGTTAGCTTGTTGCTATGTGTTCCTTTCAGCTATTCAGGTGTCAGCACTAATCTTTCAACAAATAACAATATGATATTAAATTATTAGTTATGAATGATTATAAATTATGTTTACCAATTGATTGTCATACGGTATTGTGGATAGATTAATGAAAACAGCTGTTTAGCTAAAATAAGAACACTAACAATTAGCGACCATTGAGTGTAGAAAAACGTGTTTGTATTTAATGGAATTGGAATATCCATGATTTTCTAATATAATTCTATCATCTAAATCATTCCCTTCAAGAGAAGTAATAAAGGAAAACAGTAAGAAAATCACATTTCCCAAGGCAGTTCAACTTGCATATAGGTGGCCCCTGTATTCTTATTTCACCAGACATATAATTATAGCATTGTTAATAATTGAAAAGGTAAATTACAGAAATAGACAAAATATTGTTAAGAAAATACATTAAAAAAGTAAACAATATTAATAGGATTTAGACAAACAACAATTAATTAACTTACAATATAAATCAGACAAGGGTATCAAAAATAGTTCAATGATAAAAACCTTTTAAATTAAATTTTTATTGAAATACTATCTAAAATAGACCCTTAAAAAGTGAAAAATGGTGTAAATGTGCTAATCAAGTACAAAGTACCAAAAAGATAAAAAAGGGGCAATAGCAGGGAGACAATTTAGCCTCACACTGCAGTAGGTATGACCGTAGCTCATGGGAGTGAATGCTCACCATATGGATACCGTGGATTGCACTCCCGCCCGAACTGCAGCAGTCCCCAGGCTGTTTAGATAGGGGCCAAAGAAGTTAGCAGGGCCCCTCAAAAATAACACCTCATTGAAGAGGAGCATATACGTTTATATGTTCCTCTTCAATGAGGTGTTATTTTTGAAGGGTACTGCTAACTAGAGTTGAGCAAAACGGGTCGGTCAAATTCAAAAGTCGCCGACTTTCGCTAAAGTCGGGTTTCGCCGAGCGAAACCCGACCATAGCGCGAGGTCGGCCATGCGATCGCCGACCCGAGCGCCAAAGTCGCATTTCCCATAATGCTTACAGGCACCTTTGCTCAGCCAATGAACAATGACGTACACTGTGGGCAACGCGATGACAGGTGCAGCGGCCACCACCATCTTAGAGAAGGGCATTTCAGTGATTGGCTTGCTTTGTGTGGCGCCACAGTGGCTATAAAAGCCCTGACCGCTGACCGCCATCTTACTTCTGCCAATCTTAGCATAGGGAGAGGTTGCTGGCTGCCGCTGCTTCTCAATAGGGAGAGTGTTAGGCAGGAAAGAAAACAGATAGGCAGGGAAGAAAAAAGAATTTGTGCTTCTGCTGATAGCAATTGTGCTGTTCAGTTAGTGTGCAGTGACAGGGGAGGATTTTTGTGTGTGCAGCAGCACTGGTTATTAGGTTGCCTTATTAGACTACCTGATAGCTGCATTGCTGTGTGCACACTACTGTGCAGACTGCTTTTTACACAGCACTCCTACTTTTATTCTTTTTTTATGAACAGTTACCGAGCGTTTATTTTTTCCCACACCGTATTGGGGTTGTACGCTCCTCACACACTACCATATACCGGCTGGTATCACGGACAAATACATGCTATCTGTGTGTGACTCCTTAAAAAAATAGACGTAGATTTACATTTTTCCATACTTACACTGTATAGAGCTGTCCGCTTCTGATACAGTACCGTATATCTGCTATTTGGATTACAGTCAAATCCATACTGAGACAACGTCTGTGTGTGACTCCGGAAAAAATAGATGGAGATTTACATTGTTCTATACATACAGCGTATAGAGCTGTCCGCTTCTGATACAGTACCGTATATCTGCTATTTGGATTGCGGTCAAATCCATACAGAGACAGCGTCTGTGTGTGACTCCAGAAAAAAATAGATGGAGATTTACATTTTTCCATAGATGCACCGTATAGAGCTGTCCGCTTCTGATACAGTACCGTATATCTGCTGGTTGGATTATGGTCAAATACATACTGGGAGAGCATCTGGGTGTGAGTAAGGGAATATATAAAAGGAGATGTAAAATTTCCCCTACACATTATACAGCTGTCCGTTTCTGATACTGTACTGTATATCTGCTGGTTGGATTATAGTCAAATACATACTGGGAGAGCATCTGGGCATGAGTAAGGGAATATATAAAAGGAGATTTAAAATTTCCCCTACACTTTATACAGCTGTCCGCTTCTGATACTGTACCATATATCTGCTGGTTGGATTACGGTCAAATACATACTGGGAGAGCGTCTGGGTGTGAGTAAGGGAATATATAAAAGGAGATTTAAAATTTCCCCTACACTTTATACAGCTGTCCGCTTCTGATTCTGTACCGTATATCTGCTGGTTGGATTACGGTCAAATACATACTGGGAGAGCGTCTGGGTGTGAGTAAGGGTATATATAAAAGGAGATTTAAAATTTCCCCTACACTTTATACAGCTGTCCGCTTCTGATACTGTACCGTATATCTGCTGGTTGGATTACGGTCAAATACAAACTGGGAGAGCGTCTGTGAATAAGGAAATATATACGTAGATTTAACATTTTCACTACACCTTATACATCTGTACGCTCCTCATATAGTACCATATATCTGCTGGTATTTTTGGTACATTTTCCCAAACATGAGGAAGTATGGTGGAAGAGGCCATGGACGTAGGTGGGGGGGCAGCTGGTACTGATGGTGGTGGTGGTACATCTGCTGGTTATGCCAAAAGCACAAAAGCAGCTAAGGAAGGAGATGTTGACCCAGCGTCATCATTTGGCTCAAGAAGGCCTGTAAGGTTCCCTTTTCTGGAAGTAGGTAAACCGCTTTTAAAGCAAGAGCATCAGGAACAGGTTTTGGCTTACATTGCCAAAACAGCCTCCAGCTCTATCGCCTCCTCTTCTGAAGTTTCAAAAACTGCAAGCACTGAGTCGTCAGTGCAGGCTTCTGGTCATGAACAACTCCTTTCCTTGTGTCCTTCACCCCCACCAAAAGTGAAAGATGCGGCAGGCCACACTTCAGATTACTCCATGGAGCTCTTTTCACATATCATACCCGGGTTATCAAGTCAAATCATGAATTCCCCAGTCCAAGATGAATCTGACATGGAGTGCACTGATGCACAGCCACTGCTAGATGATTCTGCTGGTACATTGACCCAGAGCACTACATTGCCCTCGCAGTCTACTGAGCCAGAATCTGACCCTGATGAAACTCAGGTGCCCCTTCCCACATACTATACCACCTTACACGGTGACACAGAGGAAGGTGCAGATGAAATTGAAAAGGAGGTGATGGATGACCCAGTTGTTGACCCGGATTGGCATCCATTGGGGGAAGAGGGTGCCGCTGGCAATAGGTCAGAAGAGGAGAAGGATCCACAGAAGGCATCATCTTCGCAGCAGCGGTTATTCGGCAGGCCCATAGCTATCCAAAAACATGTTAAAAAAACAAAAAGAGTTGCAGGACAGCTTGGCCACATGGTCAAATTAGCACAGCGTGCAAGCCCTGAAAATTTATACCATAGTATGAAGAGTGCTGTGTGGCACTTTTTTGACCAAAATCCTATTGATGAGGCAAAGGTTATCTGTAAGAAGTGCGGAAGGCCCTTTAGTCGAAAGAAAAATCTCTGAAATTTGAATACCATTTGCATGCTTAGACATTTAACCATCATGCTCTTGCAAGCATGGATGGACTACAAAACCTCAGGTAGCACATGTGCACCTGCTCCGACTGAAGGTAGCCAGCAACACTCCATTGCTTCCCCCACGGTAAGCCCACCGGTAAGCACACCAGCAGCAAGAAATGTTGAGGTGTTGTCACAAGGCAAAATCAGTCAGGGAAGCACAATGTTTTTGCAATGAAAGACTGAATCTAGGCCATCACCACCACCACCATCACCAACCCCCTGTCAGTCCATCAGGTCCACCGCTAGTTCCACCATATGCAGCTCTCAAGTCCAGCTCACCCTACCAGACTCTCTGAGTAAGACAAAAAAGTACTCATCCGCTCATCCGCGTATACTGGCTTTGAACTCCTACATTGCCAAACTGATCTCATTAGAGATGATGCCCTTCCGTTTGGTTGAAAACGAAACATTCCGAGAGCACATGGCCTACGCTGTCCCATGCTATGATCTTCCCAGTCGGCACTTCTTTTCTAGAAAAGCCATCCCTGCCCTCCACCTGCATGTGAAAGACCGTATTGTCCATGCACTCAAACAATCAATGAGTGGAAAGGTGCACCTCACAACAGATGCATGGGCCAGTAGGCATGGCCAGGGCCGTTACGTGTCCATCACTGTGCACTGGGTTAATTTGCTGGATGCAGAGTTCACAGGGGACAGCGACGGTGGGGCAATGCTGCCTAGCCCACGGTATAGGAAACAGTTGGCTGTAGGTGTTCGACCCTCCTCCTGCAGAAGCGAAAGCTCGTCAACAGAGGGCGCAGTCGCACGACCACTCCATCTGCAGCTGCTACTGTTGCACCCGAGGTGTCCCACTATCGAACAGCTAGTGGTTAGTGTCAGCGGGCTGTTTTAAAGATGATGTCTTTGATCGACAACAGACACACCGCGGAGGTACTGGCTGACTACTTGCAGCGAGAATCTGAGTCATGGCTGGGCAGTCTAGACTTTGAGCCAGGCTAGGTATTCAGTGATGGCCGTAATTTTGTGGCGGCCATAGCCCTTGCAAAACTCACACACATACCTTGCCTGGCTCAAACCTTGAACCTGGTGGTGCAGTGCTCCTAAATAATTATCCAGAGTTAACAGGTCTGCTCCATAAGGTGCGAAGACTGTGCTCGCACATCTGTCGCTCACCTGTAGACTCCAGCCATATGCAGAGGTTGCAGCGATCGCTCCACCTCCCCAAGCACTGCCTAATCGTAGACGTTGCAACAAGGTTGAAATCCGCCATGCACACGGTTGAGAGGCTGTGCGAACAGAGGCAGGCTGTAATGCATTTGTGGGAGGATACACGGGCAGGCAGTTTGAGGGCAGACATGGAGTTGTCGGGTGTGCAGCGGTCAAAACTGAAAGACCTCTGTAAAGTCTTTCAGTGTTTTGAGGAATGCACACGGCTGGTAAGCGCAGACGACGCCATCATAAGCATGAGCATACCACTTATGCATCTGCTAGTGCAAACTTTGACGCACATTAAGGATCAGGCGTCTGCAGCGGAGGAGGAACAAGAGGAGGAGAGAAGCCTTGCTGACAATCATCCATTGTCTGCTCAGGGAACTGTCCTGGACGAGGTGGAGGAAGAAGAAGAAGAGGAGGAGGGGGATGATTATTTTGGGGAGGAGGATGCCTCTCGGGGGGCAAGAGAAAATGTTGGCTTTCCAAGGTCAGGTACAGGGTTTGTGCGTGACTGGAGGGATGTGGATTTGGCAGAAGGTGCTCCTCCACCCGCCACTGTCAGTGCATCATTGACACCTGGAACAATTGGCCACATGTGTGATTATCTCTTGTGGATCCTAAAAAGGGACCCCTGCATTGTCAAAATTATGAAGGATGACGACTACTGGTTGGCCAGCATGCTAGATCCACGCTATAAAGGCAAATTACACAACATCATGCCACAGGAGAACCTAGAGCTAATATTGGCGAACAAACAAGCAACTCTGGTAAACCGTTTGTTAGAGGCATTCCCAGCACACAGAAGCGGGGCAGGTTCTACCATGAGCCGTACTGGGCCAAGTGGAAAAGGTGTTCATGGTGCACACAGCCGAACTGGCATTGGAGACTGGTTTCATGACCAGGTTGTGGACTGATTTCTCGAGGACCGCTCACACGACTGTTAATACTGAATCGATTGCAACAGACAGGAGACAGCAGTTGTCAACAATGGTTCAAAATTACCTCTCCTCCGCTATAGATATTCTCCCTCACAGTTCATTCCCCTTTGACTACTGGGCCTCTAAACTGGACACCTGGCCTGAATTGGCACAATATGCCTTACAGGAGCTCGCTTGCCCTACTGGTAGTGTGCTATCAGAAAGAGCCTTCAGTGCTGCTGGGTCAATCCTGACAGAAAGAAGGACCCGGCTGTCGACCCTAAATGTTGGTTATCTCACCTATATTAAAATGAACCATGCCTTGGTTTTAAAGGATTTTGTACCACCTTCCTCTGATGACACATAGGTTGACAGCAAAATGGCTCGCTTTGTCCTCCTCTTCCTCCGACTTCTGCAATTCCTCCATTTGCAGCTGCTGAACGTCCAGCCTACACCTCAACAAATGCCAGTTTTTCCACTAACTAACTGGGCTGTACCTCCCCCAGGGCCGGCATCAGCACCTGGCGCACCCAGGCAAGTGCCGGGGCCCTGAGCAGGTGGGGGGCCCACTCTTGGGCGACGGCACTGGCACAGGGCCCCTCACAGTATGCAAAAGTCTCTGATGATGGGGGGGCCCACTCGCAGTCACAGACACTGTCGTACTATGAGGGGCCCTGTGCCACTGCCATTGTCCATGAGTGGGCCACCCCTGCTTGCTCAGGGCACCAGCACTTGCAATACTTACCTCTCCCTTCTCCACCGCTGTGACCTCTTCTGCATTCCCTGACAGTGACATTCAGATCAGAGAGCGTGATGATGTCACATCTGTACGCCATCTGCCTGAACAGTCCAAGTGCAGAGAGCTGGAATATGGCGACGCTGAGGAGTCTAGAGTCGAGCAGTGCCCAGCGAGGAGAGGTGTTTCTTTTTTTAATGTTTGGAGCTATATATGGGGAGCATTATACACTGGAGAATTATATATGGGGCCCATCATACACTTTAGCATCATAGATAGGGCCCATTATACATTGGAGCATCAGATGGGGCCCATTATATATGGAGCATTATATGGACCCATCATACACTGGAGCATTATAAATGGGGCCCATCATACACTGGAGCATCATCCATGGGGCCCATCATACACCTGCACATAATAAATGGGGCCCATTATATATGGAGCACTGTTTGCGTATTTAATTTTTTTATGTCAGGTAATTTTTTAGTAAACATTTTCCAAAATTGAAAAAACAGGTAGTCATATACAGGATATTTCCCAAATAGTGTATTACATAAACACTATAGAACACCACAGAAATCCCTTCCAACTCACCCTCCATCCTCACCCGAAAAAACACCTCTCATCTCTCCCGAAGCATTTGGTCTCTCACAGCTAAAATTTTTGGGTTATATCCTCCTCAGCACTCTCATCCATGTTAATCTAGGAGGCGCTAACCTGGGTGTGTCCAACCAAGGTGCCCACATATCTTCCCATTTCTTAGTTGTTCTTCTGTTTTGATACACATATTTTTCCATATCTATATTATTATTAACTGCAGCGGTAACTTCCCTGATTGTGGGTACAGAAGATCCCTTCCAGTGAGCCGCCACCCTTTTACGAGCTTGATATAATATTCGTGAGACTGCCAGCTGGTGCTCCTCCGAAAGCAGCAAAGTCTCCACCCGCCACAGAAGAGCCATTTTGGGGTCTAGTACCATTTGACATTGATAGACAGTATTAAATAAATCATTCACACCTCCCCAAAACCTACATAACCGAGGACAGTTCCAGGTCATGTGTATCAGATCCATATTGGGCATTCCACATTTCCAACAATCTTCCTCTGTAGCATAACCCATTTTCAACAGCCGTACAGTGGTTCGATAAACTTGATGAAGCAAATAAAGATGCAACACTCTCTGTGCCTCGCTAACCGAGACTTTCGTGACTACTTGCAATACATCCTCCCAGTCATCATCTGTTAAATCACCTACATCAGCTTGCCACTTATTCTTCAGCGTCTCCAAACTTGCCACTCTCTTTTCCAACATGGTTGCATATATAATAATAATAATAATTTTTATTTATATAGCGCCAACATATTCCGCAGCACTTTACAATTAAGCGGGGACATGTACAGACAATAAATTCAATACAAGTTAAGACAATTCAAACAGTGACATTAGGAGTGAGGTCCCTGCTCGCAAGCTTACAATCTACAAGATGGATATAATACCTCTTGATCCTCCTCCCATCACTACTCTATCCTACAGCGGAGTTTTAGCTGGATTACCTAGTGGAGCGAGTCGCTGTTGTGCTTCACAAGCATGTCTCAGCTGGACATATTGAAAAAATCTTTTATTAGGGATGGAAAATGTCTGTTCCATACCTTATCCATGCACTTCAATATCGGAATACTGATAGCTTGACCCTGACGAAACCGCCCTGAGTCTAGCGCCTGCACCAGTAGGTCCTTTCCCACTACGCATGTAAGCATACATCCCGAGGAAGTTCGCATGAAGGAATCCTCCCCATCCTCTGAAATGCTGCAACTGCGCTGCAAGATAATACAGAAACGGGTCAGGAACCGCTAATCCCCCCAGTTATTTAGATGTACGCAAAACCTCCAACCGAATTCTAGGAACACTCCTCTTCCAGATAAGCTCTCTAAATATTCTGTTTATCTGATAAAAGATTCGACCAGGAATCCAAATGGGCGCATTGTGGAGGGCATACAAAGCTTGACATGAGAACCATTTTTACCATGTTTGCCCTTCCCACCATACTCAGTGGTAACTTGCACCAGTCCTTTATTTTTGGATGAAATTTAGCAAGTAGCGGGGTAATATTTAAACGCTCAAAATCTTGTATATTATACCCAATATGAATTCTCAAGTATTTAAACTCTTTGACTACATTTAATCGTCCGGCCAATTCAAAGGAGTTCTCGGGAGCATCTCCCACCCGCATAATTGAAGATTTCTCCCAGTTAACCCCTTAAGCCCCAAGGGTGGTTTGCACGTTCATGACCGGGCCAATTTTTACAATTCTGACCACTGTCCCTTTATGAGGTAATAACTCTGAAACGCTTCCATGGATCCCAGTGATTCTGACACTGTTTTCTCGTGACATATTGTACTTCATGTTAGTGGTAAAATTTCATTCAAATAACTTGCGTTTATTTGTGAAAAAAATGGAAATTTGGCGAAAATTTCGCAATTTTCCAACTTTGAATTTTTATGCCCTTAAATCACAGAGATACAGCACTCAAAAAACTTGATAAGTAACATTTCCCACATGTTTACTTTACATCACCACAATTTTGGAACCCAAATTTTTTTTTTGTTAGGAAGTTGTAAGGGTTAAAAATTGACCAGCGATTTCTCATTTTTGCAACACCATTTTATTTTTACGGACCACATCACATTTGAAGCCACTTTGAGGGGTCTATATGATAGAAAATACCCAAAAGTGACACCATTCTAAAAATTGCACCCCTTAAGGTGCTAAAAACCACATTCAAGAAGTTTATTAACCCTTTAGGTGCGTCACAGGAATTTTTTGAATATTTAAAAAAATGAACATTAAACTTTTTTTCACAAAAAAAATACTTCAGGTTCAATTTTTTTTATTTTACCAAGGGTAACAGGAGAAATTGGACTGCAAAATTTATTGTGCAATTTGTCCTGAGTACGCTGATACCCTACATGTGGGGGTAAACCACTATTTGGGTGGAAGGGAAGCTCGGAAGGGAAGCAGCGCCATTTGACGTTTTTGGCTGGAATTGAGATCGGACACCATGTCGCGATTGGAAAACCCCTGATGTACCAAAACAGTGGAAACCCCTCACAACTGACACCATTTTGGAAACTAGACCCCCCAAGGAACTTATCTAGATGTGTGGTGAGAACTTTGAGCCCCCCAGTGTGTCACAGAAGTTTATAACGACCGGGCGTGAAAATAAAAAAATTGTATTTTTTCCACAAACATGATTTTTAGTCCCTATTTTTTTATTTTCCCAAGGGTAACAAGAGAAATTGGACCCCAAAAGTTGTTGTCCAATTTGTCCTGAGTACGCTGACACCCCATATGTAGGAGAAAACTACTGTGTGGGCACACGTCGGGGCTCGGAAGGGAAGTAGTGACGTTTTGGAATGCAGACTTTGATGGAATGGTCTGCGGGTGTCATGTTGCCTTTGGAGAGCCCCTAATGTACCTAAACAGTGGAAACCCCCTACAAATGACCCCATTTTGGAAACTAGACCCCCTAAGGAACTTAACTACATGTGTGGTGAGCACTTTGAACCCCCAAGGGCTTCACAGAAGTTTATAATGCCCGGGTATAAAAATAAAGAAATCGTATTTTTTCCACAAACATGATCAATTAGTCCCCAATTTTTTTATTTTCCCAAGGGTAACAGGAGAAATTGAACCCCAAAGGTTGTTTTGCAATTTGTCCTGAGTAGGCTGATGCCCCATATGTGGGGGTAAAACCCTGTTTGGGCGCATGGCAGAGCTTGGAAGGGAAGGACCACCATTTGACTTTTTCAACTCAGAATTGGCTGGAATTGAGATCAGACGCCATGTTGCATTTGGAGAGCACCTGATGTGCCCAAACAGTGGAAACCCCCCAATTCTAACTCCAACCCTAACCCCAACACACCCCTAACCCTAATCTCAGCCCTAACCCTAGCCCTAGCCCTGGCCCTAACTAAGGGGGTGATAACGGGGGGTTTGATTTACTATTTATGGTGGGTTTTTATGTTTGGCAGCTGTCACACGCTAAAAGACACTTTTTATTGTAAAAATAGTTTTTGCATCACCACATATTGAGAGCTATAATTTTTCCGTATTTTGACCCACTGAGTCATGTGAGTTCTTATTTTTTGCGGGACGAGTTGACGTTTCTATGGTACCATTTTTTGGCATGTGACATTTTTTGATCGCTTTTTATTCCGATTTTTGGGATGCAGAATGAACAAAAACCAGCGTTTCATGAATTTCTTTTGGGGGGGTGCGTTTACACCATTCTGCGTGCGATAAAATTGGTTAAGCGGTTTTATTCTTCGGGTCAGTACGGTTACAGCGATACCTCATTTAGGTCGTTTTTTTATGTTTTGTCGGTTTTATGCAATGAAAACTATTTTATATAAAAAATAATTATTTTTGCATTGCTTTATTCTGCGAGCTATAACTTTTTTATTTTTTTGCTGATGATGCTGTATCATGGCTCGCTTTTTGCGGGACAAGATGACGTTTTCAGCAGTACCATGGATATTTATATGCGTCTTTTTGATCGCCCGTTATTGCACTTTTTGTTCGGCAGTATGATAATAAATCATTATTTTTTGCTTCGTTTTTTATTTTTATTTTTTAAGGGGTTCGCTAAAGGGGTTAACTTATGGGACAGTTTTATAGGGCAGGTCGTTACGGACGCGGCGATACCAAATGTGTGTACTTTTATTGTTTTTTTTATTTCCAAAAGATGAATTTATTGGGGGAATATTTTTTTTTTCTAATTTATTTGGCAAATTTTTTTAAATTATTTTAATACTTTTTTTTTTTTTTTAATTTTTTTTATAATCAGCTGACACCCGGCTGCGATCAGCGGTGCTCACCACGTGAGTGCCGCTGATCGCTATGACGTACTATCCCGTCCCTGGGAATTAAGTCCCAGGGCACATGGACAGGATAGTATGTCATATGGGATTAAGGGGTTAAAACATAAAACAGAGATCACTGCGAAGGATCCAAAGACTTCCATTGCCACCCTCAGAGAAGACGGCCACTCTCCCAAAACCAAGAGCATGTCATCAGCATACAACGCTATTTTTTCTTGCAAAGACTCATACCCAAACCCCTTAATTTCAGGTGTCGCCCGAATTACTACTGCCAAGGGCTCAATTGGCACAGCAAACAGTAGGAGAGACAGGGGCACCCCTGTCTGGTCCCTCTGTGTAAGTTAATTGTATTTGAGATCTCACCATTAATTCTACTTTTGGCCGCTGGACTCAAATACAGCAGCTGTATCCAGGTAATAAAATTTTTATGGGAACCCATCTTGGCTAATATAGCCTATAGATATGGCCATTCGACGCTGTCAAATGCTTTAGCAGCATCCAAAGATGCAACAGCCCTAGGTTCCTTTCCCTTTGATGGGATCTGTAAATTTAGATACAAGCGCCGGATATTAATTGCAGTTGATTTCTCTGGCATAAAACCAGTTTGATCTGAATGAACAATACTAGATATTACTCTAGATAGCCGCATTGCCAGAATCTTTGCAAAAATCTTGACATCAACATTTAAAAGGGAGATAGGCCTGTATGACTCTGGAAGACAAGGATCCTTATCAGCCTTGGGGATCACCACTATGATTCCCTAGCTGCCTCAAACACCTTCAACAGCTGCGGAAGCATTATATTTGAGTACTGTTTATATACCTCCACAGGCAGCCCATCAGACCCCGGTGTCTTATTCCCTGACATAGAATCTAGAGACTCCTCTAATTCCTCCAGACTATTTGGTGCCTCCAGCCCAACAGCTTCCGATTCCGACAGAGTAGGCACACCAGCAGTCCCCAAAAAGCTACTGAGCAACTCGTCATAGAACCCACCCTGCGAATTATATAATGTCTCAAAAAACTCACTAAAAGTTGCTAGAATTGCCCCAGAAGATCTTTCAAGTTCCCCATTTTTGTTTTTTTATCTCCGCTACCATTGCAGGGCCAGATTGAGTCTTGATCAGGGTAGCTAGTAGATGTCCAGTTCCCTCCCCCTCCCCGAAATAGACCTGCAGCTGGAAGTATCGTTTATCTGCAGCTTTTGAAAGCTTATGTTGGACTGATCGTTGTTCCGCATCTTTTAATGCATTAAACTGTATATCCGACGGAGTTTTCAAATATTGCAATTCTGCAGAGATACTGTTGTGGATTTATTTTTGATTTGGGTAGATTTACCCCTTTGCATACTGTGACCTGTCCTAATTAGACAGAGTCTTATTGAGCGCTCAAAGAAGGAAAGACGCCAGACTTGGTTGGCAGCAATACCTCCCAGCAAAACTCTGGAAGTTTATTGAATATACTTGGTTTTATCAATTGTACAGAAAAGGAGTGGCTACTCATTAACATAAAGGCTTTACTTCTTAGCTAATTGGTCAGTTTAAATGCATGAACATATGTGGGTGTCCGACCTGGGGTTATTTAGACACCACGTGATTTACTGTCCGGAGTCTTGCACTTGTCAGCAAGTCTCCAATATCGGCCGGACTAACCTGGCCTAAGTTCCTCATTCCCTATGTCTGCTAGATATTTCTCAAATCACAAGACAATGAGATGACTGGGTAGCAGGTTATTTCCACCAACTAGTTATAAGGTTCAAACTGTGAATATGTATCTGTGTGCAGTATATATGAGTATATAGCAGTATATAGCCTATATAAGAGTACATGAGTATATAGCCTATAGCAGGCAAGTGAGATCTATATGAAATACATATACATATATATTTCCATAACAATCCCCCCTTAGATATCACTTGCCCTAAAACCCTGCTCCTGGCCCAAAGCGCTGCAACTCTTTTATGCTGCCAATGGACTGACATATGCCTAGTGCATACATCCTCCTCTGTACAGACTTTTCGCAAATGGGCAGTCAGGAGATCTGTCCCTAAAGGGGGTGTGGTGCAATGTAATCAAAGTCTCTTAGTTAGCAGTCTATGCAGTCAGTGCATGTGTATTCTCCGTCAGGTAGGTTATTTATTCAGTCAGGGAGGTCATCCACAGCATCATTCCAGCTCAGGTGTATCTTCTGGTATGAAGGCCTTTTCCTGCAATGCTATGCGTGGATCCAGGCGGGGTTTTCTCTCCAGGTCAGCAGCGTCAGCACTTGGTGAAGGGCCATCGGATCTGGGATCGAGTGCTTCTCTTTACAGACTTTCTCCACCCACACTCAGTCTCCTGACTTCAGGACGTGTATACCAGGCACCGAATCTGGACCTGGCAATGAAGGAGAGAAACTCGAGAATGGACATTAGCAAAATTCTTGATAAATTCAACTACACATGCAGACAAAGTATCATATTGCATAGTCAACTGCTAAGTAAAGAATACCCCTAAACTGGGTTTTTTACCCAAATAAAGTCTCATATTGGTGACAGCTTTCTCTGAGCCTACGGGAGTGTCTAATGCCAGGGTTTGTCTGTCTCTTGGGCAAATTTTTTTTTTTTTTCATGCTGCTCTTAAGTGTCCCACCTAGTCTATGGTGTGGGACGGTGAGTAGTGTGTAGGCCTAAGTCTGACCCTACTGCTGATCAGGTCTCTTGTGTCAGGTTTGCTGTGTATGCGGGTCCCTGATCACTTGCTATTGCTTCTGGAAACCCCATATCTGCACACTATTTTTGAGAGTAGCTTCTTTGCAGTAGTCTTCGCCGACTGGTTCCTTACTGGGAAGTCTTCAGGCCAGATGATGTGGGGGAACTTTTCCTGCTTGTCCGATGTTAAATTTGTCGGTGGCCGAACAGCTGCTGGGAATCTTCGCTGTTTAGGTGTGAGTTGAGTCCAATCAGGTCATTCATCTGTGTGGGGGCCATGTGCCCATTGAACCACCGTAGGATACACACTTTGAGATAGACTGGGTCTGTCTTGAGGTAGACGGTTTGAGGTAGACGGTTTGAGGTAGACTAGGCCTGTCTTGAGGTAGACGCTTTGACGTAGACGATTTCTTGGAGCCCAGTGCTTTTGGCCCTCAGCATCCAGCTCTCCTTCCGAGTCTGATCCTGTTACTTCTTGTACAGGTTTCAGGAAGTCATCTTGTCAGGTTTAGTGACTGGGTTGTGGTAATTGACATTCTCTGAGCTGATGGTGAGATTTTAGCTGAGGTTTCGTCTCTGTCCGTGCCTCCCTCTGTATGAAGACTCGGGTTAGACTGTGTCAGAGGAGGACTTGGGACTCTTTGCATTGGTACAGGTCCAGCCGGTATTCTCCGGGGATGAGGGGGAAGGTCAAACTGTTGTAGCCTTGGGATGCCTTCGGACTCATGCAGCTCGTCTCGGGGGGACGGGGTAAGTGTTGCCGTGGACTGCTGACCGTAGGACTGTGCAGGAGAAGAAGCTTCCCCACGAGAGGATGGTGGAGGACAATCTTCTGGAATGTTCTCCATAAAATACGTCCTTTCTGGTAAAGGTGGGCACCATTCTTCTGCCTCAGAATTCATATCCACGTCAGAGTCTTCGTCCTGGAAGTGATTCAGCTTGTTGACTGGTGGAGGAGGAGGCAGCACTTCTGTCCAATTCAGAGATGGCATCTTCAACGGTTTTCCCATTGACTTCTGTTTGCCAGGTTTTCTCGTCTTCAGTCGTCATGTAGTAGCTGTCCGGCTCAACGACCTCTCCCATTTTCCATATTGTCTTCCTCTGGCTGCTTCTTTGGCTGCCACGTCTGCTGTTGATGCCCCGTGTCTCTACTGTGTTCAGATTTCCGTGTGCCTTGGCCTTCAGCACTGCCACCACTTTTAGTAGTTGAAGAGCGTCCAGCAGGTCTCTGATGGCTCCATGGTGCTTCACGGTCGATCCGCTTGCTGTGATGAAGTTTCTTGCAGCCCAGATGGGTCCGAAGTCAGGTGCCATGTCATGCGAGTACCTGGAAGTTTTTGTTCTTCGCAATCTGGCAGGTCTTTCATCAGCTCTATCAGCTCCGCTTCTTGGGCTCTTGGGCTGACAACCTTCTGGACCATAGAATGTCTTGATTGCTGGTCGCTGCACATCCCGTGTGGAACTTTCCTTCATCATTTGCAAGACTGGAGCCATGTACGGTATCTTGCAGATTTTTCATCTGAGGGTCCGTATCCGCATCCCCCCTTGGGAGTGGGAGTAGAGACAGGTAACGGCTGAGAGCACTGAAGAGTGGTGGAGAGCAGCCTTGTCAGGAGGGCGTGTGCTGCGGGTATTGTTTTCATGCAGGAGGGCCCCCCCTTGCAACTGGATCCAGGCCGGCTGAGAGGTAGTCTAGAGGCCTCTGGTTTTCCTCCGTGGGTCTGTTTTAAGCCTGGCCAGTAGCATGACCTTCTCCATCTTGGTCCTTCTTTTTCCGTTTGGTCAGGACAGGATGGCTTCTCGTAGTCAGGGAGGCCTAGCGTTGGCGCAGAGACTATGAAGTCTTTCAGTTTCCTGTACGAGATGAAGGTTGCAATACGTTGATGCAATTGTACAGAGGCTGCATTAAGCCTGGAGCACCAGGGATCCAAGTTCTGCAGTACGAGACTAGACTAAGGAAGGACTGCATCTTCAGAGTTGTTGAGGGAGCCACCTTCTCCTCCGCGGCCCTCCGGTCATCTGTCAAGTGTTTCGTCTAGTGGGCGATACAGTGTCTTCAGGAACTTGCTTTTGACACCACTGGACTCTGTTTTGCAGAACTTACGTTGCTGCTCTGCCAGGCAGAGTAGAGGAGACATGGAAAGCGCTGTGCAGGTAGCGGTGTCGATGACTTCTGCATGCTCCGCAATCCAGTTGGTAGGGACGGAGGGCAATGCTCTTGCGAGCTGTGAAAGGCTGTTCCGGGCTCTCTTTGGCCTCACTGTCCATTTGTTCCGCACCCCCCTTGTGCGTTTTCAGGAACTGGTCGTCCAGGTGAGGGGGAACATTGAGGGAAGCTTCGGGCAGATCCATTGCCGTGAGCACCGTTGCTGTGGCTGGCACGTTTGTCAGCAGAGTGTGCAGATCTGGCACAACTGGGGTTTCAAACACGTTTGCTTCGCTCACAGTTCTCAGGTTATGCACCATTCAATCTGGTCTGGTTCTCCTTTCACAGTCTTCCTCTTGATCGAGAGAAGCTGGGACCGCATGATGATTCCCGTGGGTGAGGCGGCTCAATCTGGCCTTGCTCTTCACAGTGCCGTGAGCGACTCCCATCTTCTGGCACAGGGCTGGCAGGAAACCAAACCGTTTGCTGGGGTCCTTATTTTTTGTCAGAGGTGACGTACAGCTGAGCTTTCTTGCTCTCACAGGGGGTCTTTTTGCTGGGGCATCTTCTTTACCAGTCAGCAGCAGCTCCTTTCACCCAGCTTGATTTCTGGTCAGCATCTTGTTAACCAATTTGAGGAGCTGAGTGGCTGTCTTCTGGTCCAGGGCCTGGATTAACTTCAGGGAGCACCTTCAGAATCTTGTCCAAGATGATCCTCTGGCGCTGGAGCCGGAAGCAGTGCAGCCATTCCACAAAGCGGGTGTGGACCCTCTGGGTTGAGAGTTTTCCTGGCCCATGCCAAAGTTCTTAGGCCGTTTCTTGAACAGCAGTTCCACTTAGGCCTCCAGCTGGTCAGAGTCAGTTTAGCTCTAGGTGATGAGCTGCGGATGCTGGGCCTTCGGAGCGTCCGGGGTTGTAGACTTGAGTGACACCCGCACTGGCGCAACTTGAAGTCTCCCTTGGGCCATAGGCTTCTGGGTGCTATGTCCAGCACCTCCTTGGGTAGGCTTGCACGGGTTGTTCGAGCGAGGCTCTTGTAGGGCCACCAGCATGATTGATTCTTCTTGGGTCTGAGGTGGGGAAGTGGTCAAGGTCACATCTTCATGGGACACTTTGGTCACCTTCAGTTCCTGCAGTAGGTCTGCGCTCATCAGGTGGGGTGGGCAGGTCTCCACCGTAAACTGGAACAGGATGGAGTGTCCTGGCAGTGTCCTCATGCTTAGGGGCTTGCAAGCTGGGGAACATCTGTCTTGACCTTTAATCCCCATACAAGACACGGAGTGTTCTGATAGACTGGTGGGGTCGGGGATTTTCACTTCTGACTGCACCAGTGTCCACAAGGAAAGATATGACAGCCCCCAGTGATTTGAGGTATTGGGTTCGCTGATGGGGTTTCACATGTCAGGGGCGTGACATCTGGCAGACCTGGTTTGCCTCTGTCTTATGGACAGTGTTCTTCATTGTCTTTTGTGTTTCTTTCTTGGCCTACTCCTCCGCGTGATGACCTGGGTTGCCGGGGTGCTGTGCACTGGTTCCGGAAATGGCCAAAGTTGCCACAGTTGAAACACCTGATAGGTCTTCTGTCTCTGCAGGGTGGTTGCTCCTCCACGTCAGTGGCCATCACGGGAGGGCCTGTCCTCCGTACTCCTGGGAGGGACTCAATTCTTCTGGCTACTGTAAGCAGGACACCTACTGCTATTGTCCTGTACTCAGGCCTGGCCACTATCAGTAGTTTCTTGATTGGTTCTCTTAGTCCATGCACAAAGGCCTGTGCCAACATCTGTCCGTGTATCTGATCATGAATAGTGAAGCCTAAAATTTGAAATACTTGCCTCACTCTGCCATGAAACCTGTCTAGAGACTCTGTCTCGGCTTGTCTCATGTTATGCAGGCTCAGTGCTTGTCTGGTGTTGGCCCACTCTCTAAGCTGTTCAATTAGCTTTGATCCTGGTTTCCAGGAATGCACATCTAATTCTGATGGAAGCTTGAGGTGTTCCTTCATGATTTTAGAATACTGAACACCTGACTAGGGGTGAAGGGCACATAGTGTAAGAGTTCTGGCTCTATCTGCCCCTGCCTACTATGCAGCATAATCTCCTCTTCATGTTCATCAGAGGAGGAACTGTGCCACTGTATGATTGTCTTTCTGTGTGTGTGTGTACTTCCCCCCCCCTTGAGACTGGAGCTCCGTGTGGCACATAGGATCTTCAGTCTCAGAGTTAGCAGGTGCAGTGTCTGATGGCCCACACCTCCCTTCTGCTATCTGATGTATCGGGAGGGCACCTGTGTTGTCATGTGTGGGGAGTGATTCACTTTCTTCTCCCGTTGACATAACTGTCTCTTTAGAGAGAGTCCCCTGTGGAACTAGGGACACTTCATTGTCTGGATCTGGCACTGGGCCAGCGGGTGACGATGAACTGAGAGGTGGGTGAGAAAAAAGAAGAAGAAGAAGAAAGGGTGGAGGAGATGGTGAAGACAAGGAGGAGGGAAGAGGAGATGGGTGCAGTGGATGAGAGGTGGGCGTTGGTGATGAAGATGGAAAGGGAGGAGAGGTAGGAGAGAGAAAAAGGAGGAGGAGAAGGAGGAGAAGGGATAGGAGGAGAGATAGGCGGAGGTGAAGAAGATAGAGGAGGGAGAGATGGTGAGGGAGGACGAGGTATAGGAGGAGAAATAGATGAGAGAGGGGAGGAGGTTGTGAAAATAGCGGAGATAGAGAGAGGAGTGAGGAGAGAGAAGATGGGGGGGCGGACTGCTCCCCCCCTGCCGTCACAGAAGGCATTCTTCGACCTGTGGTCCTCCTCAGACGGCACAGATTACTATGAAAACACTTTTTCCTACACGTAAAACAAAAAAAACAATCCTGTCTTGTTCACACTATCTGCTATCATCTTCTGCGCTGTTAAATGCTCTGTCACTTTAAGAAATGCAGACTGCAATTGAGCTCAACTAGCTACTTCCCTTTTTTCCTTTCAATACATTATGCCATGCTAGAGCATACGGAGCTGCCCGTAGAAACCGACATGCTTAACTTTCTGAATAACACCTACTGTGTCTGTTCCAAAAACTTAAAAAAAAAAGTGATTAAACCTTTTAACGCCTTGCAACCCCTTTTAACCTGCTTAAAAGGGAACAAAAAGAAAACAAGAATATGGAAAATCAAAAATTGGCAAGATAACACAGGAATTACCAAAGCAGGTAAAAATTCAAAATTCTTTTTTTAACACAAAACTGGAAGAAAGAAGTGAAAACTAAAACTTAAAAAAAACTGATAAAATATGTCACAAAAACGTGGAAGAAAAACTCGGAAGAAAAATTAAAAGAGATAAAAAAAGGAAAAGTTTTTATTTTTATTTTTTTTTCCTTAAAAAGATTTTTAAAGGATGAAACCCACCCAAAAATTGATAAAATCAAAAAGTATATAGTATATAAAACATTAAACCAACAATAAAAGGGTTAATGTAGAATGTAGGCACCCAACTTCCTCTTTTTTCTACCTGTGTCTTTCAGTGACATGAAGAGGAAAAAAAAAAACAAACATTGATATGCTCAAAAAGACCCAGCTTTCCAGAAAATTCTCATACTGCAGTAACAAAAGCCTCTACCAAAAATGCAAAATAAAAGATAAAATAGGGAAGAACAGAGTCCAAAATATAATCTGCTTCAGATCTTTGTGGAAACCTGCAATAAATTCACATATAGACGTCCGGGGAGAGAGATCGAAAGCCCTTCTGTGACACGTCAAACAGTTGCTGACAACCGGTAACTGCCAATCACCCATGGCGCTTTGGTTAGCACCGGGATGTATCACCCTCCGTCTGCTGGGAGACGGGAGCCGTGATGTCCCATTAGATTATCACCCCTCCGTGTGCACCCGAGAACCGTGATAATCTCTCCAGTGATCAGTCTGTGATATCCCCCCAGTCTGCCGCATCCGCGTGTGTGCAGGGACTGTGGCAGCCGAGGGATTCACCTGTGATGCCTCCCTTAAGCTGACACCTCCATGTATGTGTGCGGGGACCGTGACAGCCGTGGGGTGGGATTCACCTGTGATACCTCCTTGAAGCTGACACCTCCGTGTGTGTGTGCGGGGACCGTGACAGCTTTTTCAGAGGAAACCACCTGTGATATCCCGTCTAAGTCAAAACCTCCGCATGGTGCGGGGACGTGATCTGACTTAGTCAGTGAGACTCAGTCTTGTTATCGGTGTCTCAGCAGCTACAAATCAAGTCACAGTCTCCACCAACTCTCTCACCCGAATCTCAGACACACAGGATCACAGTAGACACTTAGCTTATCCCAGGGTTTGGATTTTCTCGTGGACTTTTCAACACTACCTGGGTTTGGTGACCACACTGACCGGCTAGAGTTGCTGACCCAGACTGAGCACAGGGAACATTCAGGTAAGATAACTAGATTTTCTTACCTTACTTATGGAGTTGCGCAAATCTCCGTTCCCATGAGCCAAGACCTTGGCCGGCACCTCTGTCCTCTCCGGTCAGCAGGATCCCCGTGCGTTTTCGTCCACGGCCTCGCTGGGCGCCACTTGTTGTGGATTTATTTTTGATTTGGGTAGATTTACCCCTTTGCATACTGTGACCTGTCCTAATTAGACAGAGTCTTATTGAGCGCTCAAAGAAGGAAAGACGCCAGACTTGGTTGGCAGCAATACCTCCCAGCAAAACTCTGGAAGTTTATTGAATATACTTGGTTTTATCAATTGTACAGAAAAGGAGTGGCTACTCATTAACATAAAGGCTTTACTTCTTAGCTAATTGGTCAGTTTAAATGCATGAACATATGTGGGTGTCCGACCTGGGGTTATTTAGACACCACGTGATTTACTGTCCGGAGTCTTGCACTTGTCAGCAAGTCTCCAATATCGGCCGGACTAACCTGGCCTAAGTTCCTCATTCCCTATGTCTGCTAGATATTTCTCAAATCACAAGACAGTGAGATGACTGGGTAGCAGGTTATTTCCACCAACTAGTTATAAGGTTCAAACTGTGAATATGTATCTGTGTGCAGTATATATGAGTATATAGCAGTATATAGCCTATATAAGAGTACATGAGTATATAGCCTATAGCAGGCAAGTGAGATCTATATGAAATACATATACATATATATTTCCATAACAATACCTTCCTTCTGTAAAAGTTCCTCATATTCTCTAGACTTAGTTGTAACTCTATTCACTTCCGAGATCAACAGTCCTCTCAGATAAGCTTTAGACGCATCCCATAATCTTTCCCTGGGGGCTGTACCCTCATTAATAGCAAAAAATTATTTTAGCAAGTCAGGGATCCTAGCATCTGCTTTAATAATAGGTAACCAGAATGCGTTAAACGAGGATGGTGCCCATTCCCCTCTCCCGCCATTTTCCCAATTAAATGTCGCCATAACAGGGGAGTGATCTGACAAGGCCCTAGGTTGATACTTGTTTGTATAATTATTACTAGGCAAGTTGTATTTGAGAGGATTCTTTTTATTATTGAACAACAACTATGTTCTCAATCAACTGAAAAGACTCATAAATATCAAAGCTTAATAATTTTGTAAGTTGGAGTGGGTTTTTTTTAGATTTGGCTATCTTAGGAGGATATCTGTTTGTGCAGGTAACAATTACTGTACAGAATTATTAGGCAACTTAATAAAAACCAAATATATACCCATCTCACTTGTTTATTTTCACCAGGTAAACCAATATAACAACACAAAATGTAGAAATACACATTTCTGACATTCAAAACCCAAAAAAAGGGACCAACAGAGCCACCTTTCTTTACGATGACACTCAAAAGTCTTCCATCCATACATTCTGTCAGTTGCTTGATCTGTTTACGATCAACATTGCGTGCAGCAGCCACCACAGCCTCCCTGACACTGTTCCCAGAGGTGTAATGCTTTGACTACCTGTAGCTCTCACATTTTATGAGGGACCACAGGTTCTCTATGGGGTTCAGATCAGGTGAACAAGGGGGCCATGTCATTATTTTTCCTTCTTTTAGACCTTTACTGGGCAGCCACGCTGTGGAGTATTTGGATGCACGTGATGGAGCATTGGCCTGCATGAAATCATGTTTTCTCTTGAATTATACCGACTTCTTCTTGTACCACTAGTTGAAGAAGGTGTCTTCCAGAAACTGCAAGTAGGTCTGGGAGTTGAGCTTCACTCCATCCTCAACCTGAAAAGGTCACACAAGTTCATCTTTGATGATACCAGCCCATACCAGTACCCCACCTCCACCTTGCTGGCGTCTGAGTCAGAGTGGAGCTCTCTGGCCTTTACTGATCCAGCTTCGGGCCCATCCATCTGGCCCATCAAGAATCACTCTCATTTCATCAGTCCATAAAACCTTACAAAAATCTGTCTTAACATATTTCTTGGCCCAGGCTTGACGTTTTATCTTGTTTCTTGTTCAAAAATGGTCGTCTTCCAGCCTTCCTTACCTTGGCCATGTCCCTGAGTATGGCACACCTTGTGCTTTTTGATACTCCAGCAACGTTGTGGCTCTGAAATATGGCAAAACTGTTGTCAAATGGCATCTTGGCAGCTTCACGCTTGATTTTCATCAATTCATGGGTAGTTATTTTGAGCCTTTTTTTATCAACACGCTTCTTGCGACCCTGTTGGCTATTTGCCATGAAACACTTGATTGTTCAGTGATCAGTCACGCTTCAAATGTTTGGCAATTTCAAGACTGCTGCATCCCTCTGCAAGACATCTCGCAATTTTTGACTTTTCAGAGTTCGTCAAATCTCTCTTCTGACCCATTTTGCCAAAGTAAAGGAAGTTACCTAATAATTAAGCACACCTTATATAGGGTGTTGATGTCATTAGACCACACCCCTCCTCATTACAAAGATGCAAATCACCTGATTTACATAATTTGCAGTTGGCTTTCAAGCCTATACAGCTTGGAGTAGGACAACATATATGAAAAGGATGATGTGATCAAAATACTCATTTGCCTTAGAATTCTGCACACAGTGTATATGCCTATCATACACTGAAGCATCATCCATGGGGTCCATCATATACTTCATCATCATATGGGGCCCATTATATATGGAGCATAATATAGGCCCATCATACAATGGAGCATCATCCATGGGGCCCATCATATACAGGAGCATCCCTATGAGGCCCATCATATACTAGAGCATCATATGGGGCACATTATATATGGAGCATTTTCTAGGCTCATCATACAATGGAGCATCATCCATGGGGCCCATAATATCCTGGAGCATCATATGGGGTTCATTATTAATGGGGCATCATATAGGGTATGGAGCATTATATGGAGCACATATGGGGCCTATTCTGTATGGAGCATTATATGGAGCACATTCTGTATGGAGCAATATATGGGGCCCATCATATACTGTATGGAGCTTTATATGCGACTCATTATACTGTATGGAGCAATATGTGGGGCTCATTCTACAATATGGGAACCATCCTGTACTGTATGGCACATTATATGGGGACCATCATATACTGTGGCATTATGCGGAGCTCATGATATACTGTATGGAACATTATATGGGACCAATTATTCTGTCTGGAGCAATATATGGGGCTCATTATTCTGTATGGCGCTCTATGTGGTGGCCATAATACTGTATGGAGGAATATACTGTTTTTGAGCTATTGTAGAATTTAAAATAGATGTCAGTCATGTAATGTAAGAAGTGAAGTATTTGTCATTGCACTATACCAATATTTCTCTGCCGTATCGGAGCATCATGAATTGTGGTATGTGTTAAAGGGGCCCACTAACACTCTTTCGCCCGGGGCAAACAAAAACCTGGAGCTAGCCCTACCCCCCCACAACTTTAGCCAAATAACCCCCAGTTTTCAGTACGTAACTATTATTATAAAGTAAATTAAGGTTGACAAGCTTAAGTAATAAGAATTGATGTCGTTGGCATTGAAATGGGCACTGTAGGTATGTTTACTGTCCTCCACTCCCTGACGACTTTGGTTCCCCATTGACTTGCATTGAGTTTCATGTTGCAGTCGAATGTCCGATTTTCACGATAGTCAGACGATTTTGTTCAACTCGACTTTTGAGAAAGTCGGGTATCATGAAACCCGACTCGACCCTAAAAAGGCAAAGTCGCTCATCTCTACTGCTAACTTCTTTGGTCCCTATCTAAACAGCCTGAGGAGTGTGCAAAAAGAAAAGCACTATGGCACACACCCTAAAGCTGAATGATTAACCAGCTAGGGGACATTGGTCATATTATAATGGTAATATCAAAAATAACCTATGCCTAATTAAATAAACACGCATATGGATAATAAGGTGCAGGAGGAAGTGCAGCATACAAGTCATACAAGGCTCGATGCAAGGAGAGGTTTGTCTGTGCCAAAGTGCCTTTCTTTTTGCACACTCCCCTTTCTCTATATGTTCCTCTTCTCTTCAAATGAAGTGTTATTTTTGAGGGACACTGCTAACTTCTTTGGGCGATATCTAAACAGCCTGGGGACTGCTGAAGTGCGGGCGGGAGTGTAATCCGCGGTATCCGTATGGTGAGCATTCACTCCCATAAGCTACGGTCATACCTACTGCAGTGTGAGGCTAATTTATCTCCCTGATATTGTCCCTTTTCTATCGTTTTGCTACTTTGTAGTTGAATAGCACTTTTACACTATTTTCCATTTCTTAAGGGTCTATTTTAGATAGTATGTCAATAAAAATTTATTTTAAAGGGGTTTTCACTGTGAACTACAGTAAAACTTCCTTCTGTTCTGTATCAAATTGTTTTTTAATAACAAATATTAAAATAATAGTGAATTATTACACCTAATAATTCTCTCTGTAAGTGTATAAGATATAATCATAGTTAAACATATTACTAAGGCCCCAACAAAGACATAGATTGCTATGACATGACCAGGATTTGTGCTTGTATTCTGAACATGTTCATCTTTTCCGACAGGCACCAAAATGTTGGGTGTTATCTATGGCTCCATTAAGATTTTGGAAGCCTGCTATAAAGAGTGATTACTAATGATGAGCGCAAGTGCTCGTTACTTGAATTTGCCTAGAGGGCTCGGGTATGCACCAAGTATCACTGGTGCTTGAGTGAAATGTTTGAGCCCCCACAGCCCCATGTTTTGTAGTTAGACAGCCACAAAACATGCAAGAATTGCTCGTGTGTGTCAGGTAATCCCTGCATGTTGTGCTGCTGTATAAGAATTGTGAAACTTACGGCCATGGGGACTTGAACATGTCACTCGAGCACTCGCGATACTCAGTGCATACCCGTGCCCCCTAGGCAAACTGGAGTAACAAGCACTTGCACTCATCCCTAGTGACTACATAGAGTGCCCAAAGGTCTATCACAAGAAGCTGTTAGTTCTCTATGTGCTACAATAGAAGGTCTCTGCACACAGCGTGTCCTTATTCATGTTCATTAAAACTGTTGTAGTTTACATTTCCAAGATTCATGGAACTGTGAGTGAACAGCAGTTTTTGATAATATCTTGTTGGCAGCCTCTATGAATGAGAAATTAGTCATTATCCTGCATTTTCATTAGGCACACTTCATAGAGAACCTAGATTATTCTGCAGCTTAAACAATATGATAAATAGATATTTAAAAAACAAGAGTTCACAGCTGACAATCAGTAAAATAAGAATTGCAAAAAGCCTATATTATTGTCAACATGGAAAATGAACTTGAGCCAGACCAACAATTTTATGTAGATATCGCATTGTATTCTAGATTCTGTTTGTAATCAACTGCGATATTTGTTTGCAGTGTATGTAGTATTATTATATATCTATGGTTGAAGGAAAAATACAAGGAACTAAAATCTTCAAATATTTTATTATTATTTAGAAATTGAAATTACAGTGTGAAACAAGATCATGATTATCTTCACACAGTTTTCAGGGTCAACCATTAATTGTTGGGGTATCACCTACCTGGACACAGACAGTAAATGGCTACATTACATACAGTATGTGCACTGCCCCCTCTTTTCCATTGCTTTACCTGGTTGTCTGGAAACCGGATGAATTCACCAAGGGTAAATTCTGTAGTGTATGGACTGTGGGAAAAGAAGAGGTTAATTTATTGCCCAAAGGAGATATTTTAATCATGCTGTGATCTATGGATTCATCCAGCAGCAGTTACAGACAGAGCTACAGGCTACATGGTCATGACCGGCTAATATTGAAAACTGCATCTTCTTCTGGCAGTTGCATCTGAGTTAGCACTAAACAATAGTTAGTTGTTAGTCATTCTTATCATCTAAAGACAGTAATTTATAAACTTGCTAGAACTGTTAGGTTTTATTTATTTAGTTGGTTCTGGTGGCAGGAAGGATAATTCTAGAGTAGCCTCAAAACAGCATATTTGTCCACTATCCTTTCAAGGTTGTTATGATTTTCCCGTGGAATCAAGTATCCAGCTGGCAGATGACTACTGTCGGCCCATGTTTGCAATTATCTGCCAGCTCTTAAAACTGTTCCAATATTAGGTAGCTGCTCTGTCTATCTGACAAATGTGAACATTTTTTTCTTCTACATATTTTTTCAAATGAAAAATTGATGCTTACACTCATGACTCCACTTTTAATGCTGAAAATAAATCTTTGGCGACAACATACTGTCAAACATTGTTTAAAGGAAACATGTTGTGTCCAAAACAGCTATTTACCTGCAGATATAGGGTTAAACTTCAAGTAAATAGCATTAAAATCTTACCAGGCTGCCTTATTAAAGCAAAAGCTATGGTGAGAAAATGAAGTTGTATAAATTCTCACTTTCAGTTATAGAGGTGGTGCAGGGAGTGGTTACAATCACCAATGACTATACCATGAGCACGGCTGTAATCACTCCGTGGCAGTTATAGAATCATAGAATCATAGAATCGTAGAGTTGGAAGGGACCTCCTGGGCCATCTGGTCCAACCCCCTGCTCAAAGCAGGATTCGCTAAATCATCCCAGTCAGATGTCTGTCCAACCTCTGTTTGAAGACTTCCATTGAAGGAGAACTCACCACTTCTCGTGGCAGCCTGTTCCACTCATTGATCACTCTAACTGTCAAAAAGTTTTTTCTAATATCTAATCTGTGTCTCCTCCCATTCTGTTTCATCCCATTGCTTCTAGTCTTAACTTGTGCAAATGAGAATAAAGTTGATCCTTCTACAATGTGACAGCCCTTTAGATATGTGTAGACAGCTATTAAGTCTCCTCTCAGTCTTCTCTTTTGCAAACTAAACATTCCCAAATCCTGCAACCTTTCCTCATAAGACAGGGATTGCAGACCGGTCACCATTCTGGTCGCTCTTTTCTGAACTTGCTCCAGTTTGTTGATGTCTTTTTTAAAATGTGGTGCCCAAAACTGGACACAGTATTCCAGCCTGCTCCACACTTAAGGTCCAGTTACACATAGCGATGCTCCAGCGATCCCAACAACGATACGACCTGGTAAGGATCGCTGGTATGTTGCTACATGGTCGCTAGTAAGCTGTCAAACAGGCAGATCTACTCAATGACGCAGCAACGATACGGCGATCCGTATAATGACCTTGGCGGTCGTTGGGATCTTGTCACACAGCAGCTTTTCTGATGACTCATGCTTGCATCCCTGAGTTCTGAGTCGCCAACGAGGTCGGTCGTCGGCGTAAAACACAGCGATGCATGCTGGACAGCGGGAAATCAGCGATCAAAAAGTGGCCTAGGACATTCCAGCACGATCAGCAATATCGCAGCGGGGACCGGTCGCCGCTATGCGTCACACGTAGCAAGATCGCTGGCGAGGTTGCTGTTGTGTCACAAAACCTGTGACGTCTCAGCGATCTCGCTAACGATCTTGCTATGTGTGAAGTACCCCTTACACTCTTCAGAGAGGCTGTAAATCACAATGCAGGAGAGTAATTACAGCTGTGCTCACAGTATAGTGAATAGAGACTGTTAAAGTTCCCTGCATCATCCCTATGACTGAAAGCAAGCAGCTACAAGGAGAATATAAGATCATTTTCTCCCAGTAGCTTCTGCTCCAGTAATGCAAATCACAATGTCGGGGAGTAATTACAGCCATGCTCACAGTATAGTGAATAGAGACTCTTAAAGCTTCCTATATCATCCCTATGACTGAAAGCAAGCAGCTACATATGTGGTCAAAATTGTTGGTACCCTTCGTTTAATGACAGAAAAACCCACAATAGTCACAAAAATAACTTGAATCTAACAAAAGTAATAATAAATCAAAAATCTATGAAAATGAACAAATGAAAGTCAGACATTGCTTTTCAACCATGCATCCACTGAATTTTTAAAAAATGAAACTCATGAAGTAAGCCAGGATAGAAATGATGGTACCCCTGCAAATAATGTGACAATAGGGGCATGTTAAATAAAGGTGTGTCCACTAATTAGCATCACAGGTGTCTACAATCTTGGAATCAGTGAGTGGGCCTGTATAGAGGGCTACAGATACTCACTGTGCTGTTTGGTGACAGGGTGTGTATTACACTCAACATGGACCAGAGAAAGTGAAAGAAAGAGTTGTCTCTGTAGATTAGAAAGAAAATTATAGACAAACATGTTAAAGGTAAAAGTTATAAGACCATCTCCAAGCAGCTTGATGTTCCTGTGACTACAGTTGCACATATTATTCAGAAATTTAAGCTCCTTGGGACTGTAGCCAACCTCCCCGGACGTGGCCACAGAAGGAAAATTGATGACTAATCAAACAGACAGAAAACGAATGGTAACAAAAGAGCCCAGAAAAACTTCTAAACAGATTAAAGATGAACTTCAAGCTCAATGAACATCAGTGTCAGATCGCACCATCCGTTGTTGTATGAGCCAAAGTGGACTTCATGGGAGACATCCAAGGAGGACACAATTGTTGAAAAAAATCATAAAGAAGCCAGACTGGAATTTGCAAAACTACATGTTGACAAGACACAAAGCTTCTGGGAGAATGTCCTATGGGCAGATGAGGCAAAAATGGAACTTTTTGGCAAGGCACATCAATTCTGTGTTCACAGATGGAAAAATGAAGCATATCAAGAAAACATCACTGTCCCTACTGTGAAACATGAAGGAGGCTCTGTTATGTTCTGGGGTTGCTTTGCTACATCTGGCACAGGGTGTCTAGAGTCTGTGCAGGTTACAATTAAATCTCAAGACTATAAAGGGATTCTAGAGAGAAATGTGCTGCCCAGTGTCAGAAAGCTTGGTCTCAGTCGCAGGTCATGGGTCTTGCAACAGGATAATGACCCAAAACACACAGCTAAAAACACCCAAGAATGGCTAAGAGGAAAGCATTGGACTATTCTGAAGTGGCCGTTTATGAGCCCTGACCTAAATCCTATTGAGCATCTTTGGAAAGAGCTGAAACTTGCCATCTGGAAATGGCAACCTTCAAAGACGGGACAACTGGAGCAGTTTGCTCTTGAGGAGTGGGCAAAAATGCCTGTCGAGAGGTGCAGAAATCTCATTGACAGTTGCATGATTGTTTGTTTGCAGTGATTGCCACAACAAAATATTAAGTTAAGGGTACAATCATTTCTGTCCAGGCCTATTTCATTAGTTTTATGTATTTTTTTAAATTCTGTGAAGCATGGTTGAAAAGCAATTATGACTTTCGTTTGTTCAGTTTCATAGATTTTTGATTTATTATAACTTTTGTCAGATTCAAGTTATTTCTGTGACCATTGTGGGTTTTTCTGTCATTAAATGAGGGGTATCAACAATTTTGACCATGTGTCTACAAGGAGAATATAAGATGATTTTCTCCCAGTAGCTGCTGCTCCAGTAAGGCAGCCAGGTAGGATTTTAATGCAATTTATTCAAAAATTTACCCTATATGTGCAGGTAAACAATGTTTTTGGACATGAGACATTTCCTTGATTACAGTAATTCAAGAACGAATGAAGAAAATAAAATTAATGGAATTATTTTAACAGTCTTGTATCAGTAGATCAGGTTACATGAACACGTGCAGGTGTAGTGCCTGGGCATATGGACCTGGACGCAGTGTCCGCTGCTAGCCCCAGACGCGGATACAAAACTGTTAAAGCGTCTCAGGCATTAACCTCTTAGGCATAAACTCTTACAGGCATAAAGCCCCTAGAGACTTAAGCTCCATTGCCTGTTCCAATTTCTTCTGGATTCACCAGAGCACTACATGTGTTATAGACAGTTGGTCATTGCAGTAACCTCCAAAATCACTGCCTTGTAATAGGATCTTATATAATTCTCCACTTTTAACTTCATCATCTGCAGCAGTCGGCAGACTGACGAAGGCCAATTGTAGGCCGAAACGTCCTTTGTGACTGCCACAATAAAAACTTATTTTCAAAAAGGATCATTCAGTTGAGTGCCAAGTTACTTTATTATTCACTTGGGTCTGGGTAACCTACTTGTGCACCTTGTAGTAGTGCCACACTATACTTTACACTACAAAAAGAATATGGCAGCTGGGGTGACGTGCACGGCAAGAACTGTTCATAACAGGATCCTAGAGGCAGGGTTCAAGTCATGTAAAGGTAGATAAAAGCCATTCATCCATGAGAAGGATAGGAGAGCCATGCTGAAGCTTGCCAAAGATCATAAGGATAGGACCATAGAGGACTGGAGTAAGGTAATCTTCTATGATGAGTCTAATTTTCAACTTTGCCCAACACCTGGTCCTTTATTGGTTAGAGGGAGACCTGGAAAGTCATACAAGCCACAGTGTCTTGCACCCACTGTGAAATTTGGTGGAGGATTCATGATGATCTGGGGATGCTTCAGCAAGGCTGGAATTGGGAAGGTTAATCTTTGTGAAGGATGTATGAATCAAGAATCATGGAATCGTAGAGTTGGAAGGGACCTCCTGGGCCATCTAGTCCAACCCCCTGCTCAAAGCAGGATTCTCTAAAGCATCCAAGACAGATGTCAGTCCAGCTTCTGTTTGAAGACTTCTACTGAAGGAGAGCTCACCACCTCTCATGGCAGCCTGTTGCACTCATTGATCACTCTAACTGTCAAAAAGTTTTTTTCTAATATCTAATCTTTGTCTCCTCCCATTCAGTTTCATCCCATTGCTTCTAGTCTTTCCTTGTGCAAATGAGAATAAAGATGATCCTTCTACAAAGTGACAGTCCTTGAGATATTTGTAGACAGCTATTAAGTCTCCTCTCAGTCTTCTCTTCTGCAAGCTAAACATTCCCAAATCCTGCAACCTTTCCTCATAAGACAGGGTTTGCAGACCGGTCACCATTCTGGTCGCTCTTTTCTGAACTTGCTCCAGTTTGTTGATGTCTTTTTTAAAATGTGGCGCCCAAAACTGGGCACAGTATTCCAGATGAGGTCTGACTAAAGAGTAGAGGGCAATAATGAGTTCACGTGATGCTAGACTGTATGCTTCTGTTAATACATACTAGAATTGCATTTGCCTTTTTTGCTGCTGCATCACACTGTTGACTCATATTCAGTTTGTGATCTATTAGTATACCCAAGTCTTTTTCACATGTGCTGTTGCTTAGCCCTATTCCTCCCATTCTGTATATGCTTTTTTCATTTTTATTGCCCAGATATAGTACTTTGCACTTTTCCCTATTAAAAACCATTCTGATAGTTGCTGTCCACTGCTCCAGTTTATTTATATCTTTTGAATCCTCTCTCTCTTCTGTAGTATTAGCTATCCCTCCCAGCTCTGTGTCATCAGCAAATTTAATCAGTTTACCCTCAATTCCTTCATCTAAATCATTGCTAAAGATGTTAAACAATACAGGGCCCAGGACAGAGCCCTGTGGTACCCCACTTGAGACATTCTTCCAACTGGATGTGCAGCCATTTATGACCACTCTTTGGGTCCAATCACTAAGCCAGTTAAGAATCCACCTAACAGTTGCCTTGTCCATTCCATATTTATCCATTTTTCAATAAGGATTGTGTGAGATGCTTTGTCAAATGCTTTGCTGAAGTCAAGATATACTATATCTACAGCATTTCCCTGATCCACCCAATCAGTGATTCTGTCATAGAAGGAAATTAAGTTAGTCTGACATGACTTATTAGTTACAAACCCATGCTGACTCTGTTTAATCACTTCATTCTTATCCAGGTACTTACATACATGTTGTTTGCTCAAAGATCTTTCCTGGGATAGAGGACAGACTCACCGGCCTATAGTTGCCTGGGTCCACCTTCTTCCCCTTTTTGAAGATAGGAACAACATTTGCTCTTCTCCAGTCTTATTGGACTTCTCCTGTTCTCCAAGAATTTTCAAAGATTATGAAGAGGGGTTCAAAACTTTCTTCTGCTATCTTCTTCAGTACTCTGGGGTGTAATTCATCTGGACCTGGAGACTTGAATTCATTTAGGTTAGCTAAGTGTTTCCTCACTATCTTTCTGTTTGTAGATATCCTGGAATCTTCTATTCCCTTAATTGGACAGTGAAGAACAGTTGATGTTACATTTCCTTTCTGAGAGAAAACAGAAGCAAAATAGGAATTTAAAAGTTCGGCCTTCTCAACATCCTGTCTTACCATTTCATCATTTTCATCCTGTAAAAATCCTATAGCATCTTTGAATTTTCTTTTACTTTTGACATATCCTCAAAATCCTTTATTATTGCTTTTGATGTCTCTTGCAAGCCTCAATTCATTGTCAGCTTTAGTAATCTGATTTGTGCCAAGCAAGTTCTGCAGACAGCATTATATTCTTCTTTAGATATGCCTCCCTCTTTCCATTTTAAAAAACATTTCTTTCTCCCTTTTTAGTATGTGCTTAAGTTCTATGTTGATCCATCCTGGTTTCCTTAACCCCTTAACCAAGGGTGGTTTGCACGCTCATGACCGGGCCAATTTTTACAATTCTGACCACTGTCCCTTTATGAGGTAATAACTCTGGAACGCTTCCATGGATCCTGGTGATTCTGACATTGTTTTCTCGTGACATATTGTACTTCATGCTAGAGGTAAAATTTCATTGATATAACTTGCGTTTATTTGTGAAAAAAACAGAAATTTGGCAAAAATTTTGAAAATTTCGCAATTTTCCAACTTTGAATTTTTATGGCCTTAAATCACAGAGATATGGCACACAAAAAACTTAATAAGTAACATTTCCCACATGTTTACTTTACATCAGCACAATTTTGGAACCCAAATTTTTTTTCTTAGGAAGTTATAAGGGTTAAAAGTTGACCAACGATTTCTCATTTTTGCAACACCATTTTATTTTTACGGACCACATCACATTTGAAGCCACTTTGAGGAGTCTATATGATAGAAAATACCCAAAAGTCACACAATTCTAAAAACTGCACCCCTTAAGGTGCTCAAAACCACATTCAAGAAGTTTATTAACCCTTCAGGTGCTTCACAGGAATTTTTGAATATTTAAAAAAAAAATGAACATTTAACTTTTTTTCACAAAAAAATACTTCAGGTTCATTTTTTTTATTTTACCAAGGGTAACAGGAGAAGTTGGACAGCAAAAGTTATTGTGCAGTTTGTCCTGAGTACGCTGATACCTGATATGTGGGGGGGAACCACTGTTTCGGCACATGGCAGAGCTCAGAAGGGAAGGAGCGCCGTTAGACTTTTTCAATGCAAAATTGGCTAGAATTCAGATCGGACGCCATGTCACGTTTGGAGAGTCCCTGATGTACCTAAACAGTGGAAACCCCCCACAAGTGGCCCCATTTTGTAAACTAGACCCCCTTAGGAACTTATCTATATGTGTGGTGAGCTGTTATGATGAGTCACCGAAGGAGGAAAAAACAAAATACCAGCTAAGTCCAGAAAAACCAGAGAGGTTGGCAGCTATCGGATTGCAGACCCCTGAACCTATCCACAACAACTAGCAGTAGCCGTGGGGGGTTCCTACGGTGCCCTAGACCCCTCGATCACAGCCAGAGAGCTACATAGCCTAAAGACAGAAAGGGGGAAAAACTAAACTGCCCCAAAGCAGACCCCAAAGCAATAGGCAGCCCCCAACATATAATGACGGTGAAGCAAGATGAAAACACTAACACAGATAGAAAGATAGGTTGAGCAAATGATGGGGCCCAAGCTAACTACATAGGACAGGATAGGAAAGCTGCTGTCTGCCATCCGCAAAAACCCTATCAAAATGAGCCAACCGACTGATAGGAAAAACAGGCCCTGAAGTCGCTAGGCTTCAAAAGACTATATCAGCACTCAGGTATATTCTGAAGACAGAGCAAAAGATCAACAGATCAGAGACAAAAATGGAATTCAGCTCACCCCCGGCCGGGGATGGCAGAACTGCCAAAAAGCAAGGCAAAACAAAAAACAAAACTGAAGAGTACAAAGCAGAGCAGAAAAACTTAGTTTTGAGACGCAGGAATCAGACTGGTCTCCAAGAATCCAGCAGGAAAATCACCAGCCAGGAAGAAGGGCATCGGCAGCCTTATATCCAGTCCTCAATTCTAGCCACCCAGTTATCATCTAGCTGCCCAGGTGTTTGGTAATCAGTCTCACTACCTTCCTTCACCAGAGGAGGGAGTTCAACAGACCTCAATGGTGAAGGGAAAAATGAACTCACAACAGTACCTCCCCCTTGAGGAGGGGTCACCGAACCCTCATCCATGCCACCAGGGCAATTCGGGTGAGCCCGATGAAAGGCACGCACCAATCTTTCGGCATGAATATCAGAGGCAGAGACCCAGGAATTATCCTCCTGACCATAACCCTTCCACTTAACCAAATACTGGAGTCTCCGTCTAGCCAGACGGGAAGCCAGTATCTTCTCTACCTCATATTCCATGTTACCTTCAACCAATATAGGGTCAGGAGGTGCCACCACAGGAACTACTGGTTCAACAAACCTCTTCAACAAGGACTTATGAAACACATTATGAATTTTAAATGTGACAGGAAGAGCCAAACGAAAAGAGACCGGATTAATAATCTCCAAAATCTTGTAAGGTCCAATAAATCTAGGCTTAAACTTAGGAGAAGCCACCTTCATAGCGATATTTTTTGATGACAACCAAACCATATCACCCACCTTAAACTGGGGACCAACGATCGTACGCCGGTTGGAAAACCGCTGGGCCTTTTCCTGGGAGAGAGACAACTTATCCACTACTTGGACCCAGATCTGGTGCATTCTCTCCACCACAGTGTCAACACCTGGGCTGGCAGAAGGCTCCACCTGCCCTGAAGAAAATCGAGGGTGAAAACCAAAGTTACAAAAAAAAGGTGACATCAAAGTAGCAGAACTAGCTCTATTATTTAAAGCAAATTCGGCCAAGGGCAAAAATGAAACCCAATCATCCTGATCAGCAGAAATAAAACATCTCAAATACGACTCCAAAGTCTGGTTTGTTCTCTCCGTCTGCCCATTGGTCTGAGGGTGAAATGCAGAGGAGAAGGACAACTGAATTCCCAGCTTGGAACAGAAAGTCCTCCAAAATCTAGACACTAACTGAACTCCTCTGTCAGATACAATGTTCTCAGGAATCCCGTGCAAGCGAACCACCTGTTGCAAAAACAAGGGCACCAACTCAGAGGAAGATGGCAACTTAGGGAGTGGTACAAGATGGACCATCTTAGAGAATCTATCACAAATCACCCAAATAACAGTCATTCTCTGAGATACAGGCATATCAGCGATAAAATCCATTGAAATATGGGTCCATGGCCTCCTGGGCACCGGCAAAGGCATCAACAAGCCACTAGAGTGAGAACAAGCTTTAGACCGGAAGCAAGTCCCACAGGACTGCACAAAATTCCTGACATCACGAGACAAGGCGGGCCACCAAAAAGACCGACACACCAGATCTCTAGTACCAAAAATACCTGGATGACCAGCCAATGCAGAGTAATGAACTTCAGACATCACTCTCTTCCTCCACTGGTCAGGAACATACAACTTTCCACTGGGACAACGCTCTGGTTTGTCCTCCTGAAACTTTTCCAGAGCACGTCTCAAATCGGGCGAGATGGCAGAAAGAACTACCCCCTCGCTTAAGATGGTAGCAGGCTTAGTCACAACACGAGAATGTCATGTCGGACGCTGTTCACACCACAGCGTCCGGCAGGCAGAGGTAGTTCCACCTCCAGCCACTATAGCCTCAGTGGCGCCGGCCTGATCTTCAGGCTCTCGGGGGTTAATCCTGCTGGAGACCAGGTTGGATGGTTAGTCACGCCACGGTCTTTAAATAGTCATGCTGGCCTATGGGCGTCGCCGATTATAGCTTGTGTTTCATACCAAGTGGTTCCGGTCTGGAGTGGAGGTGTTCAAGAGAGAGAGATTCATATCTGGTGTCGTATGATCCGTCGTTATCCTTTCTCCTTCCCATATTTGTGTTTAGTTGTGCCCTGTTCACATTACTGTTTATTCCTGTGTGTGTGCGGCGCAGTGCAGTTTAAGTTCTCCCTGTCTGTCATTATTTGTGTGGGAGCTTTGGTGGTGACTTCTCACTGGGTGGAGGGTGGAGGGTTAAGTGCAGGGCTGAGCAGGAGATAAGGAAAGGTCGGAGGCTCAGGCATTTGCACCTTCAGCAAAAACCCTGGGTTGAGGGTCAGACAGGGTTTCCCCTAGTAAAGGGACACCACAGGGGCCCCGGGTATCTCAGCCTTAGTTGAACTAAGCCCCCGTGACATTATAATCGGCCCACATTTTTTCAGGAGTCCATGGATCCATTAGATTCCATAACCCGCCAGTTGGCGGCGCTGTCCATACAGGTCTCCGAGTTGAATGGGGCAGTTCAGCAGCAGGGCCTGGTAGTAGCAAAGGTGCAAACGGCATCTGCAGGTATCGGTGCAGAGCCGAAGTTTCCGATGCCAGAACGATTTTCAGGCGATCGCAGCAAATTTGTCGTATTTCGGGAGGCCTGCAAATTATACTTCCGCATGCGGCCAATATCCTCAGGTAATGAGGCCCAGCGAGTAGGGCTGGTGTTGTCATTACTGAGTGGTGACCCCCAAGCATGGGCATTTTCCTTACCACCTGACTCTGCTACATTTCATTCGGTCGATAATGTTTTTTCTGCCCTCGGGCTCATTTACGATGACCCTGACCGACTGGCTCTAGCGGAATCTAAAATCCGCGCCCTCCGCCAGGGGGAGCGCTTGGCAGAAGACTATTGTTCGGAATTTCGCCGCTGGGCTGTAGACACACAGTGGAATGACCCAGCACTGCGGAGCCAGTTTATTCATGGGGTATCATACATCAGGGTGAAACAAGCCCTCCTGATGTATGAGACTCTGGCATCATTGGAGTCTGCCATGAGTTTGGTGATACGTATTGATCGCCGTTTTTGTCAGGGGGCACAGGAGACGCTACCTCTGGGGGAAAACAGAGGTGCAGGTGTGGTTGAAGTAGATGAGTCCCCTGAACCTATGCAGATTGCTGGCGTGGCACAGGTTCAGCCTCGCGCTCCGGGAGTCCGGAAGTCCGGAGCATGTTTCTACTGTGGTAAAGGTGGTCATTATGTTAACGTTTGCCCGGTACTACCTAAGAGGGTCACACCGGCGGAAAACTGTTAAGCTCAGAGGGTATGGAGGAGACCCAACTGAGCGTATGCATATCCTCCATGATGGTATCTCAATGTATGCTCCCTGCCAAGGTTATTGTCGCCGGCAGAGAGCTACCTATATCAGTGTTTGTGGATAGCGGTTCCGCCACCAATCTCATAGATGAGGAGTTTGCACACACCGCCGGGTTTAAGATTGAAAAACTTCCTCACCCCATACAGGTGGTGACCATTAATGCTGTTCCCCTCCCTCAAGGGGAGATTACTGAGTTTGTGGCAGAGGTGAAACTCCACATTGGGGTCCTACATTCTGAGTCGGTTACATGTAGGGTCCTCCGTAATCTCCCAGCTCAAATGGTCCTGGGTTTTCCATGGCTGTCCAGGCACAACCCGGTAATTGATTGGAAAACTCAGGACATAGTACAATGGAGTGGTTTCTGCCAAGACAATTGCTTGGCCACATGTGTGTCCGCCGTGACGCCCAGCCTGCCGGAGGCTTTGCAGGATTTCGCGGATGTTTTCTCTGAGAAGGGTTGCTCAGAACTGCCTCCACATAGAGCCTATGACTGTGCTATTAGGTTAAAACCCGGGGCCAAATTACCTAAGGCCAGGATGTTTAATATTTCTGGTCCTGAGAGACAAGCTCTGAAAGACTACATCGCGGAGAGTCTGAGCAAAGGTCACATCCGGCCTTCATCCTCGCCTGTAGCCGCGGGGTTTTTCTTCATTAAGAAGAAAGATGGGGGGGTTACGCCCGTGTCTGGATTTCCGAGAGTTAAACCAGATTACTATCCGTGATCCCTACCCAATGCCGTTGATCCCGGATTTGTTCAACCAGGTAGCGGGGGCAAAATGGTTTTCCAAGCTGGACCTCAGGGGGGCGTATAACCTCATAAGGGTCCGTCAGGGGGATGAGTGGAAGACGGCGTTTAACACTCCTGAGGGTCATTTTGAGAGTCTGGTTATGCCGTTTGGGTTGACCACCGCGCCTGCCGTTTTCCAACATTTTATTAATGATGTCTTTGCTCATGTCCTGGGGAGATTTGTGATTGTATACCTGGATGATATCCTCATTTATTCTAGCGATCGGGACACTCATTTGCAGCATGTTAGGCAGGTGTTACAGTTGCTCCGGGAGAACCAGCTCTATGCTAAGCTGGAAAAATGTTTATTTTTTGTCCAGGAGTTGCCCTTTTTGGGATATATTGTGTCCGCAGCTGGTTTTAAAATGGACACCGCTAAGGTGCAAGCGGTGTTGCAATGGGAGAGGCCGGAGAGTCTGAAAGCACTCCAGCGGTTCCTTGGGTTTGCGAATTATTATAGGAAATTTATAAAACACTTTTCGACTGTCGCCAAACCGCTCACGGACATGACAAAAAAGGGTGCCGATCTGGCGAACTGGCCTGAGGTGGCTATACGTGCATTTGAGTGTCTGAAGAATAGTTTTGCTTCAGCCCCCATTCTGGTGCAACCAGACGTGTCTAAACCTTTTGTGGTAGAGGTTGATGCGTCGGAGGTGGGAGTGGGGGCAGTACTGTCTCAAGGCTCGTCCTTGAGCGAGATGCATCCATGCGCCTACTTCTCCAAGAAGTTGTCGCCGGCCGAACGGAATTATGATATCGGCAACAGGGAGTTGTTGGCCATCAAACTGGCTTTTGAGGAATGGCGACACTTCTTGGAGGGGGCGGCTCACCAGGTCACAGTTATCACCGACCATAAGAATCTGCTCTACCTGGAGTCGGCCAAGCGTCTGTCTCCTAGGCAGGCTCGCTGGGCATTGTTTTTTACTCGTTTCAATTTTCTTGTGACGTACCGTCCCGGGGCTAAAAACACCAAGGCGGATGCTTTGTCTAGGTGTTTTCCGGGGGGAGAACCTCGGGAAGAGCCGGTACCCATCCTCCAGAAAGGGGTAGTGGTCTCGGCTCTCACGACTGAGGTAGAGGCGGAGATTGCCGAGGCCCAAGAGGAGGTACCACCAGGACTTCCCGCCAACAAATCATTTGTACCCCTGCATCTTCGGCCTAAGGTGTTGAAGGAACACCACGATTCGGTACTGGCTGGTCACCCAGGGGTGAAGGGCACCTTAGAGCTGGTATCGCGTCGTTTCTGGTGGCCCAAAATCCGGCAGGACGTGGTCTCGTACGTGGCAGCTTGCATCACGTGCGCTAGGGCTAAGTCACCCCGAACCCGTCCTGCTGGCACGCTACAGCCTCTGGGGGTACCCAATAGGCCATGGACAGAAATCTCCATGGATTTTATCACTGACTTGCCAGCCTCGGCAGGGAACACGGTCATCCTGGTGGTGGTTGACCGTTTTTCAAAGATGGCGCATTTTGTGGCGTTGTCCTCTTTGCCCAATGCTAAGACATTGGCTCAGGTATTTGTGAAGGAGGTGGTCAGACTCCACGGAGTACCGTCTGACATAGTATCTGATAGGGGTACGCAATTTGTGGCGAGGTTTTGGAAAGCTTTTTGCTCAAGGTTGGGGATCAAGTTGTCACATTCATCGGCGTTTCATCCACAGTCTAATGGACAAACTGAGCGCATGAACCAAAATCTAGAACAGTATTTACGATGCTTTGTGTCCGACAACCAGGAGGAGTGGTCTACTTTCCTTCCTCTGGCCGAATTCGCATTAAATAATCACCGCCAAGAGTCATCAGGAGAGTCTCCATTCTTTTGTGTGTACGGTCAACATCCTCAGTTTTGTACCTTACGTCAGGGTGACTCCGGGGGTGTCCCGGAGGAGGATCAGCTAGGAGCCCAATTGTCATCAGTCTGGAGGCGGGTGAAACAGCGTTTGTTGAGCATGAGTGCCAGGTACAAACGGGTGGCTGACAGTAGACGCGTGCCAGGTCCGGACCTGTGTGTGGGTGAATGGGTGTGGTTAGCTACGAAGAACATAAAACTCAAAATCCCTTCTTTAAAACTGGGTCCAAGGTTTATTGGGCCTTTTAGGATTTCTGCCATCATTAACCCAGTGGCTTATCGGTTGGAACTTCCCGCAGTGTACAAGATACACAACGTGTTTCACAGGGCTTTATTGAAAAAGGTGGTAGGCTCTGTGGACACAACGCCGATGCCACCTCCAGTCATGGTGGATGGCGAGTTAGAGTTCGAGGTCTCCAAGGTAGTGGACTCTCGAGTAGTACGCCGTACTCTTCAGTATTTGGTGCACTGGCGGGGGTATGGTCCAGAGGAGAGGTCTTGGGTTCCAGCCTCAGACATACATGCGGATCGGCTGGTCAGTTCTTTTCACCGTCGTCATCCGGACAAGCCGGGTCCTATGAGTCTTGAGGGCCCTGGGGTCCCTCGTAGAAGACGGGGTACTGTCATGTCGGACGCTGTTCACACCATAGCATCCGGCAGGCAGAGGTAGTTCCACCTCCAGCCACTATAGCCTCAGTGGCGCCGGCCTGATCTTCAGGCTCTCGGGGGTTAATCCTGCTGGAGACCAGGTTGGATGGTTAGTCACGCCACGGTCTTTAAATAGTCATGCTGGCCTATGGGCGTCGCCGATTATAGCTTGTGTTTCATACCAAGTGGTTCCGGTCTGGAGTGGAGGTGTTCAAGAGAGAGAGATTCATATCTGGTGTCGTATGATCCGTCGTTATCCTTTCTCCTTCCCATATTTGTGTTTAGTTGTGCCCTGTTCACATTACTGTTTATTCCTGTGTGTGTGCGGCGCAGTGCAGTTTAAGTTCTCCCTGTCTGTCATTATTTGTGTGGGAGCTTTGGTGGTGACTTCTCACTGGGTGGAGGGTGGAGGGTTAAGTGCAGGGCTGAGCAGGAGATAAGGAAAGGTCGGAGGCTCAGGCATTTGCACCTTCAGCAAAAACCCTGGGTTGAGGGTCAGACAGGGTTTCCCCTAGTAAAGGGACACCACAGGGGCCCCGGGTATCTCAGCCTTAGTTGAACTAAGCCCCCGTGACAGAGAATCAGCAAGGAAACTCCTAGAGAGGGCGTCTGCCTTGACATTCTTAGTGCCTGGAAGAAAAGAGACCACAAAATCAAAATGTGTGAAAAACAAGGCCCACCTAGCCTGTCTAGGATTCAAGCGCTTGGCCGACTCCAGGTAAATCAAATTCTTGTGGTCAGTAAGGACCACGACTTGGTGTTTGGCTCCCTCCAACCAATGTCTCGACTCCTCAAATGCCCATTTTATGGCCAACAGTTCCCGATTCCCCACATCATAGTTACGTTCGGATGGGGAGAACTTTCGGGAAAAGAAATCACAAGGATTCATTTTAGATGTCACAGGACCTTTTTGGGACAACACCGCTCCTGCACCAATCTCAGAAGCGTCCATCTCCACCTGAAACGGGAGTGAGACATCAGGTTGCCGCAAAACCGGAGCAGAAGTGAATCTTCGCTTCAGCTCCTGAAAGGAAGAAACAGCCTCCGGAGACCAATTCAGCACATCAGCACCCTTCCTAGTCAAATCCGTCAATGGCTTGGCAATACCAGAAAAATTAGCTATAAATTTCCGATAAAAATTAGCAAAACCCAAAAACTTCTGGAGGGCCTTCAAAGAAGTGGGCTGAACCCAATCATAAATGGCCTGTACCTTGGCCGGGTCCATTTCAATAGTTGACGGAGACAAAATAAATCCCAAAAATGAAACCCTCTGTACCCCAAAAAAGGCATTTCGATCCCTTGACATACAGGGAATTCTCCCTCAAAATCCGGAACACAGTCCGAACATGTTCCACATGAGAGTCCCAATTCTTGGAGAAGATCAAAATATCATCCAGATAGATAATCAAAAATTTATCCACAAAGTCTCGGAATATATCGTTCATGAAGCACTGGAAGACAGAAGGGGCATTAGTGAGCCGAAAAGGCATCACCAGGTACTCAAAATGTCCCTCTGGAGTATTAAACGCCGTCTTCCATTCATCCCCATGCTTAATGCGAATAAGATTATACGCCCCCCTGAGGTCAAGCTTGGTAAACCATCAAGCACCTTTAACTCTGGAGAATAGATCAGAAATCAGGGGTAACGGATACTGATATTTAACAGTAATTTTGTTGAGGGCACGATAGTCAATACAAGGCCTTAATGAACCATCCTTTTTAGCCACGAAAAAAAAACCGGCACCTAAGGGTGAAGAGGATGGTCTAATATGACCCTTCTCCAATGCCTCCTTAATATAGGATCGCATAGCCTCGTGCTCGGGTACAGATAAATTGAAAAGCCGACCCTTGGGGAATTTACACCCAGGGTTCAGCTCAATTGCACAGTCATAACTCCTATGAGGAGGCAAAGACGCAGACTCATTCTCACTAAATACATCATAAAAGTCAGCCAAATAGTCAGGAACATCATGCGACTGGGGAGAGGTGGAGAAAACAGGAGCATCACTAAGGGCACACCGACAACCCCAACTCACCACAGACAAAGATTTCCAATCCAGAACTGGATTATGGATTTGCAACCAGGGAAACCCCAGGACAATGGTATCATGCAAATTATGCAACACCAAAAATCTGCAATTTTCTTGATGGTCTGGGTGACCCGCAATACCACCTGGGTCCAAAACTGAGGTTTATTCTTCACCAAAGGAGTAGCATTAATACCCCTCAAAGGGATAGGCATCCGCAGAGGTGTCATAGGAAATCCACAATGTTTAGCAAAATCCAAGTCCATCAGGTTCAGAGCTGCTCCTGAATCCACAAAAGCCTTGGCGGAAAATGTGGACAGGGAGGAGATCAGAGTAATTGCCAGAAGAAACTTAGGTTGAACAACACCCACAGAAAACGTGTGTGCACAACGTTTCTCTCGTTTAGGGCAGACAGAAATAATATGCAAGGCATCTCCACAAAAAAAACACAGCTTATTACGCCTTCTGAACTCCTGACGTTGCACCCTAGACAAAACTCTATCACATTGCATAGGTTCAGACATTTGTTCAACAGGTGGCAACATCTCTCGTGTAGTTTTGCGTTCACGTAAACGCCGATCCACCTGAATGGCTAATGACAGAATCGTCAAGACCAGAGGGAACAGGAAATCCCACCATAGTATCTTTTACAGTTTCTGACAAACCCTTCCGAAAGAGGGCTGCCAAGGCACCATCATTCCAGGTAGTAAGGACCGCCCACTTTCGGAATTTTTGACAGTACAACTCTGCCGAATCCCGTCCCTGGCTTAATGCCAACAGGGTCTTTTCAGCCTGATCAATAGCATTAGGTTCATCATACAACAACCCCAAGGCTTGAAAAAATGCGTTCACATTATTCAGAATAGGATCATCAGGTTTCAAAGAAAACGCCCAATCCTAGGGATCGCCGCGCAGCAAAGAGATGACAATTTTAACCTGCTGCGCGGAGTTCCCCGATGAGTTAGGCTTCAAGGCAAAAAATAATTTACAATTATTCTTGAAATTCAAGAATTTAGACCGATCCCCAAAAAACACATCATGAGTAGGAATCTTTGGTTCAGCAGCATGTGAATGAGCAAGATAGGCGGAAATTCCCCGGACCTCAGCAGCGAGCTGCTCCACACGATCAGACAATTGCTTCATCTCCATTGAGCGAAAAATTCCCCCTACGGCCTCAGAGATATAGAGGAAAAAATATGCACACAAAAAAAAAAATTCTGACACTTTTTTTTTTTTTTTACCTTTTTCATTTTTTTTTTTTTACAATTCTCTCCTGCTATGGAGTACCCTAGGATCTGCGGTATGGCTGGTGATTCTGTTATGATGAGTAACCGAAGGAGGAAAAAACAAAATACCAGCTAAGTCCAGAAAAACCAGAGAGGTTGGCAGCTATCGGATTGCAGACCCCTGAACCTATCCATAACAACTAGCAGTGGCCGTGGGGGGTTCCTACGGTGCCCTAGACCCCTCGATCACAGCCGGAGAGCTACATAGCCTAAAGACAGAAAGGGGGAAAAACTAAACTGCCCCAGAGCAGACCCCAAAGCAGTAGGCAGCCCCCAACATATAATGACGGTGAAGCAAGATGAAAACACTAACACAGATAGAAAGATAGGTTGAGCAAATGATGGGGCCCAAGCTAACTACATAGGACAGGATAGGAAAGCTGCTGTCTGCCATCTGCAAAAACCCTATCAAAATGAGCCAACCGACTGATAGGAAAAACAGGCCCTGAAGTCGCTAGGCTTCAAAAGACTATATCAGCACTCAGGTATATTCTGAAGACAGAGCAAAAGATCAACAGATCAGAGACAAAAATGGAATTCAGCTCACCCCTGGCCGGGGATGGCAGAACTCCCAAAAAGCAAGGCAAAACAAAAAACAAAACTGAAGAGTACAAAGCAGAGCAGAAAAACTTAGCTTTGAGACGCAGGAATCAGACTGGTCTCCAAGAATCTAGCAGGAAAATCACCAGCCAGGAAGAAGGGCGTCGGCAGCCTTATATCCAGTCCTCAATTCCAGCCACCCAGTTATCATCTAGCTGCCCAGGTGTTTGGTAATCAGTCTCACTACCTTCCTTCACCAGAGGAGGGAGTTCATCAGACCTCAATGGTGAAGGGAAAAATGAACTCACAACAGTGAGCACTTTGAACCCCCCAGTGCTTCACAGAAGTTTATAACGACCTGGCGTGAAAATAAAAAAATCGTATTTTTTCAACAAACATGATCTTTTAGTCCCCATTTTTTTTTATTTTCCTAAGGATACCAGGAGAAATTGGACCCCAAAAGTTGTTGTCCAATTTGTCCTGAGTATGCTGATACCCCAAATGTGGGAGAAAACTACTTTTTGGGCACACGTCAGGGCTCGGAAGGGAAGTAGTGATGTTTTGGAATGCAGACTTTGATGGAATGTTCTGCGGGTGTCATGTGCATTTCGAGAGCCTCTGATATACCTAAACTCCCTACAAGTGACCCCATTTTGGAAACTAGACCCCCCACGGAACTTATCTAGATGTGTGGTGAGCACTTTGAACCCCCAAGTGCTTCACTGAAGTTTATAACGCCCGGGCGTGAAAATAAAAAAATCCACATTCATTTTTTCCACAAAAATGATATTTTTGCCCCCAATTTTTTATTTTCCTAATAGTAACAGGAGAGATTGGACCCCAAAAGTTGTTTTGCACTTTGTCCTGAGTAGGCTGATACCCTATATGTGGGGGTAAAGCACTGTTTGGGCACATGGCAGAGCTTGGAAGGAAAGGAGCACCATTTGACTTTTTCAATGCAGAATTGGCTGGAATTGAGATCAGACACCATGTTGCATTTGGAGAGCACCTGATGTGCCCAAACAGTGGAAACTGTCATGGTCCAGTCCGGAGTTTATTTTCTGCTGTCTTCACTCCGGACTGGTCATGCGGGAGTTAATCTCCTCAGCCTCATTCTGGAGCTAACTGGGCTATTTCAGTCTCTCACAGCCTGCTGACCAGTGTTAGTGATAGCTCAAGCTTCCAGTTTAGAGCCTCTGACCCTTGTACCTTGGTGTTCCTCCTGCCTTTGACTGATATTCACGTGTATGACCCGGACTGATTTCTGACCCCATCTCTTGGTATTCTTCTCTGCTGTTACGTTCCCTCTCTGGGATCTGACTCCCCGGCTTGTACCCCGACCACGTATTTCGTCTCACGTTTTGGACACCGTGCTCATTTTCTGGCTTTCTGACTCTCGGCTTGGTATTTTGACTACGTGTATTGCTGCTCCTTCTGGTACGTCTGCTCCTGCTAGTTTTTGACTCGGTTTGTCTGACTATTCTCTCTCGTTACCTGTGGCACCTGTGCTGTTGCTCAGGGTTGCTGCTCTTAGTGTGTAACCTCTCTTCCCTCACCAGCTCCCCCTGGTGGAGGTTTCACTACATAAACCCCCCAATTCTAACTCCAACCCTAACCCCAACACACCCCTAACCCTAATCTCAGCCCTAACCCTAGCCCTAACCCTAACCCTAACCCTAACCCTAATGGGAAAATGGAAATAAATACATTTTTTTATTTTATTATTTTTCCCTAACTAAGGGGGTGATAACGGGGGGTTTGATTTACTATTTATGGCAGTTTTTATATTTGGCAGCTGTCACACGCTAAAAGACGCTTTTTATTGTAAAAATAGTTTTTGCATCACCACATATTGAGAGCTATAATTTTTCCATATTTTGACCTACCGAGTCATGTGAGGTCTTATTTTTTGCGGGACGAGTTGACATTTTTATTGGCATCATTTTCGGGCACGTGACATCTTTTGATCGCTTTTTATTCCGATTTTTGGGACGCAGAATGAACAAAAACCAGCATTTCATTAATTTCTTTTGGGGGGTGCGTTTACACCGTTCTGCGTGCGGTAAAATTGATAATGCCCTTTTATTCTTCGGGTCAGTACGGTTACAGCGATACCTCATTTAGGTCTTTTTTTATGTTTTGGTGCTTTTATGCAATGAAAACAATTTTATATAAAAAATAATTATCTTTGCATTGCTTTATTCTGCGAGCTATAACTTTTTTATTTTTTCACTGATGATGCTGTATGGAAGCTAATTTTTTGCGGGACAAGATGACGTTTTCAGTGGTACCATGCATATTTATATGCGTCTTTTTGATCGCGCATTATTGCACTTTTTGTTCGGCGGTATGATAATAAATCATTATTTTTTGCTTCACTTTTTATTTTTATTTTTAAGGGGTTCGCTAAAGGGGTTAACTAATGGGACAGTTTTATAGGGCAGGTTGTTATGGACATGGTGCTACCAAATATGTATACTTTTATTTTTTTATTTTTTTATTTCAAAAAATGTATTTTAAAGGGAATATTTTTTTTTTAATTTATTTAGCGATTTTTTTAAAATTATTTTTACACTTTTTTTTAACTTTATTACATTGTCCCAGGCGGGACATCACTGACCTGTGACAGATCGCTGAACTGTCACTGTGACAGATCAGCGATCTGTCACAGGCACTGCACAAGGCTTCTTCCTTGCCTGCACTTTGCAGGCACTGAGGAAGCCAGCTCCCTGCTGGTCCCCGAAGGTCCCCGTCGCCATCTAGGATTTGGGGACCTGCAGGGATGAAGCCCCCTGCAGCAGTGCTGCACATTGCGCTGCTGTGGGGGGCTCAGGAAAGCACGGAGGGAGCCCCCTCCCTGCCGATGCTTCCCTTTAACTCCCGGTACACCGCGATCGTGTTTGATTGCGGTGTGCAAGGGGTTAACATGTCGGGGGCGGTCCTTGACCGCCCCTGACACATTGTGCCGGGTATCAGCTGTGATAATCAGCTGACACCCGGCCGTGATCAGCGACGCTCACCACGTGGGCGCCGTTGATCACTGTGACGTACTATCCCATCACTGGGAATTAAGTCCCAGGGCACATGGATGGGATAGTACGTGACATGACAGAAAGGGGTTAAATGCTTCCTAATCTTCCCTCTTTTCGGAATTGTTAACAATTGTGCTTTGAGAATTTCATTTTTCAAGATTTCCCATCCTTCCTGGACATTTTTGTCCTTAAGGCAGCCACTGGATCCCTCCAATTCTCTTTCTGAATCCCATAAAACCTGCCTTTCTGAAATCTAACCTTGAAGTCTGAGTCTTCACAGGTTTACCACTTCTAGCTATCCAAAATTCTAAAATAGCATGGTCGCTACCTCCTAGGGTCCCAGCCACTTTTACCTCCTCAACCATTTCCTTCCTGTTTATAAGGATTAGATCCAAGGTAGCAGTTCCCCTTGTTTTCACCCCTACCTTTTGGAAGATAAAGTTGTCAGCAAGAGAGGATAAGAATTTCCTTGACCTGTTAGTTTTGCCTGAGAGAGATTCCCAGCAAATGTCAGGATAGTTGAAATCTCCCATGACAACTATGTCATATTTTTTGGAGAACTTGGCCATTTGATGCATAAAGAGTTCATCCATATCTTCAGCTTGCACAGGCAGCCTGTAGTAAATGCCTACAATGGTGTCCTTTCCATTGTTCTGTCCTTGTATTCTTACCCAAACAGTTTCCACAGAACTCCCAGTCTCTAAAGCTTCAATCTCTGTGCAGATATACACGTTTCTAACATACAATGCAACATCTCCTCCTCGTTTATCAAGTCTGTTTCTTGCAAATAAGTTGCATCCGTCCAGCCTTGTATTCCAATCATGTGTATTGTCCCACCAAGTTTCAGTGATTCCAATGACATCATATTTCTTTTCCTGCGTTAGTAATTCCAATTCTCCTTGGTTGTTGCCCATGCTTTGTGCATTAGTATAGAAACATTTTAGCTTGTGATTGGTTTCTCTTTCTCCAATATTTTTATTATTTAGATTCTTTTGTCTTTGTTCTTCCTTTCCACTTCTAATAGCAGAGTTCTCAATAGCATTTGTCAAGGTTATCCTGGAAAAAACAGTTGATTCCTTCTGCTCAGGAAATGTTCCCCAACTCTGAGGACTGTTTTTTCTAGCAGTACAATGCGCCATGGCAACATAGCTAGGTCAGTCAATGTGTGGATGAAGGACCACCACATCAAATCCCTGTCATGGCTAGCTCAATCTCCAGACATGAACCCCATTGAAAACCTCTGGAATGTAATCAAGAGGAACATGGATAGTCACAAGCCATCAAACAAAGAAGAATTGCTTAAATTTTTGTACCAGGAGTGGCATAAGGTCACCCAAAAGCAGTGTGAAAGACTGGTGGAAAGCGTGCCAAGATCCATGAAAGCTGCGATTAAAAATCATGGTTATTCTACAAAATATTGATTTCTGAACTCTTCCTGAGTTAAAACATTAGTATTGTTGTTTCTAAATGATTATGAACTTGTTTTCTTAGCATTATTTGAAGTCTGCAAACACTGCATTTTTTTGTTATTTTGACCATTTCTCATTTTCTGAAAATAAATACAAAATTTAGTGCTTGGAAATTCAAAGACATGTTGTCAGTAATTTATAGAATAAAAGAGCAATTTACATTTTATTCAAAAATATACCTTTAAAGAGAAAAATCAGACAAACTAATAATTTTGCAGTGGTCTCTTAATATTTGCCAGAGCTGTATATAATACTCCCAATCTCCATTTACATTACCAAATACACAAAGGAACATAGACAATACAATGCATACAGAAAATTAATAGAAGATTTTGATGCTTTAATTACATTCAATGTATCCTTAATCTTTGTATTATGTATATTTTATTAAATTTGTACTTTTGTAACTTTAGAACCAGTAACGAATCAGCAATTCTTCAGCTTTTAGAAATCTGTGGTTTTTACATGGGTTCACTAATTGCTTTTCTTTGTGCTTTAGGACTGTAAAATGGATGTGGACATAAAAGACGTTAATAACTGGACTGTTATGAAAGAAGACAACAGCACCTTTGAAACATCAGCTACTAATTTTCCTTCCTGGGAGGATTACAATAGCAGTGTGGACGACATACGATACTTTTTAATTGGGCTATATACATTTGTAAGCTTGCTTGGATTCTTGGGAAATCTCTTAATTCTCCTGGCTATTTTCAGAAAACGCAAGCAGAAGACTATAATTAACTACCTCATTGGAAACTTGGCTTTTTCCGATATTTTAGTTGTGCTGTTCTGCTCACCATTTACTCTGACATGTGTTTTACTTGATCAGTGGATTTTTGGTGAAGTCATGTGTCACGTAGTGCCTTTCCTTCAGTGTGTCTCCGTCTTAATCTCTACTCTGATGCTCATGTCCATTGCCTTGGTGAGGTACCACATGATAAAACATCCTCTTTCAACCAATCTAACTGCCAATCATGGATATTTTCTGATTGCTACTGTCTGGACTCTTGGTTTCACCATATGCTCTCCTTTACCTGTTTTTCATAAAATTATTAATCTGAGAGAAGCCTTTAATTTAGAAACTTTAATGAATAGTTATCTGTGCATCGAGTCCTGGCCATCTGATTCTTACAGAATTGCATTCACCATTTCTTTACTATTAGTACAGTATATATTGCCTTTGTCTTGCTTAACAATAAGTCATACAAGTGTTTGCCGAAGTATAAGTTCAAGATTACCGAACAAAGATGTGAAAGTTGAAGAAAATGAGATGATCAACTTGACCCTTCAACAACCGAAAACGAAACAATCGGAGGTCGAAATCTGTAGCAGTCAAAAGTGGAGTTATTCTTTCGTACGGAAACATAGAAAGCGTTACAGCAAAAAAACAGCAAGTGTTGTCCCAGCGATACTAAGACGACACCAAGAGAGTAATACTGGAGACATTCCAGAAACATCTACAACAGAGAGGAGCCACACTTTACCCACCAGTATCCACACTAGTGTCCACACTTTACCTTCGAGTGTCTATTTACCAGGAGTTCCCATATGCTTTGAAATGAAACCAGAGGAGAATTCTGAACTACACAATATTAACTCTGTATCTAAATCTCTAACTCGGATAAAGAAGAGGTCTAGGCGTGTTTTCTGTAGACTAACCATATTGATCTTGGCTTTTGCTGTCAGTTGGATGCCGCTTCACCTCTTTCACCTTGTAACTGACTTTAATGCCAATCTAATTTCCAATCGACATTTCAAATTAGTTTATTGCATCTGTCACTTGCTCGGCATGGTCTCCTGTTGTCTAAATCCTATACTCTATGGATTTTTAAATGATGGTATAAAAGCAGATTTGATGTCAATCATCCAGTGTTTCCAGATATCGTAGGCTGATCCAGCTGTTGCATTTTTCTTTCTGAAAATATATCAGTTAGCTTCAGGTTCACTCTTATTTGTTGGCAGCTCTTCTGAACTGAACGGTATTAACATTACTGCCATTATATATATATTTGTATATGAGTTTTCAAGCTGCATATGATCTCTATGAGGTCTATTTTTTATCTCTTTGTTGCTGTAAAAAGAGACAACATTCTGAATATTGACATTACCTTTAATATCATTAGTATCTGTTACATAATTCTATGTAAGGTAAAAAAAAGCCTGACTCTTGTAATTGATATTAATATGAGCCCATCATATGAAGAAAAATTACTATAATGTCCAATGCCAAACTTGACCTTGTGTTTACCACTCGGTCTTTTTTTTCCCTTTTTTTAAAGGAAACATTACAGTAGATAACATCATTCTGTTTTCTATTTCATGTTGATATGAAATGAGACTTGTTCAGATCTGTAAGAACAGTGGTTTACTGTGCTTTATTAAGTGAAATTCATTAGTAATTGTGATTAAATCATTGCTGTTGTAAAATAGTAATTTATATTTTTAATTAATTTATACTGTACTTGCAAAGCTTTAACTATGTTTCACATTACGTGGCTTTCTTGTGGAAATTATAATAAAATACAGTGTATATACATATATATCTTACAATATTGCAAGAGGATCTTGAATATTGCATATTATTTCTAATATTTCTCCAATGTGACAGCTTTTCTAAATTTTGCATTATTTAATAATCTTAGTTGATTACATGATATTGTTCATAGCAGTATCCAAGTAAAAGAATATTAATCTTGTTAAAACCAAATATTTGCTGCAGTTAAATGAACAGTCATTTTATACATTTTCATAATTTCATGTTTGAACCTATAGGTGACTTAATGAGGACCACTCACCTAATTTTTCAAGTAGACCTGGACACACAATTTAATAGTCGTTACAGAGTAGAATAAAAGTTTTTTGATATTTTGTCTCTCCGCTGCAAAGATATATATATCAATGAGTGTATGTGTGTATGTATTGACGATGATGTCATAATGGTTACCATGGCAAGGATTATGTCATAAAGGTTGCCATGGCGAAGATGATGTCATAATGGCTGCCATGGCGACAATGATGTCATAATAGGTTGCAATGGTGACGCTTATAACATAATGGTTGCCATGGCGACGATGGTGTCCAGAATGGTTGCCATGGTGAAGATGATGTTATAATGGGTATATGGGCACGGAAATAAGGGATGGAGGATGTGTGATGGGTATTGGGCATGGGACTATAGGATGGAGGATATGTATGATGGGAATATGGGCATGGGACTATGGGATGGCACATGTGTATGATGGGTATATGGCACTGGACTATGGAATGGAGAATAATTTGTTATAACTAACCACAGTTAGTTACTATGCCCGGGCAATGCCGGGCTCTTCAGCTAGTTATCAATAAAAGTATTTGGCACCTGAACAGTTTTTTTTGTTTTTATTTTTAAGTCCAAGTAGACATTATCATGATAGAGAATTTGCTGGGGACATGTACTTCTTCCTTTTTCTGAAGCTGATCAACACACTTAGGAAAGAAGAAAACTCACCCACAGTAGTTTAGAATAGGCTCAGTATGAGATATGCATTAACAGTCTCCCCTCCTCACTGTAGAGTGACTACATGTGTGGGAGACAGCAGAACTAAGTGTGATTAACTGAAGATTTTCAGCTCACATTTCTAATAGTATGGATGGAGTAGCAGTGCTGTACACATTGAGTATCATTGCAAACCTTTTTAATAGCCTTCAACTCAAATAGTCTTTATCGGCAGGACTAAACATACATTAGCATTGCAAAGCTAGTGACTATTTTACTGACTATTTTAGATGAAAGATGAAAGCTGTTAGTCACACTTGGGTCTGCTGTGCTCTGACACATCTAATCACTTTGCAGTGTAGAGATAATTATGTCTCACACTAAGCCTGTTCTAAGCTATAGTGCAGGCTTGTTCTTTTTCCCCTTGTATGTGGATGCCTGCTTATGATTGGCAGAGCTGATAGCAATATAAGCGAAGGGCTGCTAGAAGTATTGGATTATGAGACTCAACTTTGCAGCATTACCCGTCCCCCAAATACTGCTGGAGATGAAGATAAAAACTGTCAGATAAAGAGAACATTTTTTACAAATTTGTCATATTGAGCTTGAAACATGATTTAACCCCTTCCCGACCTTTGATGCCATGTAGGTGTCATGAAAGTCGGTGTGAATCCGACCTCTGACGCCTATGTGGCGTCATGTATTCATCGCCCTCCTGCGGGTCGGGTGACCGGGGTCAATGAAAGATCACTGACCCGCAGGTACAGGACCCATTGTACTTCAACCCAGGGGGAGGTGGCTTAGCCCCCCCCATGGCTACGATCACTCTGATTGGCTGTTAAAATTATTACAATCCAGCCATGGCCGATGCTGCAATAGCATCGGCCATGGCTGGAGACCTCGATCCGACCCTCCAATCCGACTGACAGCAGCGATCTGCCGCCGCTATCAGCATCTGCTCCCCTCACCCTTCCCTCCACTCTCCCACCTTCCGATTCCCCCCTCACCCCCCGATACCTCCTATGTCCCTGTGTCCGTCCCGGTGTCCCTCCCGGATCCTTCATGGGCGCCGCCATCTTGCAAAATTCATTCATTCATACATTGCAGGTACGTTTTGATCACTGTGATAAACTCTATCACAGTGATCAAAATAAAAAAGGTAAATAACCCCCCCTTTATCACCCCCATAAGTAGGGACAAATAATAAAATAAAGAAAATATTTTTATTTTTCCATTAGGGTTAGAATTAGGGTTAGGGTTGGAATTAGGGTTAGGGTTGGAATTAGGGTTGGGATTAGGGTTAGGGTTGAAATTAGGGTTAAGATTAGGGTTAGGGGTGGGTTGGGGTTTGGATTAGGGTTAGGCTTGTGGTTAGGGTTAGAGTTGGGCTTAGGGTTAGTGGTGTGTTGGGGTTGTGGTTAGGGTTAGGGATGTGTTGGGGTTAGGGTTAAGTTAGAATTGAGGGGTTTCCACTATTTAGGCACATCAGGTGGTCTCCAAATGTGTAGAAAAAATGATTCAGCACACCCTTATAATGGTGTCCTCACAGCCATGAAAAGGTGCAATCCGAGCAAAGAAGCGTCTCTGCTTGACGTTGAATACTTGTAGATAAGAAAAAGGGCTCCAGCTCAGGAAATAAAATCCAAAGTCTTTATTGAAAACAGATTAAAAAGTAAGCTGCTTAATAGATGAAACTTGGGACTAAGAGCACTATACGTGTTCGAAACGTGTCCAGTTACTCAAGACATTCCTTCCTTCAGTATACACTGGCTATTAAGCAGCTTACTTTTTAATCTGTTTTCAATAAAGACTTTGGATTTTATTTCCTGATCTGGATCCCTTTTTCTTATCTACAGGTCTCCAAATGTGACATGGCGCCACACTTGATTCCAGCCAATTTTGTGTTCAAAAAGTCAAACAGTGCTCTCTCCCTTCCGAACTCTGCCATATGCCCAAACAGTGGTTTACCCCAACATATGGGGTATCAGCGTACTCAAGACAATCTGAAAAACAACTTTTGGGGTCCAATTTTTCCTGTTACCCTTGTGAAAAAAATTGCAGGCTAAAATATAATTTTTTGTGGAAAAAAAAATTTATTTTCACGGCTCTGCGTTATAAATTTCTGTGAAGCACTTGGGGTTCAAAGTGCTCGCCACACATCTAGATAAGTTCCTTGGGGTCTAGTGGCCAAAATGGATTCACTTGTGGGGGGTTTCTACTGTTTAGGCACATCAGGGGCTCTGCAAACATAACATGACGCCCGCAGACCATTCCATCAAAGTCGGCATTTCAAAACGTCACTACTTCCCTTCCAAGCCCCGACGTGTGCCCAAATAGTGGTTCCCCCCTACATTTGGGGTACCAGCGTACTCAGGACAAACTGGACAACAACTTTTGGGGTCCAATTTCTCCTGTTACCCTTGTGAAAATAAAAAATTGCCGGCTAAAAAATGATTTTTTGAGGAAAAAAATGATTTTTTATTTTCATGGCTCTGTGTTATAAACTTCTGTGAAGCACTTGGGGGTTCAAAGGGCTCACTATGCATCTAGATAAGTTCCTTATGAGGTCTAGTTTCCAATATGGGGTCATTTGTTGGGGATCTCCAAGGTTTAGGCACACAGGGGCTCTTCAAACAAGAAATGGTGTCCGCTAATGATTGGAGCTAATTTTCCATTCAAAAAGTCAAATGGCGCTCCTTCCCTTCTGAGCCCTGCTGTGCGCCCAAACAGTGGTTCCCCCCACATATGGGGTACCAGCGTACTCAGGACAAACTGGACAACACAGTTTGGGTCAAATTTCTCCTGTTACCCCTGGGAAAATAAAAAATAGCAGGCTAAAAAATTATTTTTGAGGAAAAAAAATGATTTTTTATTTTCACAGCTCTGCGTTTGTAAACTTCTGTGAAGCACTTGGGGGTTCAAAGTGCTTACCACACATCTAGATAAGCTCCTTGGGGCATCTAGTTTCCAAAATGGGGTCACTTGTGGGGGTTTCTACTGTTTAGGCACATCAGGGGCTCTACAAATGCAACATGACGCCCGCAGAATATTCCATCAAAGTCTGCATTCCAAAATAGCACTCCTTCCCTTCTAAGCTCTCCCATGCACCCAAACAGTGGTCCCCCACATGAGGTATCAGTGTACTTGTGGTCCAATTTCTCCTGTTAGCCTTGTGAAAATAAAAAATAGCAGGCTAAAAAATCATTTTTGAGGAAAAAAAAATCTGCGTTATAAACTTCTGTGAAGCAATTGGGGGTTCAAAGTGCTCACCACACTGTTAGATAAGTTCTTTAAGGGGTCTAGTTTCCAAAATGGTGTCACTTGTGGGGTTTTTTCACTGTTTAGGAACACAGGGGCTCTCTAAACGCGATATAGTGTCCGCTAACGATTGGAGCTAATTTTCCATTCAAATGGAAGTCAAATGGCGCTTCTTTCCTTCTGAGCCCTGCCGTGCACCAAAACTGGTTTATGACCACATCTGAGGTATCGATGTACTCAGGAGAAATTGCCCAACAACTTTTAGGTTCCATTTTATCCTGTTGCCCATGTGAAAATGAAAAAACTGAGGCTAAAATAAAATTTTTGTGAATAAAGTACTTTTTTTTTACAGATCAATTTGTGAAGCACCTGGGGTTTCAAAGTGATCACTATGCATCTAGATAACTTCATTGGGGGTCTATTTTCCAAAATGGAGTCACTTGTGGGGGAGCTCCAATGTTTAAGCACACAGGGGCTCTCCAAACGCGACATGGCAACCGCTAAATTTTCCAGCATATTTTCCATTCAAAAAGTCAAATGGCGCTCCTCTCCTTCTGAGCCCTGCCATGCATCCAAACAGTGGTTTTTGACCACATATGAGGTATCGGTGTACTCATGAGAAATTGCGCAACAAATTTTAATATCCATTTTATCCTGTTGCCCATGTGAAAATGAAAAAATTGATGCTAAAAGAAAATTTTTGTTGGAAAAATTAAAATGTCCATTTTTTTTCCTTCCACGTTGCTTTAGTTCCTGTGAAGTACCTGAAGAGTTAATAATCTTCTTGAATGTAACTTTGAGTAGATTGAGGGGTGCAGTTTTTAGAATGGTGTCACTTTTGGGTATTTTCTGCCATATAGACCTCTCAAAGTGACTTCAAATGTGAGGTGGTCTCTAAAAAATGGTTTTGTAAATTTTGTTGTAAAAATGAGAAATCGCTGGTCAACTTTTAACCCTTATAACTTCCTAACAAAAAAAAAAATTTGATTCCAAAATTGTGCTGATGTAAAGTAGACATGTGGGAAATGTTATTTATTAACTATTTTGTGTCACATAACTCTCTGGTTTAACAGAATAAAATTTTGAAATTTGAAAATTGCGAAATTTTCAAAATTTTCACCAAATTTCCATTTTTTTCCACAAATAAATGCCAAAAATATCGACCTAAATTTTCCACTAACAGGAAGCCCAATATGTCACAAAATTACCTCATAAAAGAACACTGGTCAGAATTGCAAAAAATGGCCAGGTCATTAAGGTCAAAATAGTCTGGGTCATGAAGGGGTTAATAGAGGCTGAAGAGCAGAATAAAATATTTTTCATTTCACCACTACATTGTGGATATACACTATAAGTGATCAAATTATTTGCCACTTGAATAGTTAGTTTTTTTTAAAGTTCAGGTGGGCATTACTTGAGACATTTTTCTAGGGGCTTGTACTTATTCCATTTTCTGATGTTGACTAATTATAATCAGCCAGCAACATAATGGGGAAAGAAGAACATGCTCCTACAATAGCACTGACAGTCTGATCTCCTCACTGCATGATGACATGTGCTGGAGCTCAGCAGACCTGAGTGTGATTTATGAACAGGTTTCAGTTCTCATCTCTGGCAGTCAGTGTGGTGGACTGCAGTGCCGCAGAAATTGAATTTTATTACAAGCACTTCCAATATCTCTATCTCTCAAATTTAAATTCAAATCAGCTTTATTGGCAGGACCAAATAAACATTTGCATTCTCAAAGCAAGAGTAGTACTACCTACTGTACTTCCCCTCCCCAACAATGACTGCTTGAGAGGAAAGCTGAAGGTTGTTAATCTCACACAGATCTGCTGTGCTCCATCACCATATGTGGATGCCTGCTTATGATTAGCCCAGCTGGCAGCACTGCAAGAAGTGCTTCTAATGAGGTCTTAGGGTGTGTGCACACTCTGCGGATTCTGCTGCGGTCCTCAGCGGATTTGGCTCTGCGTATCCGCAGCAGTTTCTGCTGCATTGTACTGTACCTTTATAGCCTATGGAAAATGAAAACCGCAGTGCAGACGCTGCGGATTTGCTTCGGTTTCCAAGCCGCAGAAAGAATTGACATGTCAATTCTTTCTGCGGATTCCGCTGCGGTTTGCCATCTGCTCCATTGTAGAGATGGAAAACCGCAGGGGAAAACCCGCAGGCTAATCCGCAGATAAACCGCAGGTCTTCTGACCTGCGGATTTACCTGCGGATTTTACAAAATCCACGCGGACAAATCCACAGAGCATTCCGCAGCGTGTGCACATACCCTAACTCTGCAACACTTCCTCTTCTCCAAACCAACTGCCTGAGATAAGAGCTGAAAGCTTTCAGTTAACCACACTCAGGTCTGCTGAGCTCAATCACATTTCATCACTCTGCAATGAGAATAGAGTGTTTGTCAATGCTATTATAGGGGCGTCTTCTTCTTTCTCCATTGTGCTGCTGACTGCTTATAATTAGCCAGAGTCAGAAAGAAGTAAATGCCATCAATGAAATCTCTCTGCTATATTCTGCTGTGCACAGCCTATTAAAGTGCATATCTAGTTCAACATGGAAAATTTGGTAAAATTACCTCTTTAATCAGACTCGGGTCTGCTGTGCTGAAGCACATGTTATCATTCTGTATTGAGGAGAGCAGATTGTTATTTAATAAGTATCATGCTGAATCTTTTCTAAGCTATTGTGGGAGCCTGTCTTTTTTCCCATCATGTAGTGCTGTTTGGTTATAATTAGTCAGCATCATAAAGAGAGAGAATTATACCTCCAGTGAAATTGCTCTGTTAATGGACACTGGGACTTATAAAAATGTAACTATTTTGGTGCCAAATATTTTGATTGCTAACATTTCCACAATGGTGAGGTGAAATTACAAGAAAAAAAATCATTTTATTCTTCTCTGTCTTCAGGCACTATAACATTGTGTGCCCAGTTCAATGTGAGTGATCCTCTTTAAAGCAGGATTCCAGCAGTTTCTTTCCTGTACAGTGGAGAAAAAAGTATTTAGTCAGACACCAATTGCGCAAGTTCTCCCACTTAAAAAGATGAGAGAGGCGTGTAATTAACATCATAGGTAGACCACAACAATGAGAGTCAAAATGCAAAAACAAATACAGAAAATCACCTTGTTATATATCCTTTGCTGGCAATGACAGAGGTCAAATGTTTTCTGTAAGGCCGGGGTCACACTGGCGAGGAATAAGGAGGAGTGAGAGGCGCTAAAAGCACGCATTACAAATGATTCTCTATGGGTTTGCTCCCAAAAGCCGTATATTTCTCGGGCATATGCTGCGATTGTCAGCATACTACGCCCGTAGTACGCCAATGCAAGTCTATGGGTGCGCAAAAAATACGGATTACACACGGACCACACGTTTGACTTGCGAGAAATACGCACCCGGTGTCTTTTAGAAAAGCCGGCAATTCATTGCGAGATACAGTAAACTCACACTGACAGATTTAATAAAGAAAGAAAGAATAGATATATACACATAGAATACATATATATACTGTATATATATACATACATGTCACTGTGACAAACATATATATTTATATTTCACAGAATTCATCATAGCAGAATAGCCGCTAATTAAATTGCCGGCTTCTATCAAATCCTTCCCCAACCTGACATGAAATGACACATGGTTTACATTCAGTAAACCTTTTCATTTCATGTTTTTTTATATGTCCTTGACTAATAATTAGATGCTGCTTTGTGTGCAAAATTTGGGAGTTGTAGTTGTTATTTCAAGGGGTTAATTCGTTGTTAAAAAATGCGTGGGCTTCCCTTTGCCCTATATTGGTGGCGAGTGGGTTAATCTAACAAAGGGTTAATGTCACCATTCGATTGTAAGGTGACATTAACCCTTTGTTAGATTAACCCATTCGCCACCGCTACAGGGCAATGGGAAGCCCACGCATTTTTGATAAACGAATTAACCCCTTTAAATAACAACTACAACTCCCAAATTTTGCACACAAACCCGCATCTAATTATTAGTCAAGGACATATAAAAAAAATGAAATGAAATGGTTTACTGAATGTAAACCATGTGTCATTTCATGTCGGGTTGGGGAAGGATTTGATAGAAGCCGGCAATTTAATTAGCGGCTATTCTGCTATGAAGAACTCTGTGAAATGTAAATATATTTATTTATATATATTTATCTCAATGACTTGTGGGTATATATATATATATATATGCATTCTATGTGTCTATATCTATTATTTCGTTTCTGTTAGAAACCCTGTCATAGGGCTCCATTATATGTCCATTTTGCAAGGCGGCGAGAAAATCTCGCCATACGGTTTGCATACAGATGCCATACGGATTACATACGGATGCAGACATGCGCAAAATATGCAACCACACCTTGCTTACGGATGACATACGGAGCACTATTTAGGGGTCATTCATCCGTATTACGCCTGTAAACTACGGACCGTATTTTGCGCCGGTTAGTGTGACCCTGGCCTAAGTCTTCACAAGGTTGGCACACACTGTTGGTGGTATGTTGGCCCATTCCTCCATGCAGATCTCCTCTAGAACAGTGATATTTTGGGTCTGTCGCTGGGCAGCACGAACTTTCAAATCCCTCCAAAAGTTTTCTATAGGGTTGAGATCTGGAGACTGGACAGGCCACTCCAGGACCTTCATATGCTTCTTACAAAGCCACTCCTTCGTTGCCCTGGCGGGGTGCTTGGAATCATTATCATGCTGAAAGACCCATCCACGTTTCTTCGTCAATGCCCTTGCTGATGGAAGGAGGTTTGTACTCAAAATCTCACAATTCATGGCCCCATTCATTCTTTCATGTACACAGATCAGTCGTTCTGGTCCCTTTGCAGAGAAACAGCCCCAAAGCATGATGTTGCCACCCTCATGCTTCACAGTAGGTATGGTGTTCTTTGGATGCAACTCAGCATTCTGTCTCCTCCAAACATGACAAGTTTTGTTTCTACCAAACAGTTTTACTTTGGTTTCCTCAGACCATGTGACATTTTCCAAATACTCTTCTGGATAATCCAAATGCTCTCTAGAAAACTTCAGGTGGGCCCAGACATATACTGGCTTAAGCAAGGGGACACGTCTGGCACTTGCAGGATCTGAGGCCCTGGCGGTGTAGTTTGATACTCATGGTAGCCTTTGTTTTGGTGGTCCCAGCTCTATGCAAGTCATTCACTAGGTCCCCCTGTATGCTTCTTGGATTTTTGCTCACCATTCTTGTGATCATTTTGACCCCACGGAGTGAGATCTTGCATGGAGCGCCAGATCGAGAGAGATTATCAGTGGTCTTGTATGTCTTCCATTTTCTTATTATTGCTCCCACAATTGATTTCATCACACCAAGCAGCTTGCCTATTGCATATTCATTCTTCCCAGCCTGGTGCAGGGATACAATTTTGTTTCTGGTGTCATTCAACAGCTCTTTGGTCTTCACCATAGTGGAGTTTGGAGTGTGACTGTTTGAGGTTGTGGACAGGTGTCTTTTATACTGATAACAAGTTCAAACAGGTCCCGTTACTACATGTAGTGAGTGGAGGACAGAGGAGCCTCTTAAAGAAGAAGTTACAGGACTGTGAGAGCCAGAAATCTTGCATGTTTTTAGGTGACCAAATACTTATTTTCCACCATAAAATAAATCTTGCCAAATCATACAAGGCGATTTTCAGGATTTGTTTTCTCATTTTGACTCTCATAGTTGTGGTCTACCTATGATGTCAATTACAGGCTTCTCTCATCTTTTTAAGTTAGAGAACATGCACAATTGGTGGCTGACTAAATACTTTCATTCCCCACTGTATATTGTAAAATTGTAGAAGCTTTTATGTATGCTTTGTGTATATACAAGTACCAAGTAAGGATAAAATAATAGGAACCTGAAATTCTCATAGGATAAATTAACGGATCAGACTTTGATGCAGAGTGTGGCTAGCTTTTCTAGATAGTTCTTCCAAAAAAGTTTCTTACATTTTCTGAGAAAACTAATTTGCATATGTTTCTCCTATGGCACAAGACCTTTTGGATAAAAATTTGGGCTTACTGTGCGCTGCTGAGACCACGATAAAATCACCACATGAGAATCTTTTTAACTCTTTATTCCCAACGCGTTTCAAAGTGAAAAGCCACTTCTTCTTCAGGGGATGACATATAGTGCATAGATCCAGCCATCTCTGATTAAATACATTCATCATTTGAATTTAGGCGCCAAAAACCACATGGGATAAGGGTGTCAAAGTTCAGGGGTTAAATGGAGCGAAAAAACAGTTTACAATTATTCCTATTGTTTAACAATAAAATTTCTTAATTTCCATTCACAGATAAAAATATCGAAATAAAAAAGAAGAAAGAAAAAAGAAAGAAAAAAATGTATTCTAAAAAAAAGGGGTTTATATCGGGGATGGATCGAACTCATGGAAAATATATATATATCTCATAGTCCAGAGTCCACACCACTCGGACAGAGCGGACTTTATTGGAAAAAGGAAGAAAAATGGGGAAGAGTATTAAGATATATTTATAATAAAATGTGATTAAAATTTCTTTTATTAAAAATATGAACGTATTAAAATGTGTATTAAAATGATGTAAAAATTGTGTATAATATTGCACTAATCAATCATTTCTGTCATCCTCCATCAGAATTATATCCCTTAGTCCCTATTGAAAAAATTCTTTTTAAACAATTATTAATCCAACACAATTTTATTATACACAATTTTTACATCATTTTAATACACATATTAATACGTTCATATTTTTAATAAAAGAAATTTTAATCACATTTTATTATAAATATATCTTAATACTCTTCCCCATTTTTCTTCCTTTTTCCAATAAAGTCCGCTCTGTCCGAGTGGTGTGGACTCTGGACTACGAGATATATATATATTTTCCATGAGTTCGATCCATCCCCGATATAAACCCCTTTATTTTAGAATACGTTTTTTTCTTTCTTTTTTCTTTCTTCTTTTTTATTTCGATATTTTTATCTGTGAATGGAAATTAAGAAATTTTATTGTTAAACAATAGGAATAATTGTAAACTGTTTTTTCGCTCCATTTAACCCTTGAACTTTGACACCCGTCCCCTTATCCCATGTGGTTTTTGGCGCCTAAATTCAAATGATGAATGTATTTAATCAGAGATGGCTGGATCTATGCACTATATGTCATCCCCTGAAGAAGAAGTGGCTTTTCACTTTGAAACGCGTTGGGAATAAAGAGTTAAAAAGATTCTCATGTGGTGATTTTATCGTGGTCTCAGCAGCGCACAGTAAGCCCAAATTTTTATCCAAAAGGAATTATATTGGCGGTCATGGTTGTGAACCTCGGGCGTGCAGCAGGCTGACATTGATTTACATGCGTTTATTCGTTCGTGGAAAGGTGAGTAGATTCCATTTGAATTTATTCTATCTTTCACCCAGATAAGACCCTATTGCGCTCCTTCCTTTTCAGTTTTTATCCTGTCTTCTCTTCGGCTGTGCCTGGATAGTACAGCCGCTGTATAAAGGAAACCGTCAGCAGCAGAGGGTCCGGTACTTTGTGTCAGCATGGAATACTTCCAAAATAGAATATCATCAAGAGAACGTCTTATATTACAAACCATCGGGAATATTAGATTTGAAGTAACCAATGATGACACTTCCAACAATTTCAGCGAAGAAGAAACCAAGACCTTCCGGAGGATCTTTACGAATTTAAAAGAAGCTCTGAAAGAGGAATTACACTACAGTTTGGACACTCGGTTCCTATCCATTTATTTGGAGGAGAATATCTGTCCACGTGGACTAAGGTTGGTCTTTGATTCACCTTTTGATAAGGACTTGGACTTTACTAAAGAATGGGACAATAATCTCAATAACTGTATGCACAAAATGATTTTACTTTTGTACAAAAAGAGGTCTAAACTAGCTGAAACAGCAGTTTCTAAAATTTTAGAACTATCTAAAGAACTTATTCCTTATCATAAACATCCAGAATATAAAAAAATCAATTCTAATATAATCACACACGTCATGCAGGTTGAACATGAAACTGTTCTTAAAAAATCAAAGAAATTACAAAGAGATAGGGAAGATTATAGAAGAAAAATTGATCAAAGCAATAAATTTATATCGAAAATATCTGATATAACACCAATGGAAAAAATTAAATCACTACAACCACCGCAAGAAATAGATAATAGTAAAATAAATATCAGAAATAATGATACCTCACATACAATAGATCAAACCAATAAATCTTTGCCTAACACATCTGATACAATCTCAACAGATAAAATCCAATCAATTCAGCCATCACAAAAAAAAGAGAATATTTTCTCTAAACCCCCCATGATAAAAACTACTAAGATGACTGCACCACTAATTGAAGCCATGAAACACTTAGAGAGTATTAAAAATCAAATGACACGTCTCAATAATGATAAAATTAATTATTTTGAAAAAGAAAAAAATATCATGGACACAATCAATCCTGTTCTCAACACTAATCCAATAATCACACCCATTCCTATTGAGACTTCTTCTCCAGCACTTATGGAATTTCCAGAAGGAACACAAGAATCACTTTTAGATCTTCCTGTATTAGACACATCCAAAATTAACACTATTTTAATTGATAATTCCAACACTGACAATACAACTGTTCCTTTTTTACCGCGAGCACTAAAACCTGTACATATAAATCATTTTTTCTCACCAAAAAATGGAAAAAGAAAAGGGTCTATAGAGGAAGCAGAGGGGGGAGAAAAAAAGAAAGGGAAAATCATATAAGAAACAGAGATATGTCTGGCATAGAAGATGGTAATAATATTTTTAATCTCTCTTCATATAACCTTACACCTGATGAAATCCATGTCTTGTCCAAAGGGCTTTCTTTTTGTCCCACATTCAGAACAAATGATTTTAATCTGTTTTTAGATTTACAAATTTTTATAAGAAAACTAACTCTCAAGCGGCATTTTGCACTACAGAATAGTGGCCAAATAAAAACCTGCGAGAAAGTTACAGAGGATCCAATTGACACAGACAACCTGGGATTTCATTTGGAAGTACCAAAAAAGTCTACATTTTATCCAATTGAAAGTAAAGGACATCACTTGAATGTATTTAATGACATGGTACAGAAGGAATTTAAGGACCAATTCCGTGACAAGAGAATTAATTATAAAAATAATTTATCAAAAAACGAAAAAATAGCACTCAACACGCTAAAATCCCGCACCGACATTGTTATTCGGTCAGCAGACAAAGGAGGAGGTATAGTCATCCAGGATTATAATGATTATTGTGGTGAAGCAATGAGAATTTTATCTGATAAAAAATATTATATGAAAACTACATTTGAAATACTTACAAAAATACAGAATAATTATGATAAACTTATTTTGGAAGGAAATAATCATCATATTTTTGATAAAAATGAATTCAAATTTTTAACCATATCCAACCCTCGTACCCCCTTTTTTTATCACCTCCCTAAAATTCATAAAAATATTGATAATCCTCCAGGCCGACCTATCATATCTAGTATTGGTTCCATTACAAGTAATCTGTCACAATATATTGACAGAATCATGGTGACCCATATACCCTTATTTAATAGTTTTATCAAAGACTCCACACATCTCATCCAAATACTTCAAACCATTAGATGGAAACCGCAATATGTGTTTTTAACCATGGATGTGTCCTCTTTATATTCCAATATTCCTCATAACCTTGGATTGGCTTGTTTTAATAAGGTTTTAGTGAAAGATAGGAGATTATCATCTATGCAAAAAAAGTTTTTATTGAAAGGAATGGAATTTATTTTAAAAAATAATTATTTTACTTTCGAAGGGAGCTTGTATCATCAGCGGCTTGGGACTGCAATGGGGTCCCAGGTCGCACCTACATACGCAAATATTTTTATGGGGGTATTTGAAGAATTCTATATTTTTAAATCCAAATTTTATAATAACATCATCACCTACAAAAGATTCATAGACGATTTGTTTTTTGTGTGGGATAATTCCAGGAATGATATCGATGAATTTATCCTAGATATGAACAATAACTCCTGGGGTTTGTCTTTTTCTTCATTATATAATTCTTCTACCATCAATTTTTTAGATATCACAATATTTATTGAGAATAATAATATTCTAACGAAAACTTTTTTCAAACATGTTGATAGAAATAGCTATATACCTTTCAGCAGTGGTCATTTTAATAAATGGTTAAAAAATATACCCGCAAACCAATATAAAAGAATCAGAAAAAACTGCACTGATATAAAGGATTTTGAAAATCAGGCTGAAATATTGAGGAATAAGTTTAAAGCGAAAAAATACCCTGAGGGTTTGGTTAAAGACGCCTATAATATTAGTAAAAACCTCTCCCAGGATTTATTAATTCATGGAACTAGGGGAACCACAACTGATAGTAAGAATTTTACAGGTAATTTTATCACACAATTCAGTGCTGAGAACATTAAAATTAGAGAAATTCTAACACGCAATTGGCATGTTCTCTTAAATGATCCAATTTTATGTAATATCGTTCCGAGAAATCCCGGTATCACTTTTCGTAGAGCACCAACCATTAAAAATTTAATTGCTCCAAGTCATCTCAGAATAAAACCATCCTCTCTTCCCTTAAATCCAGTAATAGGGATATATAAATGTGGCAAGAGTAATTGCTTATGTTGCGGCATCATTTCCCATAAAGAAAAAACCTTTCAATCCACTTTCACCAAAGAAAGTTTCCCTATCAAAAGTTTTTTAAATTGTACCACAGGATTCGTGATATATGTAATAGAGTGTGACTGCAAAAAGCAATATGTGGGAAGAACAACTCAGCCCTTGCACCGAAGGGTTAATTCCCATAGACATAATATTAAAATAGGTTTTATGCAACACGGCTTATCAAGGCATTTTGCTCTGAAACATGGGAAAAACTATAAGGGGTTAAAAATTAGCCCTATCGAACACATACCCAGTGATCACCCTGACAGAATGGGACAACCGTAAGGAGATTTTTTGGATTTATAGACTAAATACCCTGAAGCCTAACGGTCTAAACGAAATTACAGAAGTCTTCCTTTAATTTTCCTCTTTTAAAATATTTTCGTCTTCTAACAATTTTTTGGAGTACATTTGGTGTGAATTCTGTGTGTATTTAACCTTCTTTCCATTGGAGCGCTTTTACTGATTTATTGATTGAATTTTAATAATTCTCTTTTCTCTTACAAAAAAATGTTTTGAATATTTAAGTCTTTTTTCCTTTGGGATGAGAACTTGCACCTGTGGGGTATGTCTGGATTCCTTTTTGTAGCTTCCCACTTTTAACCTTGCACTAATCAATCATTTCTGTCATCCTCCATCAGAATTATATCCCTTAGTCACTATTGAAAAAATTCTTTTTAAACAATTATTAATCCAACACAATTTTATTATACACAATTTTTACATCATTTTAATACACATATTAATACGTTCATATTTTTAATAAAAGAAATTTTAATCACATTTTATTATAAATATATCTTAATACTCTTCCCCGTTTTTCTTCCTTTTTCCAATAAAGTCCGCTCTGTCCGAGTGGTGTGGACTCTGGACTACGAGATATATATATATTTTCCATGAGTTCGATCCATCCCCGATATAAACCCCTTTTTTTTAGAATACGTTTTTTTCTTTCTTTTTTCTTTCTTCTTTTTTATTTCGATATTTTTATCTGTGAATGGAAATTAAGAAATTTTATTGTTAAACAATAGGAATAATTGTAAACTGTTTTTTCGCTCCATTTAACCCTTGAACTTTGACACCCGTCCCCTTATCCCATGTGGTTTTTGGCGCCTAAATTCAAATGATGAATGTATTTAATCAGAGATGGCTGGATCTATGCACTATATGTCATCCCCTGAAGAAGAAGTGGCTTTTCACTTTGAAACGCGTTGGGAATAAAGAGTTAAAAAGATTCTCATGTGGTGATTTTATTGTGGTCTCAGCAGCGCACAGTAAGCCCAAATTTTTATCCAAAAGGAATTATATTGGCGGTCATGGTTGTGAACCTCGGGCGTGCAGCAGGCTGACATTGATTTACATGCGTTTATTCGTTCGTGGAAAGGTGAGTAGATTCCATTTGAATTTATTCTATCTTTCACCCAGATAAGACCCTATTGCGCTCCTTCCTTTTCAGTTTTTATCCTGTCTTCTCTTCGGCTGTGCCTGGATAGTACAGCCGCTGTATAAAGGAAACCGTCAGCAGCAGAGGGTCCGGTACTTTGTGTCAGCATGGAATACTTCCAAAATAGAATATCATCAAGAGAACGTCTTATATTACAAACCATCGGGAATATTAGATTTGAAGTAACCAATGATGACACTTCCAACAATTTCAGCGAAGAAGAAACCAAGACCTTCCGGAGGATCTTTACGAATTTAAAAGAAGCTCTGAAAGAGGAATTACACTACAGTTTGGACACTCGGTTCCTATCCATTTATTTGGAGGAGAATATCTGTCCACGTGGACTAAGGTTGGTCTTTGATTCACCTTTTGATAAGGACTTGGACTTTACTAAAGAATGGGACAATAATCTCAATAACTGTATGCACAAAATGATTTTACTTTTGTACAAAAAGAGGTCTAAACTAGCTGAAACAGCAGTTTCTAAAATTTTAGAACTATCTAAAGAACTTATTCCTTATCATAAACATCCAGAATATAAAAAAATCAATTCTAATATAATCACACACGTCATGCAGGTTGAACATGAAACTGTTCTTAAAAAATCAAAGAAATTACAAAGAGATAGGGAAGATTATAGAAGAAAAATTGATCAAAGCAATAAATTTATATCGAAAATATCTGATATAACACCAATGGAAAAAATTAAATCACTACAACCACCGCAAGAAATAGATAATAGTAAAATAAATATCAGAAATAATGATACCTCACATACAATAGATCAAACCAATAAATCTTTGCCTAACACATCTGATACAATCTCAACAGATAAAATCCAATCAATTCAGCCATCACAAAAAAAAGAGAATATTTTCTCTAAACCCCCCATGATAAAAACTACTAAGATGACTGCACCACTAATTGAAGCCATGAAACACTTAGAGAGTATTAAAAATCAAATGACACGTCTCAATAATGATAAAATTAATTATTTTGAAAAAGAAAAAAATATCATGGACACAATCAATCCTGTTCTCAACACTAATCCAATAATCACACCCATTCCTATTGAGACTTCTTCTCCAGCACTTATGGAATTTCCAGAAGGAACACAAGAATCACTTTTAGATCTTCCTGTATTAGACACATCCAAAATTAACACTATTTTAATTGATATTCCAACACTGACAATACAACTGTTCCTTTTTTACCGCGAGCACTAAAACCTGTACATATAAATCGTTTTTTCTCACCAAAAAATGGAAAAAGAAAAGGGTCTATAGAGGAAGCAGAGGGGGGAGAAAAAAAGAAAGGGAAAATCATATAAGAAACAGAGATATGTCTGGCATAGAAGATGGTAATAATATTTTTAATCTCTCTTCATATAACCTTACACCTGATGAAATCCATGTCTTGTCCAAAGGGCTTTCTTTTTGTCCCACATTCAGAACAAATGATTTTAATCTGTTTTTAGATTTACAAATTTTTATAAGAAAACTAACTCTCAAGCGGCATTTTGCACTACAGAATAGTGGCCAAATAAAAACCTGCGAGAAAGTTACAGAGGATCCAATTGACACAGACAACCTGGGATTTCATTTGGAAGTACCAAAAAAGTCTACATTTTATCCAATTGAAAGTAAAGGACATCACTTGAATGTATTTAATGACATGGTACAGAAGGAATTTAAGGACCTATTCCGTGACAAGAGAATTAATTATAAAAATAATTTATCAAAAAACGAAAAAATAGCACTCAACACGCTAAAATCCCGCACCGACATTGTTATTCGGTCAGCAGACAAAGGAGGAGGTATAGTCATCCAGGATTATAATGATTATTGTGGTGAAGCAATGAGAATTTTATCTGATAAAAAATATTATATGAAAACTACATTTGAAATACTTACAAAAATACAGAATAATTATGATAAACTTATTTTGGAAGGAAATAATCATCATATTTTTGATAAAAATGAATTCAAATTTTTAACCATATCCAACCCTCGTACCCCCTTTTTTTATCACCTCCCTAAAATTCATAAAAATATTGATAATCCTCCAGGCCGACCTATCATATCTAGTATTGGTTCCATTACAAGTAATCTGTCACAATATATTGACAGAATCATGGTGACCCATATACCCTTATTTAATAGTTTTATCAAAGACTCCACACATCTCATCCAAATACTTCAAACCATTAGATGGAAACCGCAATATGTGTTTTTAACCATGGATGTGTCCTCTTTATATTCCAATATTCCTCATAACCTTGGATTGGCTTGTTTTAATAAGGTTTTAGTGAAAGATAGGAGATTATCATCTATGCAAAAAAAGTTTTTATTGAAAGGAATGGAATTTATTTTAAAAAATAATTATTTTACTTTCGAAGGGAGCTTGTATCATCAGCGGCTTGGGACTGCAATGGGGTCCCAGGTCGCACCTACATACGCAAATATTTTTATGGGGGTATTTGAAGAATTCTATATTTTTAAATCCAAATTTTATAATAACATCATCACCTACAAAAGATTCATAGACGATTTGTTTTTTGTGTGGGATAATTCCAGGAATGATATCGATGAATTTATCCTAGATATGAACAATAACTCCTGGGGTTTGTCTTTTTCTTCATTATATAATTCTTCTACCATCAATTTTTTAGATATCACAATATTTATTGAGAATAATAATATTCTAACGAAAACTTTTTTCAAACATGTTGATAGAAATAGCTATATACCTTTCAGCAGTGGTCATTTTAATAAATGGTTAAAAAATATACCCGCAAACCAATATAAAAGAATCAGAAAAAACTGCACTGATATAAAGGATTTTGAAAATCAGGCTGAAATATTGAGGAATAAGTTTAAAGCGAAAAAATACCCTGAGGGTTTGGTTAAAGACGCCTATAATATTAGTAAAAACCTCTCCCAGGATTTATTAATTCATGGAACTAGGGGAACCACAACTGATAGTAAGAATTTTACAGGTAATTTTATCACACAATTCAGTGCTGAGAACATTAAAATTAGAGAAATTCTAACACGCAATTGGCATGTTCTCTTAAATGATCCAATTTTATGTAATATCGTTCCGAGAAATCCCGGTATCACTTTTCGTAGAGCACCAACCATTAAAAATGTAATTGCTCCAAGTCGTCTCAGAATAAAACCATCCTCTCTTCCCTTAAATCCAGTAATAGGGATATATAAATGTGGCAAGAGTAATTGCTTATGTTGCGGCATCATTTCCCATAAAGAAAAAACCTTTCAATCCACTTTCACCAAAGAAAGTTTCCCTATCAAAAGTTTTTTAAATTGTACCACAGGATTCGTGATATTTGTAATAGAGTGTGACTGCAAAAAGCAATATGTGGGAAGAACAACTCAGCCCTTGCACCGAAGGGTTAATTCCCATAGACATAATATTAAAATAGGTTTTATGCAACACGGCTTATCAAGGCATTTTGCTCTGAAACATGGGAAAAACTATAAGGGGTTAAAAATTAGCCCTATCGAACACATACCCAGTGATCACCCTGACAGAATGGGACAACCGTAAGGAGATTTTTTGGATTTATAGACTAAATACCCTGAAGCCTAACGGTCTAAACGAAATTACAGAAGTCTTCCTTTAATTTTCCTCTTTTAAAATATTTTCGTCTTCTAACAATTTTTTGGAGTACATTTGGTGTGAATTCTGTGTGTATTTAACCTTCTTTCCATTGGAGCGCTTTTACTGATTTATTGATTGAATTTTAATAATTCTCTTTTCTCTTACAAAAAAATGTTTTGAATATTTAAGTCTTTTTTCCTTTGGGATGAGAACTTGCACCTGTGGGGTATGTCTGGATTCCTTTTTGTAGCTTCCCGTTTTTAACCTTGCACTAATCAATCATTTCTGTCATCCTCCATCAGAATTATATCCCTTAGTCCCTATTGAAAAAATTCTTTTTAAACAATTATTAATCCAACACAATTTTATTATACACAATTTTTACATCATTTTAATACACATATTAATACGTTCATATTTTTAATAAAAGAAATTTTAATCACATTTTATTATAAATATATCTTAATACTCTTCCCCGTTTTTCTTCCTTTTTCCAATAAAGTCCGCTCTGTCCGAGTGGTGTGGACTCTGGACTACGAGATATATATATATTTTCCATGAGTTCGATCCATCCCCGATATAAACCCCTTTTTTTTAGAATACGTTTTTTTCTTTCTTTTTTCTTTCTTCTTTTTTATTTCGATATTTTTATCTGTGAATGGAAATTAAGAAATTTTATTGTTAAACAATAGGAATAATTGTAAACTGTTTTTTCGCTCCATTTAACCCTTGAACTTTGACACCCGTCCCCTTATCCCATGTGGTTTTTGGCGCCTAAATTCAAATGATGAATGTATTTAATCAGAGATGGCTGGATCTATGCACTATATGTCATCCCCTGAAGAAGAAGTGGCTTTTCACTTTGAAACGCGTTGGGAATAAAGAGTTAAAAAGATTCTCATGTGGTGATTTTATCGTGGTCTCAGCAGCGCACAGTAAGCCCAAATTTTTATCCAAAAGGAATTATATTGGCGGTCATGGTTGTGAACCTCGGGCGTGCAGCAGGCTGACATTGATTTACATGCGTTTATTCGTTCGTGGAAAGGTGAGTAGATTCCATTTGAATTTATTCTATCTTTCACCCAGATAAGACCCTATTGCGCTCCTTCCTTTTCAGTTTTTATCCTGTCTTCTCTTCGGCTGTGCCTGGATAGTACAGCCGCTGTATAAAGGAAACCGTCAGCAGCAGAGGGTCCGGTACTTTGTGTCAGCATGGAATACTTCCAAAATAGAATATCATCAAGAGAACGTCTTATATTACAAACCATCGGGAATATTAGATTTGAAGTAACCAATGATGACACTTCCAACAATTTCAGCGAAGAAGAAACCAAGACCTTCCGGAGGATCTTTACGAATTTAAAAGAAGCTCTGAAAGAGGAATTACACTACAGTTTGGACACTCGGTTCCTATCCATTTATTTGGAGGAGAATATCTGTCCACGTGGACTAAGGTTGGTCTTTGATTCACCTTTTGATAAGGACTTGGACTTTACTAAAGAATGGGACAATAATCTCAATAACTGTATGCACAAAATGATTTTACTTTTGTACAAAAAGAGGTCTAAACTAGCTGAAACAGCAGTTTCTAAAATTTTAGAACTATCTAAAGAACTTATTCCTTATCATAAACATCCAGAATATAAAAAAATCAATTCTAATATAATCACACACGTCATGCAGGTTGAACATGAAACTGTTCTTAAAAAATCAAAGAAATTACAAAGAGATAGGGAAGATTATAGAAGAAAAATTGATCAAAGCAATAAATTTATATCGAAAATATCTGATATAACACCAATGGAAAAAGTTAAATCACTACAACCACCGCAAGAAATAGATAATAGTAAAATAAATATCAGAAATAATGATACCTCACATACAATAGATCAAACCAATAAATCTTTGCCTAACACATCTGATACAATCTCAACAGATAAAATCCAATCAATTCAGCCATCACAAAAAAAAGAGAATATTTTCTCTAAACCCCCCATGATAAAAACTACTAAGATGACTGCACCACTAATTGAAGCCATGAAACACTTAGAGAGTATTAAAAAATCAAATGACACGTCTCAATAATGATAAAATTAATTATTTTGAAAAAGAAAAAAATATCATGGACACAATCAATCCTGTTCTCAACACTAATCCAATAATCACACCCATTCCTATTGAGACTTCTTCTCCAGCACTTATGGAATTTCCAGAAGGAACACAAGAATCACTTTTAGATCTTCCTGTATTAGACACATCCAAAATTAACACTATTTTAATTGATATTCCAACACTGACAATACAACTGTTCCTTTTTTACCGCGAGCACTAAAACCTGTACATATAAATCATTTTTTCTCACCAAAAAATGGAAAAAGAAAAGGGTCTATAGAGGAAGCAGAGGGGGGAGAAAAAAAGAAAGGGAAAATCATATAAGAAACAGAGATATGTCTGGCATAGAAGATGGTAATAATATTTTTAATCTCTCTTCATATAACCTTACACCTGATGAAATCCATGTCTTGTCCAAAGGGCTTTCTTTTTGTCCCACATTCAGAACAAATGATTTTAATCTGTTTTTAGATTTACAAATTTTTATAAGAAAACTAACTCTCAAGCGGCATTTTGCACTACAGAATAGTGGCCAAATAAAAACCTGCGAGAAAGTTACAGAGGATCCAATTGACACAGACAACCTGGGATTTCATTTGGAAGTACCAAAAAAGTCTACATTTTATCCAATTGAAAGTAAAGGACATCACTTGAATGTATTTAATGACATGGTACAGAAGGAATTTAAGGACCTATTCCGTGACAAGAGAATTAATTATAAAAATAATTTATCAAAAAACGAAAAAATAGCACTCAACACGCTAAAATCCCGCACCGACATTGTTATTCGGTCAGCAGACAAAGGAGGAGGTATAGTCATCCAGGATTATAATGATTATTGTGGTGAAGCAATGAGAATTTTATCTGATAAAAAATATTATATGAAAACTACATTTGAAATACTTACAAAAATACAGAATAATTATGATAAACTTATTTTGGAAGGAAATAATCATCATATTTTTGATAAAAATGAATTCAAATTTTTAACCATATCCAACCCTCGTACCCCCTTTTTTTATCACCTCCCTAAAATTCATAAAAATATTGATAATCCTCCAGGCCGACCTATCATATCTAGTATTGGTTCCATTACAAGTAATCTGTCACAATATATTGACAGAATCATGGTGACCCATATACCCTTATTTAATAGTTTTATCAAAGACTCCACACATCTCATCCAAATACTTCAAACCATTAGATGGAAACCGCAATATGTGTTTTTAACCATGGATGTGTCCTCTTTATTTTCCAATATTCCTCATAACCTTGGATTGGCTTGTTTTAATAAGGTTTTAGTGAAAGATAGGAGATTATCATCTATGCAAAAAAAGTTTTTATTGAAAGGAATGGAATTTATTTTAAAAAATAATTATTTTACTTTCGAAGGGAGCTTGTATCATCAGCGGCTTGGGACTGCAATGGGGTCCCAGGTCGCACCTACATACGCAAATATTTTTATGGGGGTATTTGAAGAATTCTATATTTTTAAATCCAAATTTTATAATAACATCATCACCTACAAAAGATTCATAGACGATTTGTTTTTTGTGCGGGATAATTCCAGGAATGATATCGATGAATTTATCCTAGATATGAACAATAACTCCTGGGGTTTGTCTTTTTCTTCATTATATAATTCTTCTACCATCAATTTTTTAGATATCACAATATTTATTGAGAATAATAATATTCTAACGAAAACTTTTTTCAAACATGTTGATAGAAATAGCTATATACCTTTCAGCAGTGGTCATTTTAATAAATGGTTAAAAAATATACCCGCAAACCAATATAAAAGAATCAGAAAAAACTGCACTGATATAAAGGATTTTGAAAATCAGGCTGAAATATTGAGGAATAAGTTTAAAGCGAAAAAATACCCTGAGGGTTTGGTTAAAGACGCCTATAATATTAGTAAAAACCTCTCCCAGGATTTATTAATTCATGGAACTAGGGGAACCACAACTGATAGTAAGAATTTTACAGGTAATTTTATCACACAATTCAGTGCTGAGAACATTAAAATTAGAGAAATTCTAACACGCAATTGGCATGTTCTCTTAAATGATCCAATTTTATGTAATATCGTTCCGAGAAATCCCGGTATCACTTTTCGTAGAGCACCAACCATTAAAAATGTAATTGCTCCAAGTCGTCTCAGAATAAAACCATCCTCTCTTCCCTTAAATCCAGTAATAGGGATATATAAATGTGGCAAGAGTAATTGCTTATGTTGCGGCATCATTTCCCATAAAGAAAAAACCTTTCAATCCACTTTCACCAAAGAAAGTTTCCCTATCAAAAGTTTTTTAAATTGTACCACAGGATTCGTGATATATGTAATAGAGTGTGACTGCAAAAAGCAATATGTGGGAAGAACAACTCAGCCCTTGCACTGAAGGGTTAATTCCCATAGACATAATATTAAAATAGGTTTTATGCAACACGGCTTATCAAGGCATTTTGCTCTGAAACATGGGAAAAACTATAAGGGGTTAAAAATTAGCCCTATCGAACACATACCCAGTGATCACCCTGACAGAATGGGACAACCGTAAGGAGATTTTTTGGATTTATAGACTAAATACCCTGAAGCCTAACGGTCTAAACGAAATTACAGAAGTCTTCCTTTAATTTTCCTCTTTTAAAATATTTTCGTCTTCTAACAATTTTTTGGAGTACATTTGGTGTGAATTCTGTGTGTATTTAACCTTCTTTCCATTGGAGCGCTTTTACTGATTTATTGATTGAATTTTAATAATTCTCTTTTCTCTTACAAAAAAATGTTTTGAATATTTAAGTCTTTTTTCCTTTGGGATGAGAACTTGCACCTGTGGGGTATGTCTGGATTCCTTTTTGTAGCTTCCCGTTTTTAACCTTGCACTAATCAATCATTTCTGTCATCCTCCATCAGAATTATATCCCTTAGTCCCTATTGAAAAAATTCTTTTTAAACAATTATTAATCCAACACAATTTTATTATACACAATTTTTACATCATTTTAATACACATATTAATACGTTCATATTTTTAATAAAAGAAATTTTAATCACATTTTATTATAAATATATCTTAATACTCTTCCCCGTTTTTCTTCCTTTTTCCAATAAAGTCCGCTCTGTCCGAGTGGTGTGGACTCTGGACTTCGAGATATATATATATATTTTCCATGAGTTCGATCCATCCCCGATATAAACCCCTTTTTTTTAGAATACGTTTTTTTCTTTCTTTTTTCTTTCTTCTTTTTTATTTCGATATTTTTATCTGTGAATGGAAATTAAGAAATTTTATTGTTAAACAATAGGAATAATTGTAAACTGTTTTTTCGCTCCATTTAACCCTTGAACTTTGACACCCGTCCCCTTATCCCATGTGGTTTTTGGCGCCTAAATTCAAATGATGAATGTATTTAATCAGAGATGGCTGGATCTATGCACTATATGTCATCCCCTGAAGAAGAAGTGGCTTTTCACTTTGAAACGCGTTGGGAATAAAGAGTTAAAAAGATTCTCATGTGGTGATTTTATCGTGGTCTCAGCAGCGCACAGTAAGCCCAAATTTTTATCCAAAAGGAATTATATTGGCGGTCATGGTTGTGAACCTCGGGCGTGCAGCAGGCTGACATTGATTTACATGCGTTTATTCGTTCGTGGAAAGGTGAGTAGATTCCATTTGAATTTATTCTATCTTTCACCCAGATAAGACCCTATTGCGCTCCTTCCTTTTCAGTTTTTATCCTGTCTTCTCTTCGGCTGTGCCTGGATAGTACAGCCGCTGTATAAAGGAAACCGTCAGCAGCAGAGGGTCCGGTACTTTGTGTCAGCATGGAATACTTCCAAAATAGAATATCATCAAGAGAACGTCTTATATTACAAACCATCGGGAATATTAGATTTGAAGTAACCAATGATGACACTTCCAACAATTTCAGCGAAGAAGAAACCAAGACCTTCCGGAGGATCTTTACGAATTTAAAAGAAGCTCTGAAAGAGGAATTACACTACAGTTTGGACACTCGGTTCCTATCCATTTATTTGGAGGAGAATATCTGTCCACGTGGACTAAGGTTGGTCTTTGATTCACCTTTTGATAAGGACTTGGACTTTACTAAAGAATGGGACAATAATCTCAATAACTGTATGCACAAAATGATTTTACTTTTGTACAAAAAGAGGTCTAAACTAGCTGAAACAGCAGTTTCTAAAATTTTAGAACTATCTAAAGAACTTATTCCTTATCATAAACATCCAGAATATAAAAAAATCAATTCTAATATAATCACACACGTCATGCAGGTTGAACATGAAACTGTTCTTAAAAAATCAAAGAAATTACAAAGAGATAGGGAAGATTATAGAAGAAAAATTGATCAAAGCAATAAATTTATATCGAAAATATCTGATATAACACCAATGGAAAAAATTAAATCACTACAACCACCGCAAGAAATAGATAATAGTAAAATAAATATCAGAAATAATGATACCTCACATACAATAGATCAAACCAATAAATCTTTGCCTAACACATCTGATACAATCTCAACAGATAAAATCCAATCAATTCAGCCATCACAAAAAAAAGAGAATATTTTCTCTAAACCCCCCATGATAAAAACTACTAAGATGACTGCACCACTAATTGAAGCCATGAAACACTTAGAGAGTATTAAAAAATCAAATGACACGTCTCAATAATGATAAAATTAATTATTTTGAAAAAGAAAAAAATATCATGGACACAATCAATCCTGTTCTCAACACTAATCCAATAATCACACCCATTCCTATTGAGACTTCTTCTCCAGCACTTATGGAATTTCCAGAAGGAACACAAGAATCACTTTTAGATCTTCCTGTATTAGACACATCCAAAATTAACACTATTTTAATTGATAATTCCAACACTGACAATACAACTGTTCCTTTTTTACCGCGAGCACTAAAACCTGTACATATAAATCATTTTTTCTCACCAAAAAATGGAAAAAGAAAAGGGTCTATAGAGGAAGCAGAGGGGGGAGAAAAAAAGAAAGGGAAAATCATATAAGAAACAGAGATATGTCTGGCATAGAAGATGGTAATAATATTTTTAATCTCTCTTCATATAACCTTACACCTGATGAAATCCATGTCTTGTCCAAAGGGCTTTCTTTTTGTCCCACATTCAGAACAAATGATTTTAATCTGTTTTTAGATTTACAAATTTTTATAAGAAAACTAACTCTCAAGCGGCATTTTGCACTACAGAATAGTGGCCAAATAAAAACCTGCGAGAAAGTTACAGAGGATCCAATTGACACAGACAACCTGGGATTTCATTTGGAAGTACCAAAAAAGTCTACATTTTATCCAATTGAAAGTAAAGGACATCACTTGAATGTATTTAATGACATGGTACAGAAGGAATTTAAGGACCTATTCCGTGACAAGAGAATTAATTATAAAAATAATTTATCAAAAAACGAAAAAATAGCACTCAACACGCTAAAATCCCGCACCGACATTGTTATTCGGTCAGCAGACAAAGGAGGAGGTATAGTCATCCAGGATTATAATGATTATTGTGGTGAAGCAATGAGAATTTTATCTGATAAAAAATATTATATGAAAACTACATTTGAAATACTTACAAAAATACAGAATAATTATGATAAACTTATTTTGGAAGGAAATAATCATCATATTTTTGATAAAAATGAATTCAAATTTTTAACCATATCCAACCCTCGTACCCCCTTTTTTTATCACCTCCCTAAAATTCATAAAAATATTGATAATCCTCCAGGCCGACCTATCATATCTAGTATTGGTTCCATTACAAGTAATCTGTCACAATATATTGACAGAATCATGGTGACCCATATACCCTTATTTAATAGTTTTATCAAAGACTCCACACATCTCATCCAAATACTTCAAACCATTAGATGGAAACCGCAATATGTGTTTTTAACCATGGATGTGTCCTCTTTATTTTCCAATATTCCTCATAACCTTGGATTGGCTTGTTTTAATAAGGTTTTAGTGAAAGATAGGAGATTATCATCTATGCAAAAAAAGTTTTTATTGAAAGGAATGGAATTTATTTTAAAAAATAATTATTTTACTTTCGAAGGGAGCTTGTATCATCAGCGGCTTGGGACTGCAATGGGGTCCCAGGTCGCACCTACATACGCAAATATTTTTATGGGGGTATTTGAAGAATTCTATATTTTTAAATCCAAATTTTATAATAACATCATCACCTACAAAAGATTCATAGACGATTTGTTTTTTGTGTGGGATAATTCCAGGAATGATATCGATGAATTTATCCTAGATATGAACAATAACTCCTGGGGTTTGTCTTTTTCTTCATTATATAATTCTTCTACCATCAATTTTTTAGATATCACAATATTTATTGAGAATAATAATATTCTAACGAAAACTTTTTTCAAACATGTTGATAGAAATAGCTATATACCTTTCAGCAGTGGTCATTTTAATAAATGGTTAAAAAATATACCCGCAAACCAATATAAAAGAATCAGAAAAAACTGCACTGATATAAAGGATTTTGAAAATCAGGCTGAAATATTGAGGAATAAGTTTAAAGCGAAAAAATACCCTGAGGGTTTGGTTAAAGACGCCTATAATATTAGTAAAAACCTCTCCCAGGATTTATTAATTCATGGAACTAGGGGAACCACAACTGATAGTAAGAATTTTACAGGTAATTTTATCACACAATTCAGTGCTGAGAACATTAAAATTAGAGAAATTCTAACACGCAATTGGCATGTTCTCTTAAATGATCCAATTTTATGTAATATCGTTCCGAGAAATCCCGGTATCACTTTTCGTAGAGCACCAACCATTAAAAATGTAATTGCTCCAAGTCGTCTCAGAATAAAACCATCCTCTCTTCCCTTAAATCCAGTAATAGGGATATATAAATGTGGCAAGAGTAATTGCTTATGTTGCGGCATCATTTCCCATAAAGAAAAAACCTTTCAATCCACTTTCACCAAAGAAAGTTTCCCTATCAAAAGTTTTTTAAATTGTACCACAGGATTCGTGATATATGTAATAGAGTGTGACTGCAAAAAGCAATATGTGGGAAGAACAACTCAGCCCTTGCACTGAAGGGTTAATTCCCATAGACATAATATTAAAATAGGTTTTATGCAACACGGCTTATCAAGGCATTTTGCTCTGAAACATGGGAAAAACTATAAGGGGTTAAAAATTAGCCCTATCGAACACATACCCAGTGATCACCCTGACAGAATGGGACAACCGTAAGGAGATTTTTTGGATTTATAGACTAAATACCCTGAAGCCTAACGGTCTAAATGAAATTACAGAAGTCTTCCTTTAATTTTCCTCTTTTAAAATATTTTCGTCTTCTAACAATTTTTTGGAGTACATTTGGTGTGAATTCTGTGTGTATTTAACCTTCTTTCCATTGGAGCGCTTTTACTGATTTATTGATTGAATTTTAATAATTCTCTTTTCTCTTACAAAAAAATGTTTTGAATATTTAAGTCTTTTTTCCTTTGGGATGAGAACTTGCACCTGTGGGGTATGTCTGGATTCCTTTTTGTAGCTTCCCGTTTTTAACCTTGCACTAATCAATCATTTCTGTCATCCTCCATCAGAATTATATCCCTTAGTCCCTATTGAAAAAATTCTTTTTAAACAATTATTAATCCAACACAATTTTATTATACACAATTTTTACATCATTTTAATACACATTTTAATACGTTCATATTTTTAATAAAAGAAATTTTAATCACATTTTATTATAAATATATCTTAATACTCTTCCCCGTTTTTCTTCCTTTTTCCAATAAAGTCCCCTCTGTCTGAGTGGTGTGGACTCTGGCCTACGAGATATATATATATTTTCCATGAGTTCGATCCATCCCCGATATAAACCCCTTTTTTTTAGAATACATTTTTTTCTTTCTTTTTTCTTTCTTCTTTTTTATTTCGATATTTTTATCTGTGAATGGAAATTAAGAAATTTTATTGTTAAACAATAGGAATAATTGTAAACTGTTTTTTTGCTCCATTTAACCCTTGAACTTTGACACCCGTCCCCTTATCCCATGTGGTTTTTGGCGCCTAAATTCAAATGATGAATGTATTTAATCAGAGATGGCTGGATCTATGCACTATATGTCATCCCCTGAAGAAGAAGTGGCTTTTCACTTTGAAACGCGTTGGGAATAAAGAGTTAAAAAGATTCTCATGTGGTGATTTTATCGTGGTCTCAGCAGCGCACAGTAAGCCCAAATTTTTATCCAAAAGGAATTATATTGGCGGTCATGGTTGTGAACCTCGGGCGTGCAGCAGGCTGACATTGATTTACATGCGTTTATTCGTTCGTGGAAAGGTGAGTAGATTCCATTTGAATTTATTCTATCTTCCACCCAGATAAGACCCTATTGCGCTCCTTACTTTTCAGTTTTTATCCCATGGCACAAGACCTGTAAGACTGTATACTCAGCTGGTATATTTAAGAAGAATTAGTACTTTCTATAAATTGTATATACTTATTTTAGTTCAAGTAATATTTCTGTGTTGTCTGCCATATTACCGTATATACTCGTGCATAAGCCGACCCGTGTATAAGCTGACCCCCCTAATTTTGCCACAGAAAACTGGGAAAACTTATTGACTCGCGTATAAGCCTAGGGTTAAATGGTGGTCCAAGAAGATGCTCCATAGATAAAACCCCCCCATACGCTGTTGCACAAGGGTTAATGCTGACCCAAGAAGATGCTCCATAAATACCCCCCATATGCTGCTGCCCAAGGGTTAATGCTGCCCCATAAGATGTACCATAAATACCTCCCATAATATGCTGCTGCACAAGGGTTAATGCTGCCCCATACATACCCCCTATATGCTGCTCCACAAGGGTTAATGCTGCCCCATAAATACCCCATATGCTTCTCCACAAGGGTTAATGCTGCCCCATAAATACCCCCCATCTGCTCCACAAGGGTTAATGCTGCCCCATAAATACCCCCCATATGCTGCTCCACAAGGATTAATGCTGCCCCATAAATACCCCCATATGCTGCTCCACAAGGGTTAATGCTGCCCCATAAGATGCTCCATAAATACCTCTTATTTGCTGCTGCTGCTGCAGTAAAAAAATGACATACTCACCTCTCCGTCGCTGGGGGTCAGGTGCCGCTGTCCTGAGCCCCTGGCAGTGGTGATATTCACCTGTCCCCGTTCCAAGCCATGCACCGCTATGTCTTCCAGATTTCTGCATTGACAGCAGAGGGCTCGCACTGACTACATCATCGTGCCCTCTGCCATCACAGCAGGAGGACCCGGAGACACAGTGTTTCATGGCTTGGAACGGGGACAGGTGAATATCACTCTGCCCCTGTCATACTCACACCTCCTAGCGCAAGGTCTTCTCTGCAGCGGCAGCCCCTGCTTCTCCCTCTGCCGTCTGCTTCCTGCATTCAGCTGGTCATGTGGTACCGCTCATTAAACTCATAAGTATGCTCATATTCATGAGTTTAATGAGCGGTACTACGTGACCTCTGAATGCAGGAAGCAGACAGCAGAGGGAGACGCAGGGGCTGCAGAGAAGTGACAGGAGAGGTGAGTATGGTCTCTGACACCCCCGATCCCCCTCCCCCCCCAGTATTTTACTTGCGTATAAGCCAAGAGGTGGACTTTCAGCCAAAAAAAATGGGCTGAAAATCTCGCCTTATACACAAGTATATACGGTAATTACTTCTTAACTCTCTGATATGGCATTTCTCATGATGCCTTTGGTTTTGCAGAGGGTAATGGACCTTCATCACAGATGCAAAATAAAGGCATTATGAATGACACTTATTCCACCTTCTACTGACTTTATTGGGATTCCACATTTTTTTGTGCCGTGGGTTTAAAATCTCATCCAAGTTGTAAAGCTAGGTGATTTGAAAACTATGTCATGTTTGTGAATTAGCCCCACTGAATTATTCTACATCTGTATGTAGAGTATCAACGGGATATCACACTGTTAATGCATGATAGAAATCGTTGGATCAATCTTTGATTTCTGCTTCACATTCTCTGCCAAACTCAGTGTTAATTTAAAAACACATTGCTGCATTTTATCAAAAGTAAATTAGAAGACAGCACTGAGGCATTACTTCTGATCCTACTGGTGACATACATACCTGGTCAAAATTGTTGGTACTCCATGTTTAATGGCAGAAAAACCCATAATGATGACAGAAATAACTTTAATCTGACAGAAGTAATAATAAATCAAAAATCTATGAAAATCAACAAATGAAAGTCAGACATTGCTTTTCAACCATGCTTCCACAGAATTTTTTAAAAATAAAACTCATGAAATAGGCCTGGACAGAAACAATGGTACCCTTAACTTAATATTTTGTTGCACAACCTTTTGAGGCAATCACTGCAATCAAACGATTCCTGTAACTGTCAATGAGATTTCTACACCTCTCGACAGGCATTTTGGCCCACTCCTCATGAGTAAACTGCTCCAGTTGTCTCATGTTTGAACATTCCAGGCGGAATGTTTCAGCTCTTTCCAAAGAAGCTCAATAGGATTTAGGTCAGGGCTCATAGAAGGCCACTTCAGAATAGTCCAAAGTTTTCCTCTTAGCCATTCTTGGGTGTTTTTAACTGTGTGTTTTAGGTCATTATCCTGTTGCAAGACCCATGACCTGTGACTGAGACCAATCTTTCTGACACTGAGCAGCACATTTCTCTCTAGAATCCCTTGATAGTCTTGAGATTTAATTGTACCCTGCAAAGATTTTAGACACCCTGTGCCAGATGCAGCAAAGCAGCCCCAGAACAAAATAGAGCCTCCTCCATGTTTCACAGTAGACAGTGTTCTTTTCTTGATATGCTTCATTTTTCCATCTGTAAACATAGAGCTGATGAGCCTTGCCAAAATGGTCCATTTTTGTCTCATCTGTCCATAACGCAGTCTCCCAGAAGCTTTGTGGCTTGTCAACATTTAGTTTGGCAAGTTCCAGTCTGGCTTATTTATGATTTTTTTCTTCTCTTTTCAATGTTTTTTTTTATTGAAAGTATTGCAGATACAGGAATATGAAATCAGAATAGAATGCACCAAATATATCTTTACATTATGAATAGCAAATATTTAGCCAGGTTTTAACCTAAATACAGCAGTACAGGTTAATACTGCATTGTGGAGTAATTGACAGTAGTTCGATAATCTTCTTAAGTCAAAAACGTCGTTATGCATCAGTTTCGTAAAAGAATATAAGATCTTTGAATTTCTACAGCCATTATGATATCAATTTTATTAGAGTTTTATTGAGAAGAGAGATATTAAGAAAATATAGAAATAAGAAGGAGGTGTAGTTGGGAGAGAAAGGGGGGCATGTATACTTTCAAAGCTATAGTATTGCAATTTAATTATGCTACATTAGTCTTGTTTGTGTTTGTAGGCAGACCTAAAATGGGTCCATGGGTGCCAAGTTTCTTCAAATGCCGATTGAGAACAGTTTACTAATGCAAAAAGTCTAGCTACATGGTATAACAAATCTACCTTTTCATATAGTTGACAAGTGGAAGGAATAGTTGTCGATTTCCAAAACATAGGGATTAATAATTTCGCTGCCGTCAATTTGTGTGGCACCAGGTGAGAGATGCGTTTATGTTCAGGCCAAATTGGAAAGTTCAATAACACTGTTTCAGGTGTCAGGCTGATTGTTTTGTTTAACCTATTGTGGATGAGCTTTTCCACACGGCGCCAGAATTGAAGGAGAGTAGGACATGACCACCACACATGTAAATACAGTATGTGCCGTTAGTGTCTCCACATCTCCAGCAGTTAGTTGAAGCGCCTGCCCACCAATGGTTACTTTGCTTCGGAGTGATGTACCATCTAGAAATTATTTTAATAGAGTTCTCCTGCGCTCTGACACATTGCATCGGTCCATGCGAGTGTTTGTAAAAGTAAGATATTTGAGTCGGTGAAAACTTTTATAACACATCTTCCCACTGTGTTATAAAAGCTCTTTTGAGGCAGCAAACTATAGTGTTTAGTATTTGGTAAATGGTAGACATTATTTTCATAGGTTTATAAACTGTTGCACATAAGCTTTCAAATGCAGTTAAGGGACGCATAAGGTCAGTCGATTGGAGATAGTATTTCAATGAATCCCAAATAGAGCTATATTGGATAAAGTTCAAGCTCAAGAGGCCTGGTGTCTCTTGTAGTTCCAGTAGCGAAGGGAGTGTCCCACCCAGCAAGAGTCGGTCAACAGGCACATTCGCCAGGCGACTAGGTTCCCCAGTATTATTAGCCCAGGTATGGAAAGAGTGTGGTAGAATATCTGTGAATATAAAGCCCCCGTCACACTAAGCGACGCACCAGCAATCCCGACAACTATATGACCTGGTCAGGATCGCTGGTGTGTCGCTACATGATCGCTGGTGAGCTGTTAAACAGGCAGATCTCACCAGTGATCAGGACCAGCGATGACGTGGGTAACAAGTGCGCACATCGCTTAGTTACCCGCTGTGTTCCCTGGATACCAGCGTGCTCGCGCTGGAAGCTGGTATCCAAGGTAAACAGTGGGTAACTAAGCGCACACGGTGCTTAGTTACCCGCCGTTTACCTTGGATACCAGCTCCCAGTGCGAGCACGCTGGTATTCAGAGCACACAGCGGGTAACTAAGTGCGCGGCGCTTAGTTACCCTCTGTTTACTTTGGATACCAGCTCCCAGCATCTGCTTACAGTGCTGGGAGCTCGCTGATCTATGGTCTCCCACTGCCACACTCAGCGATGCGTGCTGGCCAGCGGGAGACCAACGATCAAAAAGTGGTCCAGGACATTAGAGCACGATCAGCGATACCCGGCGGGGGGCCGGTCGCTGATACGTGTCACACACAGCGAGATCACTGTTGCATCACAAAACTTGTGACTCAGCAGCGATCTCGCTAGTGATCTCGCTTAGTGTGACGGGGACTTTAGTAAGGGAGACAAAAGCGGGGCGAGTGTTCCTGCAGTCTCCAACTATACTTTTAGCGTGGTCTTAGTGTGTATATTGTGGAGAGGAATGACTGATTTTGTTTGCGAATATGTTAAGAGGATGGATCAGAGAGGATAGGGGGCAAGGGCCTCCTCGACTTCAATCCAATGCTTATAGCAAGAACCTCGCAATAGATCAACTATTCTAGAGAGCAATGCAGCTTGATAATGCCTCACTATATCCAGTGCTCCCATCCCTCCCTTAGATTTAAGCAAGGTAAAAGTCTGATAAGAAAGGTGAGGTTTCTGTTTCCGCCAAATTTAACCACAGAATAGAGAATTAATTTTGGAGAGAAAGGATTTTGGAATAGTTATGGGGAGCATTTGAAACATGTATGTGAACTTGGGCAAAATTAGGTTTTTCAACAGATTTTTCTTCCCCATCCACAAAATCTATGAGTCCTTCCACATCTTCATGATTCCACTGAAGCAATCAAGTGAGGAATATTTAGTTGAAATAAGTCTCTATCTTCTCTACCCAGTTTCACTCCCAAGTATGTGATATATTGTTTGGGCCAAGTGAAGAGGTATAGGTTTTTCAATTTTATCATGTTATTAGGGGGTATATGTAAATCCAATGCTTCGGATTTGGACACATTCACCTTGAAATTGGAGAGGCTTAGTCATCAGGACTAAGAGGTCATCTGCAAATGCTGCAGTTTTATAATGCGTCTGTCAGGATCCTGACAGCGCCGGCATACAGCCCTTGCTGAGCAGGGACTCACCAGTGCTGTAGGGGTCCCAGGGACAGTAACAGCTGCAAAGTACAGATGCACAAGACCTGAACGCTGAAGTATTAGCAAGCAGGCACGGGACCTACGGTCATGTGACCACAAGGGGGTGGGGCTTAGCGTCCTGCTTGCTAAGATGGAAGAACACTCAGAGTCGGGCAAACCAGAGATCATACACAATACGGGCGAACGAGGTACAGGAGGGACAAGCAGATGGGAGGTCAGACGAAGCCAAAGGTCATATACGAGAGGGCGGTGCGGTAAAAAGGAACGAGCAGAGAGCAGTCGAGTCACAAGCAGAGGGTCATACACGAGAGGATGGTGCCGCACAAGTTGGTCAGGCAGAACTCTTTACAGGGACAGAACCAGATCACAACCAAACAAGCAACAAGTTATCAGGCACAAGGCACACATATACAAGAGGTCACTTAACTCAGTCGAGGGCAGGAGTATAACTGACACTGGACCCAGGTCCAGTGAGCATTAAATAGCCGCCCTCTGCCAGAAAGAGGCAGAAACAATTAACCCCCTGTCTAACCAGGACGGGCCAAAGCTAAACCCCGCCCTGGATCATGACAGCGTCTTATTAATTCTGATTCCCTCTATTTCCGGATGATGCTGTATAGCACTTAGAAGAGATTCCATCGCGAGCACAAATAAAAGGGGAGACATTGGACAGCCTTGCCGTGTACCATTTTTGATGGTGAATGTGACCACCATGGAGTCATTAATCCTAATGTGAGCCATGGGATTTTTATACATCGCCATTATAGCTTTCATGATTGCACTTGGAAACTCAAAACTAGCAAGCACCTCCCTTAAGTAAACCCAATCCACCCTGTTGAAGGTCTTTTCCGCATCCGTTCCAAGAAAGACCAATGGAAGTTTGCAATGTTTTGCATATTGTAAGAGATGTAGTATCTTATGAGTATTATCCTTCCCCTCTCTCCCCCCCACGAAACCGGTCTAATTCAACGATATCATATTTGATAAAAATCTGGCTATCCTTCTTGCCATTCTGCATTGCATACATTTAATAAATGTGGTAGTAAGAGAGTGGAGAAGGATTTATAATATATAGCTGAGAACCCATCTGGGCCAGGTGCTTTCCCGGTGGGGCACCTCAACAGGGCAGACTGCAACCCACTCAGCAGGAAAGGTCTAATAAGTTGTTGATTTTGGGGGCCTGATTGAATCGGTAGTTTCAAACTAACTAAAAAGGATTGTATATCTAAATGTCTTTTATGTGCGTTCTCAGACGCTTCCTCCAGCCGCAAATTGTATAACTGTTTATAGTAATCAAGGAATGCTAATTCTATATGTCCAGGGTTTTGCGAGCTCTCATCTCAATCATTTTTGATCGAGTTAATCAGTGTGCAGGCTTGTCTTTCCCTCAGCTGAGATAATAGTAATTTGGAAGCTTTTTCCCCGTGCACGTACATTCTATTTTTTCATGAGGTGTAAACTTTAGCAGACCTTGAATTATATCTTTAAGTTGTTGCCTTTTTTGTAGTGTATCTAGAGTTTGTTAGTCAGTTTTGTGTTTGTGTTGAAGCTCAAGCATTCCTATTACTTCATATAAATCATGGATTTCCTTATGTAATTTCCTGTTAAGAAAGGATGTAATAGATATCAATCCACCTCTTGCTACTGATTTGTGCACTTCCCATAATATCTGTGGAGAAATTTTCTGCAAAGAATTTTGTTCAAAGTATTGAGATAGTATTTTGCTCATTCGTGATTGAACTTCAGCATTCCCCAGCATGGACTCATTGCAGAATTATCATAGTAAATATTTGGGATTGTTTTTGACCGTTTCATATTAGAAAGCATTATTCTGGGGACAAAAATATAATCTAAACGGTGATAAGATCTGTGAGGGTGGGTAAAAAAGGTATAGTAGCGATCAGCCGGGTTTAGATATCTCCATGAATCGATCAACTGTAAGGATCTTAGTTGTGAGTTTATTCTATGGAGATCATTAGGAGATATCATACTTTTTTGCTTCGTGGTGTCTAACATAGGTTCCAGTGCCACGTTAAGGTCCCCGCCAACCACCAATACACCCTCTCTGAAACTATCAATCTTTTTCAAAATTGAAATTAGCCACTTTAGTAATTTTTTATTTGGGGTGTATAGACTACATAATGTTACAAGAGTACTATCTTGGAGTCCCTTAACTAAAACATAGCATCCCTGTGGATCTGCTATCAGCTCTCTCAATTGAAAGGACACTCCCCTCACCACTGCCACTGATGTGCCTCTCGATCCTTATTGTGTAGTTTTTGCATGAAATAATTTATCATAGAGCTCAAAGGAGGGCAGTTTGCTTGGTTTGAAATGTGTTTCCTGTATAAGGAGAAAGTCTGCATGTTGTTTTATAAATAGCTGTAATGTGTGGCGTCTCATGCTTTGGGAATTCAACCCATGTACATTAAATGAAACAAATGTGAGCACCTTATTGGAGTCAGTCATGGCTTTGTATGATGCGGTGACTTTGTATCTTGCATTGTAGCTTGTTTCTCATGCCTATAGGGGGATATGCATGTAAGAGGGAAGGGGTCTCCCATGAAGTCTACTTTGGCTCCTACAACGACTGAAGGTGCGATCTGACACTGATGTTCCTTGAGCTTGAAGTTCACCTTTAATAGTTTAAAAGTTTTTCTTGCCTCTTTTGTCACCATTCGCATTATCCATCTCTTTGATTTGTCATCAATTTTCATCAAGCTGCTTGGAGATGGTCTTATAACTGTTACCTTTAACATGTTTACCTATACTTTTATTTCTAATCTCTTGAGACAACTCTTTCCTTTGCTTCCTCTGGTCCATGTTGAGTGTAATACACACCATGTCACCAAACAGCACAGTGAGTATCTGTAGCCCTCTATACAGGAACACTCACTGATTCCAAGATTGTAGACACCTGTGATGCTAATTAGTCAATGCACCTTAATTTAACATGTCCTTTTTGTCGCTTTATTTTCAGGGGTACCGTCATTTCTGTCAAGGCCTATTTCATGAGTTTTATTTTTTAAAACTTCTGTGGAAGCATGGTGGAAAACAATGTTTGACTTTCATTTGTTCATTTTCATAGTTTTTTTTTATTTATTATTACTTTTGTCAGATTCAAGTTATTTCTGTCACCATTGTGGGTTTTTCTGTCATGAAACGAGGGGTACCAATAATTTTGACCATGCGTGTATGCTCAACTTTGTGGAAGATCCTGTACAAAGCTAAAACATATTTTTTATTAATATTGAGCGCACATTAGGCATTTAAGTAAAGTAATTCTTAATTGAATATTCCAAGAACTCAAAGTGCTATGTGCAATCAATAATTATTACCTATCCCTAGGAGAAAAATGAATAATGTATGTTTGGTGGAAGGCCCCACCAGTAACTAGAGTGGGGTACCATGTCAATGAGGAAAGGTTTATAAAGAGTGGGGGAATATGTGGGCCACAATTCTATCCTTATTCTGTTTATGGTAATAGTAAAATGCTTAATTAATTATAGTAATTAATGGTGCCCCAAGTTATTATGTATTATTTTTTCTCATGTATAGGAAATACATGTAAATTATAGGAAAATCTCTTTAGTCAAGCATATTATGTATATACAGAAACATACAAAACATTAATTTTATTTAAATAAAGTCACAAGCTGGATAAGCATAAATGATATCAATAGGGGAAAACAGGTTATTATGAAAAAAAATGCAAAAAATAATCACAAAATAAATGGCTAATTAAAATATTTGTCTAAGCATAATTATATTCAAAATAAGTACAGTGCAGTACAAAATGAATTATCCTTTTAGGATACAATGTAGTGTTGTTATTGAACCTAATAATAAGGTAGATGGGTGCAGACATCTAAAACTAAAATGATTTTGAAGCCATTGATATTCAGTGAGCTAATTAATTTAAGTTCATGCTGGGCAAGTTTATGTTTCAAGCTAATCTCTTCAACTCTCAGCCAAACACCTGTCATCCGATATCTCAGAGGCGTAGCTAGAGCTTTTGCCGCCCGGGGCTGTTCCCGAATTTGGCGCCCCCTGCTCGGATGCGGGGTCTGGAAAGGAATAAAATGGCCGCGCTTGGGAGGGGGTACCGGCCAGGGCGGTTACTGGTTAGGGATGTTAATGATGAATCACACAGACATTCTGACACACTGCCTGCGACAGTGCTCCCAGGCAGCACAGACAGTAATGTGCAGGCTCAGCTCCGCCTCCTCTGCCCCTGGCCGCAGTATAAGTTACACTTACACAGGCTGCCTGCGGCTGCCTGCTGTGTGTGTGACTGTGTGACACTGACGAAGGAAGCCGCCCGCAGGGAGAGCTCAGCAGCTGACTGAGCATGGAGGGAGGCTGGGGAGAGGCAGAGCGTCCTCCTCCCAAATGGTGAGTGACCCACCTGCGCTAGCCGCAGCCAAAATCTCCTGCTATACACACAGTCTTCTCCTGTCACTGTGCCTCGTCCGCCTCCACGCTTCTCTCCCACAGCACAGAGAGGAGGAATTTCTGCTCCTGCCGTGCTGCGCCGCCCCCACACACGTGCCGCCTGGGGCAGCCCGCCCCCCCGCACCCCTCTTCCTACGCCACTGCGATATCTGCAACATTGTGTTAAGCTTCATGAAATTGCTTGCCTTGCGTAATATATTTAATGTTTTGTGGATTCTTTAATTAATTCTTTGGTTGCACATCTATGAAAAGGTATCAATGAAATTGGATATTAATATTAATATATTAATTTAGTCTAACTTTAGTGTAATAGATTTACACGGTCTATAGTTTATATAGTCAACATTTACTCTATGTTATTGCTGACCTAAAGCAACTATCTATTCATAGAATTTATATCTACCCTCCTTACCATTAAAATTGCATCACCAAAAAGGAAAAGATATAGAATGTTGGAAATCACAGAACTGATATCATTCATATGCATATGTTTTGATGAAAAAATCAAAACAAAATGTTCAAAATGTCTTATTTTGTTGTATAAGCACCATGTTCAGAAATACATGCATTTAAATGCTTTGGCATCCTATTATTGAGTTTATTAATACCTGCATGAAGAATTTTTTACCCCACTGAATGCACTTGGTCACACAATCATCAAGATCCACTACTGGCAGCTCCTTTTGCAATTGCCGACCAATGATGTCTCAGATGTGAGCAATTGGAGACAAGTCCAGAGATGCTGCAGGCCATAGCAGCACACATTTTTAGGTCATGCAAACTGCTCACATTGGCAAGAGTGACATTTTTTTCTAGGCTTGTTGTGTTGAAAAATAGCTCCTGGGATACTTTAGAGAAATGTCGAGACCATTGGTTCCACAACCAAATTAATTCAGTGCTGCGTTGCTAGTGTACTTTGAACAAAGATTAGAGGTATTTTTCTAATGTACATTATGCCATCCCACACCAAAATCCTGGGAGTCCTACTGCTGTGATGTTCCCTCATGAAGGTTTTATGGCATTGCCCTTGTGGTTTCCAGACCTATCTCCAGCGATCATCAAGTCCAAGACAAAAGCTAAACGCATCGCTGTATTGCATCATAATAGCCTTTAAGATTGATGATGTGAGGTCTGGCGCATATCCCAATATCAAGCAAACACCTTCTGATAGTTTGTTTAGACTCTGTTTGACAACATACATAGTCTTAGTATGTGATGCAGAAGTTCACTTGCAGTACAAAATTGATTAATCATGGAAACAGTGTCTCATGAACTGTTTTTCAGCATGAGAACATTAGACCACATGTTGTTCATACATACTAGGATACAGCTTTCTAGGGCTTTTCTCCCGTCAAACATATCAGAATCATAATTGATAAGAAATTGCAATATAGAGCTCTCAGCTGTTGATCTTGGTGAATTGTGTGCTGTCAGTCGGGATTTTTTCTCTCTGGAACCAACCTCAGGTATAGCTTTGCCTAGGCATCTAGGAGTGGTAGAAGTAAAAGAGAAACACAGAGAGAGACACAGAGTAGCTTGTCTATCAAGTAAATCTCCTGTTTATTGGTTCAATAGGATGATCTTTTATAGCACAACATCAAAGGAAATGGACATTTCGTAACAATTGGCAGAATAAAGAGGGAGTTTACACTATCATTGGCAAAAAGTTAGGTTACATAACAACTTGTGAGTCATGTCTTGGGATACAAGATAAAATTGAATGAAGACTGACAGGAATACGGGGGTGCTTCCTTAATGTCATTGTGTTCTAAGTTAATAGTTCGTGGAATCGTGTCCTTTAACAAATTTGGCTTAAAAGATGTTTGGCCTTGACATTTTTAGGAGAATTTTAGGAACTGGAAATTAGCCAGTGGAATTTCACCCTGTAGACAGATGATAATGTGAGGTCATGAGTTATGGACTTATTGTTCTTATATTTTACTCAACTTTAGAACATAGAAATTAAACATTTCTTTAACAACTCCCCTCTTTTTATCATCTAGTCTACGACTATTTTATCTTATCCCTGCCTATTGCTGAGGCCTGCAAGATAACCCTACTTCACAAAATACAGGGCTTATTCTATGTATATCATGGGATACCAGCTCTGCTGCATATCCACTCAGATTCATTTCCACTTAAATGTGCCCTATTCTAAAAGGAATATTGTTTTATAAGGGAGTATTATCTTGAGTGTGATATAATGAGTTAATACTTATTGTAATATATATATTAGAATGTTAATAATTATATATTATATTTTATTTGTTAGTATTAGTCATTTAAAGTCCATAATACAGGTAAATATTCATTGTTGGAATTCTTTGTAGAGCCTTTGTCTTTATTCAGACCAGTAGTTTTCCACAATACATACAATCAGCCAGGTCCACTGAAGTTTGCTCATTGCAGAATATATAATGGAAAGAATTCAGGACTTACGTAATAATATTAGCCGAAAAAAATGAAGAGATCCAGAAAAATACATTAAAATCACATATTTATTAAATACACATAAATGAAAAATAAAGAAAATGCCCAGTAGGAGGCACTCAAATGCCCTAACCAATATAGTGAATATGAAGCATATATAGGTAATAAAATCAAATATGCAAAGCATTTAAAGAATCATAATTAACTCCAAACATCCTCAAAAAATAAGGCCAATATATTAAGTGAATAAAGTGCAGCTGCAATGTAACTGCTGAGTTTAAATTCCTATATCAATAAAGGTGTGTAGCCAAAGTAAATAAGGTACAACGGAAAACATGACATCTAAGCCTAAGTCCCTATACCCCTGCAAAATATAACTAATTGCCCAGTGAGCCAAATGAGGATGAAGCTTATTGCAAAACGCGCGTTGGGGTGGAGGAGGCTGCAGCGCTCACCGTTACCTGTGTCCACACCATTTAGGTAATATCACTTATGGCTCATTCATCCTCATTTGGTTCACTGGGCAATTAGTTATATTTTGCAGGGGTATAGGGACTTGGGCTTAGATGTCATGTTTTCCGTTGTACCTTATTTACTTTGGCTACACACCTTTATTGATATAGGAATTTAAACTCAGCAGTTACATTGCAGCTGCACTTTATTCACTTAATATATTGGCCTTATTTTTTGAGGATGTTTGGAGTTAATTATGATTCTTTAAATGCTTTGCATATTTGATTTTATTACCTATATATGCTTCATATTCACTATATTGGTTAGGGCATTTGAGCGCCTCCTACTGGGCATTTTCTTTATTTTTCATTTATGTGTATTTAATAAATATGTGATTTTAATGTATTTTTCTGGATCTCTTCATTTTTTTCGGCTAATATTACTGCGTAAGTCCGGAATTCTTTCCATTATATGTCTCTAGGAAGTGCCAGACTCTTATTATCTATAGGACAATTCTAGTGTAATTATTTTGTTGCAGAATATGCATTCACGTTGGACAGTGGTTATGAAGGTAGTCATCACTTGTGTTTGCTTGATCTCTGAATCAGTATCAATTTTAGCATTACGTTTACCTGGAAAACATTAACAATTAGAGCTGAGAATCTTCTTTATGAGTAAAACAAACTTTCTTATCATCACTGCAATAACCAATATCACAAAAACTGCTTGAATTAGGAAATGGATTAATCCTAATATCCATCCACCTATTCCTTTAAACAAATTCAGAGGATTTAACTATGCAAGTCATTCAGGGAGGGGCAGATCATCAAGTGAATTAACTTTCCATATTCATTCCTTTATTAACCTAGCTTGTTCTATATCATGATTGACCCTCATCAGTCTGGATGGGTCTATATAGTGACAGCATGCGGGTTCCACCACCTGATAGAATCCCCCTTGGGATGCCGTGAGATAGTCGAGCATCATAGAATGCTGATTAGTTATGACAATGAGCTGTCTCATATAAGCAGATTCTACATTAATGGTGTAGAGTAGAGATGAGCGACTTTGCCTTTTTTCGGGTCGAGTCGGGTTTCATGAAACCCGACTTTTGCAAAAGTCGAGTCGAACGAAATCGGCCGACTATAGGGAAAAGTCGGAGGCTGACTGAAACACGAAACCCAATGCTAGTCAATGGGGAAGCAAACTCGGCAGTGAGTAGAGGACAGTAAACACACCTACAGTGCCCATTTCAATGCCAAAAACATCAATTCTTACAACTGAAGCTTGTCAACCTTAATTTACTTCCTAATAATAGTTATGCAGTTAAAGAAAACTTGGGGTTATTTGGCTAAAGTTGTGGGGGGGTTGGGCTGGCTCCAGGTTTTCGTGTGCCCTGGGCCAAAGAGTGTCAGTGCGCCCCTTTAACACATACCACAACTCATGATGCTCCGATACGTCACAGAATTATAGGTATAGTACAATGACAAATACTTCACTGCTTACATGATATGACTGATCTATTTTAAATTGTACAATAGCTCAAAAACAGGACAGTATACCACTCCTTACAGTGTTATGGCCACCACAATGTGCGCCATACAGAATAATGAGCCCCATATATTTCTCCATACCAAATAATTAGTCACATATAATGTTCCATACAGTATCTGATGAGCTCCACATAATGATCCATATATAATGGGCCCCATTTGTAATGCTCCAGTGTATAATGTGCCCCTTAGATGCTGCTCCAGTGTCTGATCTGCCCCATTTACATTGCTCCAGTACATGATGGGCATAATGGATGATGCTCCAGTGTATGATGGTCTCTAATAATGCTCCATATATAATGGGCCCCATTTGTGATGCTCCAGTGTATAATGTGCCCCTTAGATGCTGCTCCAGTGTCTGATCTGCCCCATTTACATTGCTCCAGTACATGATGGGCCTCATGGATGATGCTCCAGTGTATGATGGGCTCTAAAAATGCTCCATATATAATGGGCCCCTTTTTTAATGCTCCTGTGTAAAATGTGCCCCTTAGATGCTGCTCCAGTGTGTGATCTGCCCCATTTACATTGCTCCAGTACATGAAGGGCCCTATTTTTAATTAACCCAGGCACGGTATGTGAAAAGAGCTCCATGGAGTAATCTGAGGTGTGTGCTTCCACATCCTTCACTTTTGGTGTGGGTGAAGGACAGAAGGAAAGGGGTTGCTCCTGACCAGAAGCCTGCACTTATGATTCAGTGCTTGCATTTTTTGCAACTTCAGAATAGGAGGCGATAGAGCTGGGGGCTGTTTCAGCAATGTAAGCCACAAACAGTTCCTGATACTCCAGCTTTAAAAGCAGTCTACCTACTCCCGGAAAAGGGAGCCTTACAGGCCTTCCAGAGCTACACCATGATGCTGGCTCAACACCTCCTGCCTTAGCTGCTACTGTGTTTTTGGCACTACCAGCAGATGCACCACTACCACCATCAGTACCAGGTGGCCCTCCACGCCCACATCCGCGTCCTCTTCCACCATACTTCCTCATGGTTTTGAAAATGGACCCAAAATTCCAGCAGATATATGGTACTGTATCATAAGCGTACAGCTCTTTACAGTCTATGGATAAGAGTAAATCTCCGTATATATTTCATGAAGCATACACAGACACTCACAGGCTCAGTATGGATTTCCCAATAAAATAACAAGTTAAAAAGGGTACAGTATCACCATGTAAAAGGTATATATAGTATAGTGTAAACATTATGATTCTCCGTATACATGTATTTCCGTAGTCACCCTCAGACGCTCACTCAGTTTGGTTTTGACCATAATAAAAAATGTTGTAAAAAAATTTCTGGATAACAAGATGGCAAGTATATATTTTTAGGGGACAATTGAAATCTCCATATAAATAGTCCCGTAGTCACTCTCAGATGCTTACACAGTATGGATTTGACCGTAATGCTAAATGTCGAACAAAGGTACTGTAAAACAAGATACAAGCTGTATCGAGCATAGTGTAAAAATTTGTTTCTCCGATTCACCATATATATAGAAGGCGTAACCCACACACGCTCATTCACTATGGATGATGAAGGGAAGGTGGACTGACAGACAAACCAGCTTGTAGTGAGAAGCAGAGGTGTAGCGTATTGTAGGTGTGAAACTGCTAAGATAAAGAGAAAGGGTGCAGTGTTTTAGCTTGCCCATTGGAGGGCAGTGGAGAGTGTAGGAATGGGACTGAATAACTGCCATTGGTCAGAGAAGCTGTTAGGTGATGGTGGGCGGAGTTACCAGAACTGGAAGTATAAAAGGCTGAGGGAAGGTTCTGGAAGTCAGTCAGCGAAGGGAGCACAGTAAAGAGGAAGTTCTGCTGAGGAAATAGAGACAGTGGAAAGGCTCCAGAGAGGACTGACAGTTGAGGCGGTCATGGGGGGGTGGGCCAGAGGATGTTAGCTGCAGATGAAGTCAGCCTGGGGCTATCATACGGACGATGTGCTCAGACTGGTGCAGCGCTGTGGTGGTTGGGCCTAGGCCAGCCACAGTGGAAGAGCCACAGAGGACGCCACGATTATAGTTACAAAGGAAGTGAAGGTACCGGGACCTGTGTACAGAGAAATGTGAAACGGCTGTGGTGAATTGCTGTTGACAGAAGGATGGGAACTAAAAACGGACCTGTTCAAAACAAACTCTGTCTCAGTCTCATGTTTGTCTGTGGCAAGAAGAGGGTCCCCCCCACAGTTGATTATCCTACAGATGATACCTTAATACAAATTTTTGAAACAAGGTACTGTAACAGCACATACCAGGTGTGTCCAGTCTAGGGTTAAATTTCTGTCTATACTTCCGGAGTCAGACACAGACACTCACAGGCTCACTATGTATTACACCAGAATTAAAAAAGTAGGGAAAGGTATTCATAGCGTACATCAGCATACAGTGTTGTGGTACTTTTAAATCTTTGTATACATTTCAATTTCAGTAAGGCAGTCAAGAATCTCCGCTACTGGAAGCTACAAAGTTGAGTGTTAGCAGAAATTTTGGAATTACTCATCGCGGGGAAACCTCCAGGTATATGTTGCAGAGGCGATGCAGACCCTCAATCACTGTGTCTGTGGAGAAAGCGAAAAAGGTTCTTTGTGAAGAAAGGGTTGCTTTATCGCAGTATCGTGGATCACATCACCGTTACTTGTCTCCATCAAATTGTGATCACAGGGAGAGATGTACCCATGGTCCTCACTGCCTATCATGATGTGTCTGGTCATTTTGGAGTGCAAAAGACAGAATCCACAGGCCGTAGGCTATTCTATTGGATTGGCATGAGAGGAGACATTGAAAAATGGTGGCAGGAATGTCACAAGTCTGTGACTATCACAACTGTGAAAGGTGATCATAAACCACCACTGCATCTGCTTGTAAGTTGATGCCCATTTCAAATGATAGCCATTGATCATCTGAAGGTAGAGGCCAGCAGGACAGGCCATAGCTACATCTTAACCATCATTGATCAATACACCAAATTTCTAGTTGCCGTCCCTGTGAAGGATTTAACTGCCCAGACTACACAGCAGTGGAGCAGGGAGAGGTAAGTATTGCAACTTGCAAGCGCTGTGGGCATGACCAAGCGGGGGGGCACAATCATGGTCGACGGTACTGGCACAGGGCCCCTCATAGTACGCTGGTGTGTCTGACGGCGAGTGGGCCCTCCCACCGTCTGAGACACTGTATTGTACTATGAGGGGCCCTGTGCCATTGCCGGCGACCATCAGTGGGCCCATCCACCTGTTCAGAGCAACGGCACTTTCCGGGTGCGCCAGGTCTTGACCCCAGTCATTGTGGGAGGGGTGGGCAGCCCAGTTAGGGAGGTTTAAAAATTGGCATATGTAGATGTGTTGGCTGGACATTCAGCTGCTGCAAAGGGCATAATTGGGCAGGAGCGAGGAAGAGGAGGAAGAAGAAGAGGAGGTGTGCTTAATGGTGGCGGTGGTCTTACAGTGGGGATAGCGATGGAGCCTTGTTGGCTACCTTCAGTCGGAGCAGGTGCACATGTGCTACCTGAGGTTTTGTAGTGCGTACACGCTTGAAAGTGGATGTTGATTAAATGTCTAAGCAAGCAACTGGTATTCAAATTTATGAGTTGTTTACCTCAGCTAAAGGTCCTTCTGCACTTCTTACAGGTAACCTTTGCCTCATCAGTAGGATTTTGGACAAAGAAGTGCCACACTGCACTCTTCATACCATGGTAAACATTTTCTGGCCTTGCACGCTGTGCTAAGTTGACCGTCTGGTCAAGCTGTCCTGCAACTCTTTTAGTTTTTGTTCCACGTTTTAGGACAGCTATGAGCCTGCTAGATAACCGCTGCTGCGATGTCAATGGCTGCTGCCGATCCTTCTCCTTATCTGAACTATTGCCAGCGCCACCCTCCTCCCCCAATGGATGCCAATCCAGGTCCAGAAATGGGTCATCCATCACCTCCTCTTCAAACTCATCAGCACCTTCCTCTTTACCTTCCTCTGTGTCACTGTGTAAGGTGGTATGGTATGCGGGAAGGGGCACCTGGGTTTCATCAGGGTCAAATTCTGGCTCAATAGACTGTGAGGGCAATGTAGTGCTGTGGGTCAATGTACCAGCAGAATCATCTAGCAGTGGCTGTGCATCAGTGCAGTCCATGTAAGAATCATCTTGGACTGGGGAATTCAGGATTTGACTGGATATCCCAGGCATGGTATGTGAAAAGAGCTCCATAGAGTAATCTGTAATCTGCAGTGTGGGCTGCCGCATCCTTAACTTTTGGTGGGGGTGAAGGACACAAGGAAAGGGTTTTTTTATGACCAGAACCCTGCACTGATGACTCCGTGCTTGCAGGTTTCGACCGTTCAGAAGAGGAGGCAATAGAGCTGGTGGCTGTTTCGGCAATGTACGCCAAAACCTGTTCCTGATGCTCCGGCTTTAAAAGCGGTTTTCCTACTCCAAGAAAAGGCAACCTTACAGGCCTTCTTGGGCCAGATGATGACGCAGGCTCAACACCTCCTGCCTAGCTGCTATTGTGCTTTTGCCAGAACCAACCAATGCACCACCACCATCAGTACCAGCTGCGCCCCCCTGCCCACGTCTGTGGCCTATTCCACCATACTTACTCATGTTTGGGAAAATGTAACCAAAATACCAGCAGAGAGATGGTACTGTATGAGGAGCATCCAGCTGTGTAAGGTGTATTAAACAAATTAAATCAACGTATATATTATGTTAGTCACAGACACTCTCACAGTATGAATTGGACCATAATCCAACAAGCAGATATACGGAACTGTTTGAAAAATGGACATGACTCTAAGGTGTAGGTGTGGAAAAACAGACAAACTCCTCGTTTTTTTTTCCAGGGTCACACACAGGTAGCTTCTATTTGTCCGTGCTAGAAGGCGTTACACGGTAGTGTGTGAGGAGCGTGCACCGCTGTATGGTGTGTGTATGTAAAATTGTCAAGCTCCGTGTATTTGTATACGGACTGACACACACTGTCTCTGTCTATGTTTGACCGTAATCAAACAGCAGATATATGAAACTGTTTGAAAAACGGACACGACTCTAAGGTGTAGGTGTGGAAAAACGGACAAACTCCTCGGCTTTTTCTTCCAGAGTCACACCCAGATAGCTTAAATTTGTTTGTGATACCAGCCGGAATACACGGTAGTGTGTGAGGAACGTACACCGCTAGACGATGTGTGAAAAAAAAAAATGAACGCTCAGTAACTCACCAGGACAAAATAATAAAATTTGGAGTGCTTTGAAAAAAGCAGTTTCAACAGCAGAGTGCACACAGCAATGCGTAGCCTTAAAAGGCAGCCTAATCACCACCAGCGCTGCTGCACACAGCAAAAATCCTCCCCTTTCACTGCACACTAACTGTACAGTGAAAAGCGCTATCAGCAGAAGCAGTTTTTTTTCTTCTTCCCTGCTTAAAGCTCTCCCTGTTCAGAATCAGTAGCAGCACCTCTCCCTATTGTAAGATCGGCAGAAGTAAGATGGCGATCGGCGTTTACAGCCTTTTATACCCCCTGTGACGCCACACAAAGCCAGCCAATCACTTCAATGCCCTTCTCTAAGATGGCCACTGCCTATGTCATCGCGTTGCCCACACTGTGCGTCCTCCATCATTGGCTGAAAAAAGGCACTGAAAGCACTCCAAATATAATCAGGCAGGGAAAGGCTAATTATAAGAGAAAGATTGAACTGAAATTGTCACAGAAAAGGATTCATGAAGTCTGGGAGGGTCTAAAGTCTATATCTGGGCATAGACAGACTGTCTCCAGGATGGTTGTAGATAAAGAGGGGCTTAATGAACTTAATCTATTCTTTAACAGATTTAATCACACACTGGCTGCTCCTGCCCCTGCATACCATTCACACCTCTCTGCTACAATAACCTCACCCCCTGCTGCAACATGTCAACTGAGCCAGGGTCTGTTCTTCACAAGTACCCAGGTTGCAAAAGAACTGGATAAGATCAAAGTTTTGAAGGCTGCAGGTCCTGATGGCATCAGTGCAAGGCTAATCAAAACCTGCGGGCACCAGCTGAGTGAGATCATTACATATCTGTTCAATATGAGCCTGAGAATAGGTATAGTACCACAACTGTGGAAATTATCGTGTGTTGTACCAGTTCCAAAGAAACCATATCCGAAAGACCTTAATGACTATAGACCTGTAGCATTGACATCACACCTGATGAAGGTACTAGAGAGATTGGTTCTCATACATCTCCGTCCTCTAGTGAGCTCGGATATGGACCCTCCCCAGTTTGCCTACAGGCCGGGCATTGATGTGGATGATGCCATTATCCACCTTCTAGATAGGACTCTCTCTCACCTGGAGAAACCTGGGAACACTGTGAGAATAATGTTCTTCGATTTCTCTAGTGCTTTTAATACCATACAGTCAGGTCTACTGAGAGACAAGATGGGCCTTGTTGGTGTGGACCTCCAACTCTCCACCTGGATCCTTAACTACCTCATGAACCGACTTCAGATTGTAAAGGTTCGGGACAGTGTGTCAGACACGGTGATCTGCAATGCAGGGGCACCTCAAGGTACAGTTCTTGCCCCTTTTCTCTTCACACTGTACACTGCGGATTTTAAGGGCAACTCATCTAGCTGCTACTTGCAAAAGTATTCTGATGACTCTGCAATAGTAGGCCTCATCACAGGAGGAGATGAAAGAGAGTACAGAGATACTAACCAAGCTTTCGTAGAGTGGTGTCAGAGGAACCACCTTAGGATTAATTCTGGGAAGACCAAGGAATTGGTGGTGGACTTTCGCAAGGGAAAAAATCCACCAGTAGTGGTGAGCATTCAGGGAAATGACATTGAGATAGTTGACACCTATAAGTACCTTGGTGTGATCCTCAATAATAAGCTTGACTGGGCCCATCACTTGGATGCAGTGTACAGGAAGGGCCACAGTAGGCTTTATCTGCTCAGAAGGCTGAGAGCCTTCAGAGTTAGGGGGGCACTCCTTGCATCCTTCTTCAACTCTGTTGTGGCATCAGTCATCTTCTTTGGTGTAGCGTGCTGGGGTAGTGGCATATCAACCAGGGACAGGAATAGGCTGGACAAACTGATTAGAAGGGCCAGCTCTGTCCTTGGATGCCCCCTTGATCCAGTTCAGGAAGTAGGTGACAGGAGGATACTGGCCAAGGTGAGCTACATGGTGCAGAATGACTCCCATCCCATGCATGAGACCGTGACAAAGATGTGCAGTACTGTCAGTGACCGGCTACTTCATCCTAAATGTGAGAGGGAGCGCTATCGAAAGTCCTTCCTTCCTGCAGTTAGGCTGTATAACCAGCACTGTCCAAAACAGAGAACGACCCAAACAGTGAACTGATAGATCCAAAGTTGTGATAGTCCGGTTATATCTTTTTTTTTTCGTATATGTACCTACCTACTGTCAATGTAATGCCTTTATGCATCTGTATCTGTACTTGTTCCTGCCTTGCTGCTGTAATGCTCTGAATTTCCCCATGGTGGGACCATTAAAGGATTATCTTATTTTATCTTATCCTATTTGAAACGCGACTTTGGCGCTCGGGTCGCCGACATCATGGCCGACCTCACGCTATGGTCGGGTTTCATTTCATGAAACCTGACTTTGGCGAAAGTCGACGATTTTTGAAATTGACCGACCTGTTTCGCTCAACTCTAGTGTAGAGGGTGGTCTGACCTATGGACCTGTCTGATAAAGAGGGAAAATGTAAAAGGTGGTGTGTACAATGCTTTATTCTGACTTGAATGTATATGTGTGGGACAACAGCTAGAATTAGTGAAAGATGGTGTAGTACCAGGTTTTGGCCACAAGATGGGGACATAGAGTCGAGAGAAAAGGACTCAACAGCAATCTTTAGGCTAGAGAAACTGCAGAGTCATGGTGGGCAGAGTTGTGGGACAGGGAAGGGGATTTCCTGGATGAGAAGATAAAAGGAGGAGAGTCCCAGGCGCAGGGCAGACACCCAGGAGGCGACAACAGGGAGAAGAGCTCAGGAGAAGATGGAGGAAGGAAGAGCTCAGGAAAAGAGAGAGGAAAGAGATGGAGACTCGGAGGGGGTGGCCCTGAGAGGACAGCAGGAGGCCAGGAAGGCACTGACTAGAGGAGGCTTGGGGTACCGGACGGCTGGGCACTGAAGGAGCAGTAAGTGTCGCAGCGGGCAGACTCGGTCGGGGGAAGCGCTGTGGCCATGGCCCTAACGGAAGCCACAGTGAGGGAACCTAGGGGTCTTCGCCGACCATGAGTAGGAGGAGGTGACAGGTACTCGGGCATAGGAGCAGAAGCTGTCGTGTTTGCTGTGGATGTCAAGAGGACACCCAAGTTGGACCTGTTTGAACGGATTTCTGCATCTGTCTCCAGTCTGTTCCGCAGCCGAAAGGGACCACCCCCCCAGTCGGCGCACGTACTACAATGGCATCAAATAAATACTCAGTTACATTATCAAAGATATCACCAAATTCTTCTATCATCTGAGCATTTCTTATGATTCCGAACATAACTCACAGAGGACCAGTTAGGACCATTCCGGTTTTGAGATACCATGGGGTGTGCATTAAATGCTTGGGTGGTTGTGGAGAGGGTGCACTACGTTTTGCTATCATATGACTTGGGACATTTTTATAAGGGAAGTCACTTTCATCCCACACCCAGGTGGCTGGCTCCAATCTAGCCAGCGTACATGCACCTTCAGCTCCTTTAGGAATCCACCTATATGCATTGCTTCCACATATTATATAAACCCCCTTCGGTAATTCAAACTGAAATTCATTAAGAAAAGCTATTGCTATAGAAACCAGCCGGTAGTGGCTGTGTAAAGACACCAAGAGTCTTCCAAATCTGTAGTGGCTGCCCTATAATATCGTAATGGCTGGCATTGAGGGTCAATATTTATACTAATGGACATCTCAGCAGCTCCATCTCCGTACGGAACTTCTATGGTATCTTCATCTATGTGAACTGCATCCCGTTCTGTGCACTGTGCTGTATTACCATCAATGAAAAAGTAATTTCTGGACCAATTAGAATTATGTGGAGTTCGTTCTAAACCCACGTGGTCACTGCAGATCTGCTTACCTCCTAGAGAAAAAGGGGTCTTAACTGCAAAACTAAGCTTTAGCTCTTGATCTGGCACCTTTCCTATATAATTTTTATCAGTTGCCTTATTTCCCCAATTTCCATCATATTCCTTAAATTCAAACAAATTAATTGGCTGTTCATTTAGATTGTGAGCCCCATAGGAGACAGTGATGATAATGTGTGCAAACTGTAAAGCGCTGCAGAATATGTTAGCGCTATATAAAAATAAAGATTATCATTATTATTATTATTTACAGTTTCTTGTTTCCTGGTAAGATTTATTTGGAACCATGGTTGCTTTGTCCAACCTATGATAGGTAAGGCAGCAGAAGTTTGACTCTGCTGTTTAGCTAGATCCAGGGATCGCATTTCCCAGCATCTACCACTGAACAGCTCTTCCTCTGCCAAAGGAGTTACAAAATACGGCATAGTTTTTGCGGCTATTTGGGCATGTGAACAGATCCAACAACTGGATAGATTTCGGGCCTGGGCAATATAATTATGATGCTGGACAAATTTATTAGTCCACTGTTTTGACACATCACTATCCCATGGTTCAAAGACATCATTATCTTTTTTACATTGAATAGATACAATTACAGTGAGAAACAAGAATGTATAGTACTTCCCAAATTACATTCTCTTTTAGTTCTTGTGGAATCTCTTGCAGTGAGATGCGTGAATCCAGGCAGACTTTCCTTCCAGCTTAACAGATGTGGGCGTGGTCAGCTGGACTTGATAGGGTCCCTCAAAGCGAGGATCTAGACTTTTCCTCAGGTGTGTTCGCGTCACCACCCAATTTCCTGGCTTAAGGTCATGTGAGCCCTATAAGGAGGATGGATCTGGAAGGGAACTGAAAACACATGTATGAATTTGCTGCAATACCTGTTGCAATGCACCCACATAGACCTTCATATTTGAATGAGAGGCATGCATCTGCTGGAGAAAGTACAATCCTGTCTTGGGAGGGCTCCCAAACAATACTTCATATGGACTCAAACTTGTCTTCTTGTTGAGAGTAACCATAACAGTGTACAATGCAATGGGAAGACACTCAGTCCATGGTTTACCTGTTTCCGCCATTGCCTTCTGAATTTTCAATTTTAGTGTACCGTTTAACCTTTCCACCCTGCCACTGCTCTGAGGATGATAGGGAGTGTGAAATGATTGCTCCATCCCAAGGGCTTGGGTGATTCCTTGGCACACTTGTGAAGTGAAATGACTACCTCGGTCACTTTCAATTTCTTCTGGTACTCCAAATCTGCAAACAACTTCCGACAACAGCTTTTTAGCCACAGTACGTGCATTCGCATGAACGCAGGGCCATGCCTCTGGCCAATTAGAGAAAAGATCCACACATACCAGCGCATATTCATAGTTGCCTACTCTTGGAAGCTGAATGAAATCAATCTGCAGTCGCTGAAAAGGATACAATGGCCTGGGGGTGCACTTTGGTGGCACCTTCACCGTTTTTCCCGTATTATGGCATGCGCAGATTACACATCCCTGTACGAATTTTGCAGCAGCATAATGGAACCCCGGTGCAACCCAACTTGCTTTTACCTGGCTCACCATTGCATCCTTGAATTGATGTGTTAGTCCATGGGAGAGGGAGCACAGCATAGGGAACAGCGCCCTAGGCAGACAATACTTAACGTCCACTCTCCACAATCCATCCTCTTCTTTAGCACCTGAGTGCTTTTGCCATTCTTTTTCCGGTGCAGAGGCCTGGTCTTGCAGGCTCTGAAGCACTTGAATATCCATCTCCCCTGACACTTGGCACAGTGTATATTCCTGTGGGAAGAGGAAACAAAGCAGCAGCTTTGGCTGCAACATCAACACGGTTATTGCCCTTGGCTTCCTTAGTGCGGTCTTTTGTGTGAGCCTGCACCTTGGTGATAGCAACTTTCTTCGGCAGCTCTAATGCTCTGAGAAGCCGAGCCACCAATTCTGCATTTTTAATGGGCTTACCAGAGGAACGAACAAACTTTCTGCTCTTCCATATGGGACAATAATCATGGCAAATGCCAAATGCATAGCGGCTATCTGTAAAGATATTTGCTATCAAATGTTCAGCAATTACACACGCCTCAGCGAGTGCTTTCAATTCAGCTTCCTGAGCAGACATTTCGGCTGGCAGTACTTCACTCTTTACAACCTCATGCTGATCTACAATTGCATATCCTGTGTGAGGTACACCATTCTGGTAAAACCGTGATCCGTCTACATACAGCTCTAGGTCTGCATTGGGAATTGGTGTCTCTTGCACATTGGCAAACGGTTGTGTCTCTGCCACCTTCAGCTCAAAGCAAAAATGCTGAGCTTCAATTGTTTCAGAATCATCAGTTTCTGGCAGCAAAGTAGCGGGGTTTAAAACCGTACACCTTTTTATAGTCACATTTGGGGGTGTAAGTAAAGCCACTTCATACTTTGTCAACCTGTTCATGGACAAATGCTTTGTCCTAGCCTGGAGAAACAGCTCCTGTACAGAGTGTGCACTAGAATTTCCAAAGGACTGTCTAGCACCAAGTCTGCAACTTTTTCCTTCAGTATTGCACAAGCAGCGACTGCTCTGATGCATGTCGGTGCTCCTTTGCCACTGTGTCAAGTTTAGCTAAATAGTATCCTAGTGGGCGATGTTTTCCTCCATGCTGTTGTGTAAGCACCCCTTCAGCATGTCCCCCTGATTCATGACAGTACAAACGAAAAGGAAGGTCATAGTTTGGAATTCCAAGGGCTGGTGCCAAGACAATGGCTTCCTTCAGGTCTCTGAACCCCTCTTTGGCTTCCAGGGTCAGCTGGCATGGCTGCCCTTTATTGCATGCAGATAGCACATCAAAGAGAGGCTGCATCAATTGTGATGCAGCAGGAACCCATTCTCTGCAGTAACCAATCAACCCCAGGAATGTTCTCAGTGTGGTAATTGAAGTAGGCTCAATGGCTTGGCTTATGGCCTTTTTTCCTTTCTGGTGTTATGTGCTTCAACTGAGGTGAAATGCAATGCCCCAAGAAAATGACTTTTTCTTTTGCCACCTGCAATTTGTCCTTTGACACCTTGCATCCTTCATGTTACAGAAATATCAACAATGAAGCAGTTTCTTTTAAACACACCTGTCTGTTTGGGGCACAGAGAGGTAAATCATCCACATACTGTAACAGCTGCACATCTTCCCTTTCAGCGTGCCAGGAGAGAAGGATTCCTGCCATTGCCTCAGAAAACACAGAGGGAGAGGTGGCTCCCCCTTGAGGCAACCGTGTCCACTGTCCAACAATACTGTTTGCCAGCATGTGTGAAGGCAAACAGCAGTTGGCTTTCCTCATCAATTGGCACTGAGAAAAAGGCATTGCTGAGATCAATGACAGTAAAACATTTTGAATTGCTTGGAATCTGATTCAACAAAGTATGAGGATTTGGCACTATGGGTGTATCCACTATCATTAGTTTTTTAATTTCCCTTAAATCATGTACCATTCGGCACGGTGCAGGTTGTCCTGCCACAGTCAGCTTCTTCTTCATTGGAAAAAGAGGTGTATTAAAAATGGATCATGTTGCTCAGATGTTCTGATTCATGCAGCCACTTGCTTCTCATACCCATTTTTCTCAATCCATTTTTCATGCTCCCTGCTAAACCGCGTCCATCTCTCAACATCCAAACACCCATTCTTCGGCATTCCTGCTCGCTGCTTTTTGCCCATGCTCTAAACGCACCAGATCCCTCATTTTATATCTTGGATCCATATTTTGTCCTGACCTGATAAGTTTAGCACCCATAACAGCTGTCAAAGGTAACGACTAGAGTTGAGCGAAATGGGCCAAAAAATTTCAAAAGTCACCGACTTTTGGCAAAGTCGGGTTTCATGAAACGAAACCCGACCCTAGGATGAGGTCGGCCACGAGGTCAGCGACTTAAGCGCCAAAGTCGCGTTTCAAAAGTTTGTTTTGCGCTCTTTTTCAGCCAATCAGGATCCACGGACACTGTGGGCAACGTGATGACATAGGCAGGGGTCACCACCATCTTTCAGAAGGGCATGCAAGTGATTGGCTTGCTTTGGTGGGCATCACAGGGAGTATAAAAGGGCGTGCACGCCGACCGCCATGTTACTCATGCTGATCTCAGAATAGGGAGAGCTGCTGCTGCTGATTTTGTAGGGAGAGCGTTAGGCAGGGAAGAAGACAGCAAAAACTGCTTCTGCTGCTAGCGATTTTGCCTGTACAACACACCAGTCACTGTGTGTGCAGTGCAAGTGGAGGCTATATTTTGCTGAATCAGCGGTGTTGGTTGTTAGGCTGCCTTCTAAGGCTTCCTGACGGCTGCATTGCTGTTTACCCACTGCTCTGCAAACTGCTTTTTTAAAAGCAATCCCAATTTTTTTTTTTTGTCCTGGTGAGGTACTGAGCGTGCATTTTTTCACACCATACAGCGGTGCACACTCCTCACACAGTACCGTGTAACGGCTGTTATCACAGCCACAGTGAAGCTATCTGTGTGTCACTCTGTAAAAATAAGTCAAGGACATGTTCCGTTCTTACAGACCTGCACCTTCTAGTTTTGTCTAGTTTTCAAACAGTTAAATATATTTGCTGTTTGATCACATTCAAAACTATAGAGAGACAGCGTGTGTCAGTCCGTATACTTAAAAAACATGGAGCTTGACAATTTTACGTACACCGGACAGCTGTGTACGTTCACGCTCCTCTCTCAGAACCGTGTAACGGCTGTTATCACGGCCACAGTGAAGCTATCTGTGTGTCGCTCTGTAAGGATAAGTCAAGGATTTGTTCCGTTCTTACAGACCTACACTCTAGGGAGATTCCTATTCTGCCCAATTCTATATACACCTTGTAGTTTGTCATACACTAGCCAATTTCTGCCTATGACATAGCGCTGTGATATTCACTGGGCCTCACACAATCCAAAAGTGTCCAGTGTCCACAAGTGTGTGCTGAAATTCAAAATCTCCGTTATCGTCTAGTCACATTTTTCACACCTGCGACATTAAGCCTGTGACATAGCGCTGTGATATTCAGTGGGCCTCACACAATCCAAAAGTGTCCAGTGTCCACAAGTGTGTGCAGAAATTCAAAATTTCCGTTATCCTCTAGTGACATTTTTCACACCTGCGACATCGAGCCTGTGACATAGCACTGTGATATTCAGTGGGACTCACACAATCCAAAAGTGTCCAGTGTCCACAAGTATGTGCAGAAATTCAAAATCTCCATTATCCTCTAGTGACATTTTTCACACCTGCGACACTAAGCCTGTGACATAGCGCTGTGATATTCAGTGGGCCTCACACAATCCAAAAGTGTCCAGTGTCCACAAGTGTGTGCAGAAATTCAAAATCTCCCCTGTCCTATAGACACCTTGTACCTTGTTTTACATTACTATATAGTTTGTTGGATTTTGTCTACATTTCTACCAAAAATGAGGACGGCTGGTGGAAGAGGCCGTGGAATTGGGCGGGGGTTGGCAGCTGGTAATGATGGTGGTGTTGGCGGTGGATCTGATGGTAGTGGCAAAAGCAAAATAGGACCAAATGCAGGAGGTGTTGAGCCTGCGTCATCGTCTGGCTCCACAAGGCCTCAAAAGCTTAGTTTTCTAGGAGTTGGCAAACCGCTTTTAAAGCCAGAGCTTCCGGAAAAAGTTTTGGCTTACATTGCTGACTCAGCCTCCAGCTCTATCGCCTCCTCTTCTGAAGTTGTAAAAAATAAAAGCACTGAGTCGTCATTGGAGGCTCATGTTCATGAACCACACCTTTCCTTGTGTCCTTCACCCCAACCAAGATTGAAGGATGACGCAGGCCATACTACTGATTACTCCATGGAGCTGTTTTCACATACCATGCCTGGATTATCAAGTGAAATGGTGAATTACCCAGGCCAAGATGAATCTGACATGGAGTGCACTGATGCACAGCCACTGATAGATAATTCTGCTGGTACATTCACTCAGAGCACTACATTGTCCTCGCAGTGTACAGAGCCAGATTCTGACCCTGATGAGACTCAGGTGCCCCTTCCCGCACACTATACCACCATACACGGTGACACAGAGGAAGGTGCACATGACATTGAAGAGGAGGTGATGGATGACCCAGTTTTTGACCCAGATTGGCATCCATTGGGGGAAGAGGGTGCTGCTTCCAATAGCTCAGATGAGGAGGAGGAGCATCCACAGCAGACATCGACATCATAACAGCTGTTATCTGGCAGGCCCGGAGCACTCCAAAGACAGGTTCCAAAAATCAAAAGAGTTGCTGGACAGCTTGTCCAGAGGGTCAAAATATCACAGTGTGCTAGGCCGCAAAATGTCTGCCAAAGTAGGAAGAGTGCAGTGTGGCACTTTTTTGAACAAAATCCTCATGATCAGGCCAAGGTTATCTGTAAGATGTGCGCAAAGACCTTTAGCCGAGGGAAAAATCTGAAAAATTTGAATACCAGTTGCATTTTTAGACATTTAACCAGCATGCACTTGCAAGCGTGGACACAACACCAAACCTCAAGTACCACATGTGCAACTGATCACAAAGAAGGTAGTCAGCAACGCTACATTGTTTCCCCCACTGTAAGCCCACCGGTTAGCACAGCAGCAAATGTTGAGGTGTCGTTGCAAGGCCACAGCAGTCAGGGAATCCCACTGTTATATCAACCAAAGACTGAATCTAGGCCATCAGAAAGAACACCAACTCCATCACCATCATCAACCCTCTCTCAGTCCGCCCTGTTCACCGCTACTTCCACCATATGCAGCTCTCAAGTCCAGCTCACCCTCCCAGACACTATGAGTAGGTCAAGAAAGTACTCAGTCTCTCATCCGCGTACACTGGGTTTGAACGCCCACATTGCCAAACTAATCTCATTAGAGATGATGCCCTATCGGTTGGTGGAAAGCACAGCTTTCCGCGAACTCATGGCCTATGCAGTACCATGCTATACCTACCCAGTCGCCACTTCTCTCGCAAAGCCATCCCAGCCCTCCACCATCATGTGAAAGACCGCATTGTCCATGCACTCAAGCAGTCAGTGAGCGGAAAGGTGCACCTCACAACTGATGCATGGTCCAGTCGGCATGGCCAGGGCCGTTACGTGTCCATCACTGCGCACTGGGTTAATGTGGTGGATGCAGGGTCCACAGGGGACAGCGGTGGTGGGACAGTGCTGCCTAGCCCACGGTATAGGAAACAGTTGGCTGTAGGCGTTCGACCCTCCTCCTCCTCCTCCAGAAGCGAAAGCTCGTCCACAGAGCGCAGTCGTACGAGCACTCCAACTGCAGCTGCCACTGTTGCACACGAGGTGTCCCCCTATCGAGCAGCTAGTGGAAAGCGTCAGCAGGCTGTGTTGCAGATGATGTGTTTGGGCGACAGACACACCGCCGAGGTGCTGGCCGAGTACTTTCAGCGACAAACTGAGTCATGGCTGGGCAGTGTACATCTTGAGGCAGGCAAGGTAGTTAGTGATAACGGCCGTAATTTTGTGGCAGCCATAGCCCTTTCAAAACTCAGCCACATACCTTGCTTGGCTCACACCTTGAACCTGGTGGTGCAGTGCTTCCTCAATAATTATCCAGAGTTAACAGCCCTGCTCCAGAAGGTGCGAAGACTGTGCGCGCACATCCGCCGGTCGCCTGTACACTCCATTCTTATGCAGAAGCTGCAGCGATTGCTCCACCTTCCCAACCACCGCCTCATTATCGACATTGCAACAAGGTGGAACTCCACCCTGCACATGGTTGAGCGGCTGTGCGAGCAGTGGCAGGCCATAATGCATTTGTGGGAGGATACATGGTCAGGCACTTTGAGAGCAGACATGGAGTTCACAGGTGTGCAGGGGTCGAAGCTGAAAGACCTCTGTAAAGTCCTTCAGTGTTTTGAGGAATGCACATGGCTGGTAAGCGCAGACAACGCCATCCTAAGCATGAGCATCACACTTATGCGTCTGCTCATGCAAACTTTGATGCACCTTAAGGAGCAGGCATCTGCAGCCAATGTTGACGAGGAGGAAGAGGTGGAGGGAATCCTTGATGACATTCAGAAATTGTCTGCTCAGGAACCTCTCCTGGACGAGGTGGAGGAATAAGAGGAGGAGGAGGATGATGATGGGGATGATTACTTGGGGGAGGAGGAAGCATCTCGTGGGGCAAGTGAAAATGTTGGCGTGGCAAGGTCTGGTACAGGGTTTGTGCGTGACTGGGGGGATGTGGATTTGCCAGAAAGTGCTCCTCCACCCAGCACTCGCAGTGCATCACTGACACCGGGAACATTGGCCCACATGTCAGATTATGCCTTGCAGATCCTAAAAAGGGACCCCCGCATTGCCAAAATGATGAACGATGACGACTACTGGTTGGCCAGCATCCTGGATCCCCGCTCTAAAGGCAAATTACAAAACATCATGCCATAGGAGAACCTTGACCTAATATTGGCTACTAAACAAGCAACTCTGGTTAACCGGTTGGTTGAGGCATTCCCAGCACACAGCAGCGGTGATGGTTCTCACACGAGCCGTACGGGCCGGGGGCAGCTTGGCAAAGGTGTTCGTGGTGCACACAGCAGAAGTGGTATTGGAGACAGGGGTTTCATGACAATGTTGTGGACTGATTTTTCACGGACCGCTCACACAACTGGTAATACTGCATCGATGGAAAGTGACAGGAGACAGCAGCTGTCAACTATGGTTAACAACTACTTTTCCTCCCATATCGATGTTCTCCCACACAGGTCATTCCCCTTTGACTATTGGGCTGCTAAACTGGACACCTGGCCTGAATTGGCACAATATGCCTTACAGGAGCTCGCTTGCCCAGCTGCAAGTGTGCTATCGGAAAGAGTCTTCAGTGCAGCTGGATCAATCCTGACAGAAAAAAGGACCCGTCTGTCAACCCAAAATGTGGATGATCTAACCTTCATTAAAATGAACCATGCATGGGTTTCCAAGGATTTTGTCCCACCTTCCCTTGATGACACATAGGTTGCCAGAAAAATGGCTTGCTTTGGTCCTCCTCCTATTCTGCGAACTTGACCTATTTCGCCTTTTGCAGCAGCTGAATGACCCACATCTACATATGCCACTTTGCAAACCTCCCTAAGTGGGCGCCCCCCCCATGGCCGGGGTCACCACCTAGCATACAAAACTGTGCGAGTGCCGTCGCCCTGGACAGGTGGGTAGGCCGACTCTTGGGCGCGGGCACTGGCATAGGGTTCCTCATAGTGCAATCAAGTGTCTCTGACAGTGGTGGTGCACACCCGCCGTCAGACACCCCGCCGTACTATGAGGGGCCCAGTGCCAGTACCGACGCCCATGAGTGTTCCCCCTTGCTTGGGCAGGGCCCCAGCATTTGCAATGTTTACCTCTCCCTGCTCCTCCGCTGTGTAGTCTGGCCTGTCAAATCCTTCACTGGGACTGCCACTACAAATTGATTGAACTGAAAGATGATGGTTAAGATGTAGCTATGCCCTGTCCTGTTGGCCAGGCTCCAGCTCCAGATGATCAGTGGCTTCCATTTCTTATGGACGTCGACTCACAATTACATGCAGTGGTGGTTTATCATCAGCTTTCACAGTTTTCCTACTCACAAACGTGTGACATTCCGGCGCACATTTCAAAATGTGCCCTCTCATGCCAATCAAATAGAATCGCCTATGGCCTGTGGCTTCTGTCTTTTGCACTCCAAAGTTACGTGACAGATCATGATAGCCAGTGAGCACCATGTTTACATCGCTCCCTGTGATAAAAATTGGATTGAGATGAGTAACAGTGATGGAATCAACGGAAGTGCGATACAGCAAGACTTTATTCACAAAAAAATGTTTTCACTGTCTCAGCACACAAATTAATTGAGGGTCAGCATCGCCTATTAGAATTGTGACGGAAGTTTTTCCCGTGAATAATAATTCCTAGATTTCTGCAATCAATAGCCTTTATGTCACTAATTGTATGCATCTCATTTCCTATTGCAGAGAGGCTGGACTGTATTACTGAGACAGAAATATATATGAAGATTTAAAAATAACACCAAAAGTATATAGTTGTGTATGCCTCAAATGCATTTCCTTTTTTCCACTTTTTAGATTGCTGTGTAATCCATACTGAGAACACGGAGATTTTACATGTTTAAACTATGCTATATATACCTGCTATCCAGTGATAAAGTACCCTTTCTCAACTTTGTACAATCTGGTCAAATCCATACTGGGCCTGAGAACATCTGAGTCTGCCTCCTGATCTATAGACATATATTTTTAATGTGTAAACTAGGCTACATATATACGTGTTATCCGGTGAAACTGTACCCTTTATCAACTTTCTACAATGTTGTTGAATCCATACTGGGCCTGAGAACGGCTGCCGAGCTGTTAAGCAAGCTACAGCACCTGTGGTTTGGACACGTAATTTTTTCAGGAATGACGGTTAGTCCTAACTCCGGATTTGCGGTTGATTGAACTTACTGGGAAATCATCGTTCGCGGGAATAATCTGAATCCCAGATCCCCATCACTAACGGAGTTCAGCAGGTTATCTGCACCTGTAAGCGACAAAAGCTGGTCCTTTCAGTGTAGTGTGCATGCAGCCCCGGACATGTACTGGAATGCTAGACCTGTTATTGCTCGATCTCACGTGCCACAGCCTCGCGTATCCCTCTAGTAAGCTTGACACGTACCGCGGGGCCATGCCGGAGTCTCGGTCGTTAACGGAATAAAGCTGAGAAATCGCTAGCACAACTACAAATGGACATACCACACCACGCACAGAATCGACAAAGCTTGCAATCTGTCCATCTTTTCTGTAGCTTGTATGGTAGTGGTTTCCCGGGTGCAGTCCAATTAAGCCACAGGTTCCACTCCTGGTGGTGCCCTTTTGGACATTCCTTTAAGGTTCAGCTTTGCAATCATACTGCCCCCGGAAACCAAAAACTTTGCCTTCAGGGATGCTATTTGGAGGTTCGTGGGAATAATGCCGCCCGATCAGCAGTCGGCATATGGGTCGCACTCCCAGGGCTGTGGGGTACTCGGTACTGGGCCGGTGTCAGTGGGATGTGTCACAGCAGCGGTGACCCGGACGGTGGCCCTGGGCACCCATGTAAATGGCGTGGTATAATGGTAAAGAGTTTATATAGATAGTTTGACGCCACCTGTGATGTTCGGCAACATAGATGTTAGGCCGACGCAGCATGCAGATCCTCTGGGACTGATGGTGTTGTGCAGCAAAGATGGTGAAGCTCCCCACAGGTGGAGCAGGAGTCCCAGGGAAGTGTAGATGTAGTGATGGGGGAAAGGCACAGGCGGTGTAGGTGCTGGTACCCAGATGTAGCGGTGCTGGAATAACTGAAGGACACCAGAGCGTGCAGTTCCAAAGCTTTACTCACAGTCTGCAGGTTACACAGATGCCTGCCTCTGTGCTGTGTCCTCCGGGTCAGGACCTCTGCCAACCTGAGCCTTAACTCTGCTCATCCTCCAGCTCCCCTTCTCACGTCCACACACTTCCCCTTTCCTGCACAGAGTGCCCTAACTTACCTCCTCCCGACCACAGAGAGCAGCTCCTCAGCAGTCAGGTTCAGAGGTCTCCCTGATGGCCTGGAGTGGGATATGTGTTGTGTGTTGGTTTCACTGCTAGAGAGATCCTTCGTTGCTCCCAAGCATGACAACACACTCCCTAGGAGGAAGGCAATGCCACAGTGGCGACCGTACTCTTGGGGACGCCACAAGTGCACTGAGGCCCAGCCACTGCTGGATGATGCTGCTGGTACATTGACCCAGACCACTACATTCCCCTCGCACTCTACACAGCCAGAATCTGACCCAGAGGAAACTCAGGTTCCCCTTCCCGCATACTATACCACCTTACACGGTGACAAAGAGGAAGGTGCAGATGAAAGTGCAGGTTCCTTGAGCAGGTGGGGGCATACTCATGGGCGATGGGACTGGCACAGGGCACCACATAGTGCGCAAAAGTGTCTCTGCCGGTGAGAGGGCCTAAACAGCCAAGTGCAGTGAGATGGAAGATGGGGACGACAAGGAGTTCAGAGTAGTGCAGGGATTCCCTAGCAAGGAGACATATGTAATTGTTTTCAATGTTGGGACAGCAATTTTTGGGGAGCACTATACTCTGGTGAATGATATATGGGGCCCACCATACACTGGAGCATTCCAAAGGTGGACATCAGACACTGGTGCAGCATTTACAGGGCCCATTATACACTAGAGCAGTAGAAATGGGGCCCATTATATATGGAGCATTATTTGGGCCCATAAGACAGTGGAGCTTCATCCATTTGGACCAACATATACTGTAGCATTATGTGGAGCTCATCATATACAGTTTGAAACATTATATGGGAATCATGATTCCGTATGGAGAAATATATGGGCCTCATTACTCTGTATAGCGCACTAAGCGCTGGCCATAATACTGTATGGAGTTATATACTGTCCGTTTTTGGAGGTATTGGAGAATTTAAAATGGATATCAGTCATGAGATGTAAGAAGTGAAGTATTATTCATTGTACTATACTGCTATTTCTCTACCGTATTGGAGCATCATGAGTTGTGGTATGTGTTAAAGGGGCGCTCTTTGGCCCTGGGCCCACGAAAACCTGGAGCCAGCCCCCCCCACAACTGTAGCCAAATAACCCCCATTTTTCAGTGCGTAACTAGTATTATGAAGTTAATTAAGGTTGACAAGCTTCAGTAACAAGAATTTATGCTTTTGGCATTCAAATGGGCACTGTTGGTGTGTTTCCTGTCCTCCTCTCACTGCCGACTTTAATTCTCCATTGACTTACATTGGGTTTCGTGTTTCGGGACGACCCCGACTTTTCCCTATAGTCGGCCGATTTTGCTCGACCCGACTTTTGGAAAAGTCGGGTTTCATGAAACGAAACTCGACCCTAAAAAACCAAAAGTCGCTCAACACTATTAGCGACCCCTATCTTCAGCCCTGTTATGTATTTAGCTGGATCCCACTGGTCTGTTCTGGTGGCCAGCAATCCCTGCTTCTAATGCAATAAGCTGAACTGCTACTCTCTGTTCTATCCATTCCTGATACTATCACACACTCTGTAGAACAAATAGGCATATATTACTACAAACAATAATGTTCCAAAGGCAAGCGCTATGTATTCCTCATACATCTGGATCTGATTACTCACTAGACCCTGAGTATGCCAAGTCTATTCCTGAATCTGTTCCTGGGAAATCAAAATAATATTCATGTGAGACCAAATCCTGCCACCTTGGCATATACCATCTAGTTTCTAAGATGTATGACCAACTTTTCGATAGTGTATGAGGGTGTGGGACTATGTGACAAGAGAACACTCTATATAGCCTGTTCCCTCTCCTATACTGATGCGGAACCACAGGCATCAAATGTACTCTTTCCAAAAACCAATCAACTCCTAACCTTATCACTTGCCTTTCAACTATACTGACTGAACACAAACAGTTTTCACACATCATGTAACACGTATACTTCACAAATTTGCACTCTAGTTACTCATAAAATGTCTCAGTACTACTGGACAATAACCACAAGCCTCACTTTCAGTGGCTCTGAACCGATTCATTAACTCTTCTAACACACAGCCAGACAGGACAGAATAAGGCACTCGGAAATGGATATTTATAGTCAGATAATACACTTTCATAGGTCTGTGCCACTTTATAGCTACCCACCATCCAGCAACTCCAGTAATCTTTTCCTCAGACTGCCAATAACGTGGGGGTCTGATCCAACTGCCAACTTTTTATAACTATAATCTGCACACACTGAGCACAGGACATTTATCAAACACTCCTTCATAATCCTTCACTCTTACTTCACGCAGCAGACATAAGGCCCCGCACACACAGCGAGATCGCTAGCGAGATTGCTGATTTTGTGATGTATCAGCGATCTCCACAGTGATCTCGCTGTGTGTGGCACGCATCAGCCACCGCCCCACCGCCCGGTATCACTGGTAATGCACGAAAGTCCTGGGCTGTTTTTTGATCGTTAGTCTCCCGCTGGCCAGCATGCATCGCTGCGCGTGACTGCGGGAGAGCAATGATCAGTGAGCTCCCAGAGCTGTAAGCAGACTCTGGGAGCTGGTATCCAAGGTAAATATCAGGTAACTAAGCACGCGGCGCTTAGTTACCCACTGTGTACCTTGGATACCTGTGTGCTGGTGCTGGGAGCTGGTATCCAAGGTAAATATCGGGTAGCTAAGTGACATGCGCTCTTAGTTACCTGATATTTACCTTGGATACCAGTGTCCTCGCTGGTCCTGATCGCTGGTGAAATCTGTCTGTTTGGCAGTTCACCAGCAATCATGTAGCGAGGCACCAGCGATCCTGACAAGGTCGTATCGTTGTCGGGATCGCTGGTGCATCGTTTAGTGTGACACCACCTTTAGAACAACCAATCAAGAAAAACAATTCCCTTATTGTATCAACAGTTGTTATCCCTTCAACACTTTAGCAGCTAGCAAGGCAACAATAACATGAAATGATATAATTCACCAGCCAAAGAAAAATTAAAATTGCAATAAGAGTGAGAAAGGTGGAGCATGTATAACAAAGGATTACTATCTGTTTTCAATCAATAGTAACCTTGCAGTTCTGTGTACAGGCATGTTCATCACTATTGTCATAAACAAATCCAGACACACAATTGTCAGCAGAATACCAAAAAAAAAATAAGAAATTTAGCAGCACTTTTGCACTTTTGGTCTAACCAGTTTTTGCTTTGGACACAGACAATAATGAACAATTAAGCACACAAAATTAGGATGATTAGTATTTTGGACAAATAAGCAAATATACAAATAACAGATTAAAGCAAACAGATAAAAATAAACCCAAATTTCCCACCAAAGGGGATTCCTGTTTTAAAATCCCTACAGACTGACCTACCTACCATCTTGTCCGAGAGAGACAAGAAAGATGCGAGCAAATGCTCACTTACCCGGTTTATCTTTCTTCCCTCTCTTTGACAGGAGGAAGGCAATCTTTTTCAGTCTGGATCAATAGTCAAAGGGGAACATGATCTCACTGGGGCCTCCAAGTTGTCAGAGTCGGGATTTTTTCTCTCTGGAACCAACCTAAGGTATAGCTTTGCCTAGGCACCTAGGAGTGGGAGAAATAAAACGAGAGACACAGAGTAGCTTGTCTATCAAGTAAATTTCTTGTTTATTAGTTCAATAGGATGATATTTTATAGCACAACATCCAAGGTAATGGACATTTCGTAACAATTGGCAGAATAAAGAGGGAGTTTGCACAATCATTGGCAAAAAGTTAGGTTATATAACAACTTGTCAGCCATATCCTGGGATACAATATACAATTAAGTGAAAAATGACAGGAATACGGGGGTGCTTCCTTAATGTCAATGTGTTCTAAGTTAATAGTTCGTGGAATCATGTCCTTTAACAAATTTAGCTTAAAAGGTGCTTGCCTTGACATTTTTCAGAGAATTTTAGGAGCTGACCACTAGCCAGAGGAATTTAACAACGTAGACAGATGATAATGTGAAGTCATGAGTTATGGACTTATTTTTCTTATATTTTACTCAACTTTAGAAAACAAAAATTAACCATTTTAAATTCATTCAGTGTGGAGGAACAATCTTGAGACAACCATTAATAATCCCATGGAGAGCAGGTATGTATGTATATTTCTACTTGTAGAGCTCATTCTCAGTACTGAATAAATTGAGGTGTTTGGAAAATTTGTTTTCATTTTTTCATCATTTGCAAATCATTAACATGTCTATTGATCATGTGGTTTCTATGATTCCATGACTTTTCCTTCTTCCTATTGCAATTTGTCGAGTATATATAATAAAATAATATTTGAAAATATCACAGATATGCAACCTCAAATCTAGTGGCTCTTAATTGTCCATATCAAGTACTGAAGTATTGTCCATGTCATTTTACAAGATACTAACAATTAACAGATAGTTTTACGTTTTAAATGGGTTCTACAGGCAAAGGAAAAGCTTTCCAAGTGGACTGGATGAGTTCAAAATAGCAAACTGATTAGTACTCACTTGTTAACAACAACCTAGATCCAGTGGAGGCCACTTCTTGATCTGCTCCAGCACACAAAGTGGAGTCACCATTCAACCAATTGCTGAACTGCTGCTGCCTGGAATTGGCTGCAGAGTTCAGGTGCCTTTAAATCATATGTAATTAGAAAACACCTGATGAGAAGATTCTCAACTCCCATGACTGCTGCAACTAATCATAGGCCACAACAGTTTGACAGCAGGATAACCACTTCCCTACATTTGCAGTACATGTACTTCATGATCCCGAAGGATTTCCCGACCAATGCAGTACATGTATCTCATGGAGATTACCCGCGCACAGGGGGCTGAGCACCTGCAATTGCGGCCAGGTGTCAGCTGATTCTGGCTCTCAGTGCCAGGAGCATTGCCTGCAGTAAATAACAAATTGCAATGGTTCAAATTCATATATTGAACAAATTCTGGTGTGGCAGATGCATCATCTGTCCAGATGAAGAGCTTATCATCTATGTTTCTGCCATACTAGAACACATTTGATTCAAGGGGATTATCATCAACATAAAAACAACATTCTTCACAATAGAACATGAAAAAACACAAAAATTGAGCTTGGTTTGAGTTGGTATACATGCAGCTATAATTGTAACCTCTGCATTTAAACGTCATTGCAAAATATTACTGTTATTCGTAAAATTTCAATAAAGTTATTTGAAAATGGTATACATGCAGCACATAAACGCATGTTCACATTGGCCATAAAGCATACAAACCTACAAGAGACAAAATCAGCAAAAACCCTGCTGTAACTAAATAAGTAAAAGGCAAAAGTTCATTTAAATAATACAGAGTTCTTAGTAATTCTGTTTTTGATCAAAAATAGCATAAAAGCCATCCCACCATCGACAAGATGACTCTGATCGGGGCGGTCCTACACTGTCTAATATTAAAAACCTTACCATGTGTCAAAGTTTATCTCAGTGTATGAATAAGGGCAGACAAAAGGACCGGGTCCCAACCAGTGGACTCCAATCAAGGGAAGCCTTTAAATACAATTTCCAGCTCAGGACAGGGAGGCCACACCCCGGCTTGCGCAGAATGCAAAAATACAAAGAAAAACCACAAAAATTGTGTTTTGTTTTATTTGGCATATATGCATATAGCTCCATCAGGTGAAAAATAAAAAAAGTTATAGCTCTCAGAATAAAGCAACACAAAATAATTATTTTTTCTATAGCATTGTTTTTATTGCGTAAAAGTGTCAAAACATAAAAAATTTACATAAATGGGTTATCGCTGTAATCGTACTGACCCGAAGAATAAAGCTTCTTTATCAATTTTACCACATGCGGAATGGCATTAAAAAAGCACAAAGAACAATTCCTGCATTGCTGGTTTTTATTTATTCTGCCTTCCAAAAATTGGAATGCAAAGTTATCAAGAAAGTTATGAGCCCAAAAATGGTACCAATAAATACATCAACTTATCCTGAAAAAACAAGACCTCACATGACTTTGTCAGCAGAAATATGGCGAAATTATAGCTATCTAAATATGGGGATTCAAAACCTAGTTTTTGCAATAAAAAGCGTTTTTAGTGTGTGACAGCAGCCAAACATAAAAACCCAATATAACTCTGGTATCACTGTAATTGCACCGGCTCAAAGAATGTAGTCGCAAAATCACTTATACCACGTGAGGAATGGCTTAAAAAATAAATAAAACCAATTCTTCACCTGCTGTTGATTTTTTCATTCTGTTTCCCAAAGATCGCAGTAAGGCTAAGCTCACATTTATCCTGCACTCTGCGCTGAGTGCTTACAGTGGGTACGGAAAGGATTCAGACCCCTTTAAATTTTTCACTCTTTGTTTCATTGCATCCATTTGGTAAATTCAAAAAAGTTCATTTTTTTCTCATCAATGTACACTCTGCACCCCATCTTGACTGAAAAAAACAGAAATGTAGAAACTTTTGCAAATTTATTAAAAAAGAAAAACTGAAATATCAAATGGTCATAAGTATTCAGACCCTTTGCTCAGATACTCATATTTAAGTCACGTGCTGTCCATTTCCTTGTGATCCTCCTTGAGATGGTTCTATTCCTTCATTGGAGTCCATCTGTGTTTAGTTAAACTGATAGGACTTGATTTGTAAAGACACACCTCACAGCTCACAGTGCATGTCAGACCAAATGAGAATCATGAGGTCAAAGGAACTGGCCAAGGAGCTCAGAGGCAGAATTGTGGCAAGGCACAGATCTGGCCAATGTTACAAAATAATTTCTGCAATACTCAAGGTTCCTAAGAGCACAGTGACCTCCACAATCCTTAAATGGAAGAAGTTTGGGACCACCAGAAGTCTTCCTAGACCTGACTGTGCAGCCAAACTGAGCAATCATGGGATAAGAGCCTTGATGAGAGAGGTAAAGAAGAACCAAAAGATCACTGTGACTGAGCTCCAAAGATGCAGTAGGGAGATGGGAGAAGGTTCCACAAAGTCAACTATCACTACAGCCCTCCACCAGTCAGGCCTATATAGCAGAGGGGCCTGATGGGAGCCTCTCCTCCTTGCCAGACATATGAAATCCTGCATAGAGTTTGTTAAAAAACACATGAAGAACTCCCAGACTATGAGAAATAAGATTCTCTGATCTGATGAGACCAATATAGAACTTTTTGGTAATATTTCTAAGCGGTATGTGTGGAGAAAACCACTCACTGCTCGTCACCTGCCAAATACAATCCCAACAGTGAAACATGGTGGTAGTAGCATCATGCAATGGGTATGTTTTTCAGCTGCAGGGACAGGGCGACTGGTTGTAATTGAAGGAAACATGAATGCGGCCAAGTGCAGAGATATCCTGGAAGTAAACCAATTTCAGAGTGCTCTGGACCTCAGACTTGGCCAAAGATTCACCTTCCAACAAGACAATGACCCTAAGCACAAAGCTAAAATAACAAAGGAGTGGCATCAGAACAACTCTGTGACCATTCCTGCCTGGCCCAGTCAGAGCCCAATTGAGCATCTCTTGAGGGACCTGAAAATGGCTGTTCACGACCGTTCACCATCTAACCTGATGGAACTGGAGAGGATCTGCAAGGAAGAATGGCAGAGGATCCCCAAATCCAGGTGTGAAAAACTTGTTGCATCATTCTCAAGAAGATTCATGGCTATACTATAACAAAAGGGTGCTTCTACTCACTACTGAGCAAAGGGTCTGGCTACTTATGACCATGTGACATTTCAGTTGGTTTTTTTAATAAATTTGCAAAAATTTCTACATTTCTGTTTTTTTTCAGTCAAGATGGGGTCCAGAGTGTAAGGAAAAAATGAACTTTTTTGAATTTAGCAAATGGCTGCAATGAAACAAAGAGATAAAAATTTAAAGGGGGCTGAATACTTTCCATACTCACTATATACCGGGGTTTCTGTGTAAATCTCTGAAATACAGGATTCAGATAGACCCCATGCGGAAGATTCCATATAGTGATGCACATGGAGACACTGATGCTATCTGGCCTATAATACGGCGGTGTCTGTCTTTTTATTAAGAGTGTATAAAAGCATGGTCCGCCACCTCTAAAAGATTGAACACCACTGAACAGAGGCTAGATGGAGTCCAGAGTAACTCTGCTACCTCATTATTGTGAGTGTTTCCTTCGGGAGTTTCATCTGATTTACGTCACTCGAAGATTTAAAGGGAAACCCCAATGTAAGTGCTCAGCCTAGAGCATCAGGTAAATGTGTTCCAAATTGTTATGTATAATGTTCCCAGTAAAATCATCAACTCAATTTCCAAAAAAGCAAGTCCCCACTCAGATCTGTTATTTGTTAATGGAAATATAAGACTTTTCCACGTTGCTGGTAGCAAAAAGGCTCTGGAAAAGTTAAATGGTCCTCACCCCCCCCAAATTTTACAAATTCTGTGCTCCCAAATCCAAATGCCCCCCCTACCTTCTGAGCTCCACAGTGTGCCTAAACCATATATAGCATCCAAATACATGTTTGGCATTTTTATAGCTTTGAGAGCCCACTTAATTTACAGGTGCATGAGCTGGGCACAACGCACTGTTCACTACAATGGTAGTTTGCAATTTTCACTCAGCAACATCCACTGCTGCTTGTTTTTGGAAAACGACCATGGGGTCAAAGTCATCACGACACTTGCAGATAAATTCCGCAAGAGGTACAGTGGGGCAAAAAAGTATTTAGTCAGTCAGCAATAGTGCAAGTTCCACCACTTAAAAAGATGAGAGGCGTCTGTAATTTACATCATAGGTAGACCTCAACTATGGGAGACAAACTGAGAAAAAAAAATCCAGAAAATCACATTGTCTGTTTTTTTTTCATTTTATTTTCATATTATGGTGGAAAATAAGTATTTGGTCAGAAACAAAATTTAATCTCAATACTTTGTGATATATCCTTTGTTGGCAATGACAGAGGTCAAACGTTTTCTGTAAGTCTTCACAAGGTTGCCACACACTGTTGTTGGTATGTTGGCCCATTCCTCCATGCAGATCTCCTCTAGAGCAGTGATGTTTTTGGCTTTTCGCTTGGCAACACGGACTTTCAACTCCCTCCAAAGGTTTTCTATAGGGTTGAGATCTGGAGACTGGCTAGGCCACTCCAGGACCTTGAAATGCTTCTTACGAAGCCACTCCTTCGTTGCCCTGGCGGTGTGCTTTGGATCATTGTCATGTTGAAAGACCCAGCCACGTTTCATATTCAATGCCCTTGCTGATGGAAGGAGGTTTGCACTCAAAATCTCACGATACATGGCCCCATTCATTCTTTCATGTACCCGTATCAGTCGTCCTGGCCCCTTTGCAGAGAAACAGCCCCAAAGCATGATGTTTCCACCACCATGCTTTACAGTAGGTATGGTGTTTGATGGATGCAACTCAGTATTCTTTTTCCTCCAAACACGACAAGTTGTGTTTCTACCAAACAGTTCCAGTTTGGTTTCATCAGACCATAGGACATTCTCCCAAAACTCCTCTGGATCATCCAAATGCTCTCTAGCAAACTTCAGACGGGCCCGGACATGTACAGGCTTAAGCAGTGGGACACGTCTAGCACTGCAGGATCTGAGTCCATGGTGGCGTAGTGTGTTACTTATGGTAGGCCTTGTTACATTGGTCCCAGCTCTCTGCAGTTCATTCACTAGGTCCCCCCGCGTGGTTCTGGGATTTTTGCTCACCGTTCTTGTGATCATTCTGACCCCACGGGGTGGGATTTTGCGTGGAGCACCAGATCGAGGGAGATTATCAGTGGTCTTGTATGTCTTCCATTTTCTAATTATTGCTCCCACAGTTGATTTCTTCACTCCAAGCTGGTTGGCTATTGCAGATTCAGTCTTCCCAGCCTGGTGCAGGGCTACAATTTTGTTTCTGGTGTCCTTTGACAGCTCTTTGGTCTTCACCATAGTGGAGTTTGGAGTCAGACTGTTTGAGGGTGTGCACAGTTGTCTTTTTATACTGATAACAAGTTTAAACAGGTGCCATTACTACAGGTAATGAGTGGAGGAAAGAGGAGACTCTTAAAGAAGAAGTTACAGGTCTGTGAGAGCCAGAAATCTTGATTGCTTGTTTCTGACCAAATACTTATTTTCCACCATAATATGCAAATAAAATGAAAAAAAAACAGACAATGTGATTTTCTGGATTTTTTTTTCTCAGTTTGTCTCCCATAGTTGAGGTCTACCTATGATGTAAATTACAGACGCCTCTCATCTTTTTAAGTGGTGGAACTTGCACTATTGTTGACTGACTAAATACTTTTTTGCCCCACTGTATAATTTCCAAAATGGGGTCACTTGAGGGGGATTCTGCTCTTCTAGCACTTAGGGGCTCTATTATAGAAAATGCCTCCATAAACAGTATTTCTCAGACATATGGCAAGAATTTCACCCATTTCCCATGTGAAAAGGTAAAATCTGGGGCTAAAGCAAAGTTTTTTGTGGTAAAAATGTAACAATTTTTTCCTTCATTACCCAATGGAATGTGTGCAGTTTAGTTTGTAAAATGGGGTTTCTTATGGGGAGTGCAGCTATTTTTGAATCTCAGGGGATTTGTCTATGTGACATGGCACCCTCAAACCAGTCCAGCAAAATGTGAACTCCAATATGGTGCTTCTTCAATTCTGAGCTTTTGACTGTGCCTCAAAAGTAGGTTCTGACCACTTATGGGATATCGGCATACTCAGGATAACTTGCACAACAAATTTTGGGGTCCAATTCCTCCTGCTATGCTTCCAAAAATAAAAAACTTCTGTGAGGCCCCTGGGGGTTCAAGGTGCTCACCGCACATTTAGACAAGTTCCCTGAGGTCTAGTTTCCAAAATAATGTCACTTGTGGGTGGATTCCACTACATCAGGGGCTATCCAAACTAGACATGGCTTCCGATAATTAATCCAGCAAATTTTACATTCAAAAAGTCAAATGGTGCTCCTTCGCTTCCAAGTCCTGCCATGTGTTCAAACAGCAGTTTTCTCACATATGGGGTATCAGCACCCTCAGGAGAAATTGCACAACAAATTTTGTGGTCCATTTTTTCTTGTTAGCCTTGCAAAAATAAAAAAATGGGGGTCTAAATTAAAATTTTTGTGACAAAATCATATACAGTATGTTAATTTTTTTCTTCCACATTCTAAAAATTTCTGTAAAGCACCTGAAGGGTTAATAAAATTCTTGAATGTGGTTTTGAGCACCTTGAGGGGTGCAGTTTTTAGAATGATGTTAATTTTTTTTTTTAGAATTTTCTGTTATATAGGCCCATCAAAGTCACTTCAAATGTGATGTGGTCCCTAAGACATGGTTTTGTAAGTTTTGTTGGAAAAATGAGAAATTGTTGGTCAAATTTTGACCCTTATACCTTCCTAACAAAAGAAAAATGATATTTCAAAAATTTTGCTGATGCGAAAGTGACATTTGGGAAATGTTATTTATTAACTCATTCAACGGGATAAAAATTGAAAGGTTGAAAATTGCAAAATGTGCTAAATTTTTGCAAAATTTCCATTTCTTTTGCACTGGGTATTAAGATGCGAGACTCGTCCGAGTTTCACACATATGTGCTCCTGGCCATAAAACAACAATCTCACAATCAGTGGGATTTTTTGAAGCTTTCCAGAATTATTACCACATCAAGTGACACTGGTCAGAATTTTTAAATTTGGCCCAGTCATGAAGGTGAAAATAGGCTCCATCAGGAAGGTCATGGTAGGTGAGTGTGAATAATTTACAGTAGCTATTTTTCCAGTCCCGTAGCCAAGTTTTTGTTTTGTCTACACAACCCCTTTCATTGCCATCTGAAGGTGGAATATGAACTGATTTTTTTCCAGGGAGAAATAGTCTACAAATTACTTATTTAAATGGTTAGTTTACTAGATAAGGATAAGGAACTGGTACAGATAGGTTTTTACTCAAAAAAGGTCTAAAGTTCCCAAGTGTTCTTTTTCCATTATGTGTAGAAAGGAGCAGTTGCAGTACTATACACAGCAATTAGGCTAGGCTCCCATTGCATTAGTGGCATCTGTTTAACGCATCCATTAAATGGATGCGCTAACGCTGATGGGCAAAATTAACTATTTTCGTTAATCACGCTAACGCAAGATACCCTTGTGTCGGCATGCGTTAGCAATGGAGGTCTATGCACGGCAAATGCGTCTGTTCACTGTGCGTTAGACCAATGCACTCAAAAACGCGGTAAATTGCGTTCAAGGGTGCGTCACAAAGTAATGGAACATCACTAATGCATGCCGAATTTGACATGCGTTAGGAGGATGCATTACTATAATGGCTGGCAATGGGTGTGTTAACGCATCCGTTATGTAGCATTAGTGCCTCTTAGTAACGGATGTGTTAAACGAATGCCACTAACGCAATGGGAACCTAGCCTTAAGCAATTCTTGACTGAGCTTGTCTACAGAGTTCCTAAGGTTGAGACTCTGCTGACCAAAGAAAAGTAGGTTATAAGCTTTTAAGCTTATCACCTTTTAAAATCAGGACGGCTAATTAATTATTATGATCCATAAAAATTCTATATAACCTTCTCCAAACTATTCTATCCACTCAATCCCCATAAAATGATGATGCCTCATCCAAAGGCCTTTGCTTCAGCATCACCCTCAAGGTACTAGTATTCTGTGCATTGAACAATTATTTACGGCATTGCAAACTAGAGTCAATTTCAGAAAAGTCGTTTATGTGGTTGCATCCAGATCCATGATGTAGATGCATGAGCTCTCATTTTTTTTTACTAAGCACCAAATCGAGTTTGTATTATATGGAAGAGGAGTCAATCATCACTATGTAGAAACAATTTTGAAAAAAGGGGCAATAAAATCACAGAAAAATCACAGAACCTTCAAAGAGTAATTCCATAATTAGACACTGGTGCACTGTCTCCACAGTTGTTGATCTATCTAGTGTTTTATAGTATTTTTTATAGTGATTTTTGATTTCTAGGTTCCACATCATGAAGCCACCATTGACAACGACCTCCTAATCACATTGGTGCATGATCGAGTTCCATTGTGGGACACCCAGGATCAGCAGCACTCGGACACTGTGGTCATTCGGCGGCTATGGGATGAAGTGGCCTGATCGCTGTTGGATGATTAGGATCATGCCACGCCACAAGTCAGAAAGGATTTTTTAAGTATTGCAATATGGTCTGATGCGGCAGTAAACCTGTGTTGCATGGATTTACAATTTCTTTTTTTTTTCCCCTTCACAGTGAAGAGAGTCAAAGTCCGGTGGCGTTCGATGAAGGATTGCTTCAATAAGGACATGAGAGAGGAGAGTCGGGATTAAAGTGGTGCTGCTCAAACAGTTTCAAAATACAAGTACCATCATAGTTTCTCCTTCCTGAGGCCTGCGGTTGGTCATCAAACGTAAGTATTTTTGTCTTGTATTCTATGGTATAACATAAGAATTTTTCTTTTCCACGGGATATGTTGGCGTTTTTATTTTTTTTTTGTAGTAATGTTTTTCATTTCTTTTTCAAAAAGAACCTGGAGCAGCACCGCTGAACCTGGAAAAAATGTCCTCTGTTGGAGTGGCCACTCATCGTACAGCCACTGAACAGTCCAAGTCATCCAACAACGATGCAGCAAGTGGGCAGGCTTCACAGGCTGGAGAACAGGAAGCTGGTCCTTCAGGTTTTCCCCTGTCCCAGTCCTCTTCCACTTGTTTTTTTTTTTGCTCTTTTTGCTAGCGGCAGAAGGCCTGATCAGGCTATTAATGCCCGAGTTTGTCCACATAGGCTCGGTCTTCCAAAATAGCTTAAATGCCATTGGAGATAGACTGGAAAGTGTGCATGGGAACTCACTTTTCCAGGAGGTCAGCCTACACCTTGATCACCTGGAAGGTGACCTTCAGAGACCGGCACGACATTTTTTAATGCTATAAAGTGGGGCATGTCGAAAAACCTTACCTTGCCACACAAGGCATTTCTGGCTGTTCCACCCCTATCCAAGTTCACCACCAGTCTACCTCCACCACCATACTGAGTCCTGCTGCACACCAGTCTACCTCCACCACCATGCCAAGTTCTGCTGCACACCAGTCTACCTCCACCACCATGCCGAGTCCTGCTGCAAATCAGTCTACCTCCACCAACTTACTGAGTCCTGCTGCACACCAGTCTACCTCCACCACCATGCCAAGTTCTGCTGCACACCAGTCTACCTCCACCACCATGCCGAGTCTTGCTGCAAATCAGTCTACCTCCACCAACTTGCTGAGTCCTGCTGCACACCAGTCTACCTCCACCACCAGGCTGAGTCCTGCTGCACACCAGTCTACCTTCACCACCATGCTGAATCCTGCTGCACACCAATCTACCTCCTCCACCATGCCGACTCCTGCTGTGCACCAGTCTACCTCCACCACCAGCCTCAAGCCACCACTCCCACCTTCCAAAAGAAAAAAAGAGGCAAGCAGAAAGATAAATCTACAGTCAGCATCTGCAATTGGCATGAGAACAATAGAAAAGTATTTGTTATAATTGAAAAACTCTGATCCACTTCCAACTGGTTTCCTAATGCAAATGTGTTTCCTGTCCACAGCCCCCAAACAGTTAGGAAAATTACAAATGTCCATAAATTTGTCAGCATTTTCCAGCCACAGCTCAGTTTTGGGTTGGGGAGGAATTCTGCATGCAGAATGTCTCATAAAGCACAGAAGGTGTCTACAACAATGCCAGAAAGTGTGGACACTCCAAACCGGATTTGGAAATGGAGAGATGATAATGTCTCTCAAGTAGCCAGGAATCTGTGGAACAAAAAATGGAAAAAAATCAGTACATAGCTTTTAGAAAAAAATGGAACAAAAAGTCAGTACATGGCTTTTAGAAAAAAATTGAAAAAAAAGTCAGTACATGGCTTTTAGAACAATCACATTAATGACAAATGTTTCTTTTTCAAAATTACGTATCTTAGAGTTACCAACAGACGTTCCTCAGCAGCAATTGCTCGCCGTAGCTGTGTGTCATGTCTGGTGATGGATCCTCGGACACGTTGCAGAAAGTATCGAAGCTCTGTTCCGACATCCTCATGTAGTCGAAAAACTTCTTAGGGTTTGCACGCAGTTCGGTGTACGAGTGGTAGGCTCCACGGCTCTCTCTGACTTCAATGACGGGGTGTTGCAAGTACCTACGACGACGTCTTCTACATCTGTCTATTTTTCTTTCTTCATAACAAGCAATAGCAAAGGCATAAGCCAAGTTCAAATCCAAATCCAGATTACGATATAAGCTCTCCATGCGAAGATCCATCTTGCAGCAAGATACAGCAGCAAAAGATGAGGATTTCATCTGTACAAAGGTCTATATAGAGAATTTCCATGACACATGCTCATTGGACGTGGCTTGTGTCAATTAAATTTTCCTGGAAAAGCATTGTCCTATCGAATGCATGCGTACAAATAACATAAACGTATGCCAAAACGCAGCGTTTTTTGACGTCGTGCGTAAGATGATGCGGATAAAAACCACTGCGTTTGCATGCATTTTGACGTGCGTTCTGCACATGCAGAGGATACGCTGCGCACATATACGCAAATGTGAACCTAGCCTTACTTTGGTTTGCCTTTGCAAACAGACTAATGAACATCTACCAGTTGGTAAAAGTCTTAACGACTGACTGTTGTTCACTTCTGCTGGTTGGTCAATGTAAAGAGACCTTTACTCTCTGACTCATTTCTTGGCTTCATCTGCCTAGTATGCCATAATCAGAACCATGAGCAAGAGTTACACTATGACTACTGCCTCCTATTTGCTGTAGATATTTATTCTTGTCTGAGAAAGCACCACTAATCACTTGTCACCATTTTTTTTTGCTTTCACTAGTAAAACACTTTGATTGATGAGCCAATCATAGTGATTGCCGATATGGAGGGGAAAGGCAACAAAGATCTTCCCCGAGCAATGAGCATAGATGGTCTGCTTTAAGGTACAACTGCCATTTTTACTTGGAAATTGTACGATTAAGCAGAGTTGATCGATTCTTGCAGTACACTACATGTACGGCAGATGTTGGCAAGGGGTTAAAATACAAAAAGCAAATGTTAAGCTACAGTTTATTTTCCATTTCCCTAGAAAACTTGAATAAAAGTTAATTACTGATATGTTTCTAAACTAAAAATGGCGCCAATGAAAAATAACACCCATTCTTCAAAACACCAGCCATGACTACAGCACACATCACCCTACAGTGGGCTCGGCAGTTCTGACAATGTGCATGGTATGTGCCACTTAGCCCACTCATTGCCCGCAGAATTGCTGTACACTGCAGTTGTGATGTCACCAATGCAGCCTGTCAGCAATGACTGAAGAAGTGGTGGAGAGGCATCGCTGGAGATGGGGATGGTGAGTGGAGCTGTCTGCTATTTACTACAGCTGCAACCCTATGGGCCAAAAATTATTGAAGTGTTAATACTGAATGGCATATGGCTTTTTTACTACATGACCACAGCAAAGTATTTTAGAATGATTTGCTTTTTATATTTTTCCTACATGTAAAATTAATGAACTCAAATACATTCCAACAAAACTTATAGTTTGTTACTGCACCACAGAACAAAATAAAAGGGTTTTTAAAGGCCAGCAAAGACACTTATGTTATAGCCTATTGTCTTTGTTTCCCATGGTAGGACCATCATCAATTGCTTGTTAATTATTTTTCATCATGTTTTAAACAAGTTTAATTATTTCTACTAATTTCCTCTAATGTCATTTTAATTAATAAATTACTAGGCAGAAAAAAGTCTGTTAAAGCTCTTGCCATGACATTAATAATACAATTCAAATAAATTATGAGATATTAGAAATCTTTTTAGAAGAAGCACAAAGGCATTAACAATGAGTGAATCATAATTGCTTAGCTTATGTTCCATTTAGAAGTAATGATAAATTTATAGGTTTTGTACCATTTTAGATATGTCTTTTTACTTTGTTTAGGAAAGAAGCTCTAATGTATTCATAATGTATGTGCAAAGAGCAAAGGCAACACTTCTGTGCTTCTCTGTGCAATGAGGAAAGTCAATGAGCCTGCAGACATCTACAGAGGTCCGCACAATAGCTGTTCCAAACATCTGAGATTGGAGATTACATTGGAGAACACTGTAATTATATTACCACTGTACCTAAACTTGTATCAAAATACATGGGAGGACATTTATGACGAGACCTGAGACAATTGTCTGGGGTCAAAATCATGCATATTTTTATGAAAACCATGTAAAAATGTCTCTTTTCCACAGCCCTACAATTCTAGTGGTGGATTTTGTGGGAATGGGGATGGTGGGCAATACATTGGCTTCCAACTCTAAAGGTAGATTTAGTGGTAATAGATAGGGCAATAAATTGATTTCCAGGTTCAAAATAAATGTTATCAAAAATTGTAGTAAATTATAGGATCTATGCCAGATAATTATTGGCATAGATTTTAGCTTGGACAGGCAGTCCCAGGCACACTAAAACTTTTAAGAGGCGTGTAAATTCCAGTATATTTGGTACCTTTCACACCAGCGCTCTGAGACATAAGACAAGCTTATTAAATGCCATTCTTAGATAAATGTGCTCCTTTGAGAAAGGTTCAACTTGCTAGTGATACTAAACTTTCTACAGGCAAAAAAATTGTCCTGAAACTAAGGGATAATATGCAATCATAAAGTAATAGTTACACATTGGATGACTTTCATTCTAGTGAAAAAGAATCACACTGACCATAAGTGCCTACTCTCTAAAGGCGCAAGAGAAAGATTACCCTACTGGTCATAAAGCCCCCGTTACACTCTGCGATATCGCTAGCAATATCGCTGCAAAGTCACCGATTTTGTGACGTTGCAGCGATATTGCTAGCGATATCGCTGCATGTGATACTTACCTCCGACCGGCTCCCCCGCTGGTTATCGCTGGTCGCGCGAGAAGCTGCTGGATCATTTCTCGTCGTCAGCTTCCTGCGGCGCTTCCTGCTGTGACGACGAGCGACGCGTGGAGCCGGGCAGGAGGACGCAGGATTGCCTCGTCTGACAGGTAAGTAGCGATCCCCGACCCCAGCGATGTCGCTGGTGAGATCTGCCTGAGTGGCAGCTCACTAGCGACCACCCAGCGATGCACCAGCGATCCTGACTGCGTCATATCGCTAGTCGGGATCACTGGTGCATCGCTAGGTGTAACGGTACCCTAAGACTTTACACTCCACAGGAGCGAGAGAGAGAGAGAGGAAGCCACTGACCATAAGAGCTATCATTCTACAGGAGAGAGAAAGAGGGAAAAAAGAGAGGACCCTACTGATCATAAAATCTCACAAGCTACAGGTGACAGAGAGAGGACATCACTGACCATACAAGAGAAAAAGAGGGAGAGAATCCTGCTGATCAGAAGAGCTTACAGTTTACAGAAGAGAGTGACTCTTGAGATGGAAGAAGACTGCCATACAGACTATGCTCCATCGATAACCACTGATCTGTGATGTCTCAGGTACTGACCACCACTGTACAAGGTATGGCAATCCACTAGATTTCACAGCTGCAGGGCATTATGGGGAAGTCCACATGGCTACACAAAAACACTTTAGTCCTCACTTTGATGCTTTAGCAAAGTGGGAAATGGTGCAAGGCAAGTAGTTTTTTTATTGCAATCAGAGAATCGAGTTTCAAAGTGTTAGGGTACTGTCACACTTAGCGATGTACCAGCGATCCCGACCAGTGATATGACGCTGTCAGGATCGCTGGTACATTGCTGGTACATCGCTAAGTGGTCGCTAGTGAGCTGCCACATAGGCAGATCTCACTAGCAACATCGCTGGGGACGGGGGTCGCTACTTACGTGTCACACGCAGATCTCACTAGCAACATTGCTGGGGACGGGGGTCGCTACTTACGTGTCACACCAGGCGATCCTGCGTCCTCCCGCCCGGCTCCACGAGGTCCAGGACGTTCTCACGCGATCAGCGATAACCAGCGGGGGAGCGGGTTGTAGGTAAGTATCAGACACAGCGATATCGCTAGCAATATCGCTATATCGTCACTAGTTATAGCGATATTGCTAGCGATATCTCTTAGTGTGACATGCCCTTTAGAATTCACATGAAATTGTGAATTTCAGGAAATTTGACTCAAACTTGATCCTCAGTGGATCGATCTGCTCATCTCTACAGGCCAATTAATAATGTTTATCTGCTTAATTAATAATAAAAAACTTTAATAGAATATACTTTTATTTTTTTCAGTTTTCATTTCTGCTGTGAACATATTAGCGTGCAAACTTTATAAGCCAATTTGCACTAAAACCAAGGAGATATTAGTAGAGATATTTCGATGGGGGTGAGATTATAGCACACTACACCTCTCATGTAACAGCGTGACAGTGCTGTGAGATCAGTTGTTTTGTGTGATCAGTGCTTGTCACATACAATGCTCTGCATCAGGTCCAAGTGCCGGCGCATTATCTTCTGATGCCTGGAATTGATGCACAGCTGTGTATGTGACAAAACACTTTTTTCGTTATGACAAGAGCTGAACACACACTGAAGCTCTCATCTCCAAGTGCTGTCACGCTGTGACATGAGAGGTGTAGTGTGGGATCAGCGCTTGCCATATACACTGCTATACATCAAATACAAGCACAGGGCAATGTGCCCCAATACCTGGGGATATAAAATGTGGTGTGAGGCCTTCTCTAACATTTACAGCATGGGACTATTTAACTGCCATGGAGACACCACCAGACTGCCCTGATAACATTCTGATGTAGGAAATAATATAATTATGCACTGAGAGCATAAAGATCACAAATCACCATTAGATTTCACCTCTTCCTTTAACACAGTGATAATAGTAATAATAATAAATCACTGTCTTCATTCAGCTCTTGCATTGTATCAGCTCAATTACATCGAAGATCTGTATCCTTGATGTCCTGAGCACTTGACAAGTAGTAATTATTAGCAAGATGACTTATTCGCAAGTGCTCTTAGTGCAACTGGATGCCAAAGTGGTGATCCCCTCTCTATTTATCATTTAATTATATATATTTTGTGGAAGAAGTAAAAGATGCTAAACATTTGCAATGTTAAATTTTATTTGGAGATTATCTGTCCTTAAAATGACATGGTAATAAAGAAAATCAGTCTTCAACAAAAATAAAAGTAAATAGGGTATAATTGCTCACATCTTGGGTTAATACAGTTGTATGAAAAAGTGTTTCTCAGTATACCAGAACATACTTTACCAGCGCATGCGCACTAATGCTTTTCGGCTTTGCCCGCAGTTGGGCAAAGCATACTGCGCACGCATGGGAGGCAATTTGAATACGTACGCGAGGAACCTGTATGTGAACAACGCTATTCACAGAATGGAATGCGTACAGCAAGCCGTTTAGGGTGGAGAGCGGGACCAGAACCAATGCCCATTGGACCGAACCGAGGATATTTACATACACCTCGGTAGCAATATAAAAGGTTTTTAATGGGGGATTCATGGGGAGTCAGGGGGTTTCACAAGTAGTTGGGGAATGTATAGCTCACACTCTATTAGATGATATTTTTAGCTGATAGGCCAAAAAACTGGTGACAGATTCCCTTTAAGGGAAAAAGAAATCCAAACCTACAGGGCCCTGTGTGAAAAAGTGATTGCTCCTAATTACTAGTTGGGCCACACTTAATGTCCTGTCAGGCATCCTGAATGCGCATTCTTCTGTTCAGTCAACCTGACAGGAAACTGAGTGCAGAAGGACTAAAAGAGAAGATAAACACCTTTCTTGAACATCCATCTCAGATCACCTGACAGTTTTAGTGCATTAAGTACATCTGTCTCACTCTGCACAGTCCATTTTAAGAAGGTTGAACACTGCTAGATTGAAGCTGTGTCATCATTTCCATCCTGGCACAGCGCACTACATAAAATATACCTTTAATAGCACAAACATCAAGTATTATTTATTGTCCAGCACCAGCTCTTTGCCACTGCTGTTGTCTCAGTGTATTGTCTGCAGTGATGACATAAACACCTAACATTACCACTGCAGCCAATCATGAGCGGACCTGAGTGATTTGCTCCAGTACTGATGTGAGCTACTAATGTGACATCACAGCTACAGCTAAAACACTGAGAGCAGAAAAACAGCAAAAAGTGGAAGTTATACCAGGAAAGGGTGAATACTATCTGATTTTAAAGGGAAGGTGCCGCAATTTTATATGATTTGCAAAAAAAGAGTAAGTAACAAAACATGTTGTTTTAGCAAATGTTGTACTAACCAGGATTTATGGCTTGTTTGTAATAATGTTTTAATGTAGCCACTGGGCGCTGCCATATTGATTTGCAGATCTGTGGAGGACTCATACAGTCTGCAAATATGGCCGTCCCTGGACATAGGAGACTGCGGACGGCTCCCGACCCCTCATTGCAGCCTCATTAGCAGTGAACTGGGCACGCCCCTGTGGGCTGCACCATTCACTGCTGTAGGTGTGGCTGGGCGCCATTTTACTGTAGCCCAGTGCTATCTGCTCATTCTGCTGAGCTCGACTTTCTGCACTGTGCTTCCTGCTCCACTGTCCTCCTGCTCTGTCTCCGCCCTCCTCACTCACACACAGCCCCAGTGATCTCCGGTAATCTGACACCTTCCTTTTTATGAGAGCTTTTATGGCTGTCTGAGGAGGACAGTGACATATACAGCCCATATTCTAGTGTATGGGGGGGGGCTGGAAGTTTCACCAGTGTGGGCATATCTGTAATACTGTCTCCTGTGTGATACTGCCGCTGAGCTGTGTATCTAATCCTCCCCTGTGTGATACTGACTGCTGAGCCGTGTATCTAATCCTCTCCTGCGTGATACTGTCTGATGAGCTGTGTATCTAATCCTATCCCGTGTGATACTGTCTGCTGAGCCGTGTATCTAATCCTCTCCTGTGTGATACTGACTGCTGAGCTGTGTATCTAATCCTCTCCTGTGTGATACTGACTGCTGAGCCGTGTATCTAATCCTCCTGCATGATACTGTCTGCTCAGCCGTGTATCTAATCCTATCCTGTGTGATACTGTCTGCTGAGCTGTGTATCTAATCCTATCCTGTGTGATACTGTCTGCTGAGCCGTGTATCTAATCCTATCCTGTGTGATACTGTCTGCTGAGCCGTGTATCTAATCCTATCCCGTGTGATACTGACTGCTGAGCCGTGTATCTAATCCTATCCTGTGTGATACTGTCTGCTGAGCCGTGTATCTAATCCTCTCCTGTGTGATACTGACTGCTGAGCCGTGTATCTAATCCTCTCCTGTGTGATACTGACTGCTGAGCCGTGTAGCTAATCCTCTCCTGCGTTATACTGTCTGCTGAGCCGTGTATCTAATCCTCTCCTGTGTGATACTGACTGCTGAGCCGTGTATCTAATCCTCTCCTGCGTTATACTGTCTGCTGAGCCGTGTATCTAATCCTCTCCTGCGTTATACTTTCTGCTCAGCCGTGTATCTAATCCTATCCTGTGTGATACTGACTGCTGAGCCGTGTATCTAATCCTCTCCTGTGTGATACTGACTGCTGAGCCGTGTATCTAATCCTATCCTGTGTGATACTGCTCTCCTGAAATACTCTGTGCTGCTGTCACCCTGCTGGTTTTGTGTGAGATCTACATGGTGGTATTGTGTATGATCTATATGGCGGTATTATGTGAGAACACTATGGCAGTATAATCTGCTAAAAGGGGACCCATTCTAGGGTGGTTCTGTCTGAGCACCTGCACACGGGTCAGGGGTAATAGGTGCAGTGAGGGGAGGGCTGGGGAGGCAGCTGAAGAGAGGGGTCTCATTTTTATCGTTACTGTATGGCTACATTTCCCCCATCCTGCTTCCCAGCGTCACCCGGGACTGCGACTGTCGCCTCGCTTTCACACATCGCCAGGACAGGATCTGAGGAGGGGAATGGGGTCTTTGCCTGCAAAGTCTGGATCAGGCTGATTGATGGCCGTTCTGATCCAGACTTTACATGCAAAGACAGTCAGTAACTTTGCAGGCCCCATCAAAATGGCTGCTCACTGTGTTCCTAGATGTCATAGGTTTTTGTGCCAGATTTCAGTAGCTGTTCCCCTAGTGTTAACAAGTGGAAATGCCAAACTTTTTAAAATTATTTTTCATATTTTGCAAAATTAAAAACAAATGATAATATTTTTTAAGAAAATGTAAACATTAATTCTTTACATTTTTTCAATTGCTGAAAAAAATTTTTTTGGATGGCACCTTCCCTTTAATATTTTACACAGGTTCCATCATTTGAAAAACAACTTTTTAAAAGTGGAAAACCCTTTTAAGTTGACTTTAATAATCAGTAAGTTTTATTATTTAAATTATAATTTCACTTTGAAATGCTTATTTTAATTTGTTTGTCTCATTGCAACTAAACTTAGAACCATTTGAAGAATACATGGATCCTGCTTCACTGAGAGTGGAGTTGATGAAAGGGTGTTTTGCAGTAGGATGTACCACATTTATCAAGAGGCGCATGACAATTCATGAATTCAGCACATTTTGTCAGTGGTGTGCTTTTTCCTTGAGTCTCACCATTGGATGTAACTCCCAAGAGCACTATATTCTAACAAAATGGCCCAAAACTGACATGAAAACAACAAACACTACAACTTTTTTCTTCAACTGCATGCTGTGCAAAATATTTAGGCCTTCATAGTGCTTTACATCAATTTTTTGGCATAAGAACTTTGATGAATCTGATCCTTTATGTCTAAGGAGGTCAGACATCTTTTACCTTCACCTTTTTATTACACTGTGTCATATTGGAAGACAAAAGACTGCAGCAGGAGCTTCTCCCCACTGCTTAGACTTTTTTAGGAAGCAAGGAATGTTACTGTCTCCCTGTCTAAATCCCACACAAGCCACCATCTGCAATCTGAAAAGGTCAAAGTTCAGTTACCTATAATCCAATAAATTATTTTTTTCTTTTATGTAACCAATTATATTGTTATAAGGTGGGTTATTACAGAATTTTTGGGCAACTGTTTTACTGTAGCATTTTAATATTATTTTGAAAAATAATGCTGAATGACAACTCAACTCATGAAAAAGAACAGATGGAAAAGCTGCATGTGAAGAAAAAGTATTGTATTTTTATGGGAAGTTTATGCAGCCTCTTTTTCTTCATCAGATGCTGTGCCTTCACTGTGACAAAATGTCAACTCACTAAACAAATACAAGAAAAATATGCAGAAACAGATTAAAATATTGGCATTTATTAAAATAAACAGAATATTAAGCACATAAGTAATTAAGCAAATACTCAGTTTCTAAGATTAAATGCAAAATTCACATCAGTGCAGATGGCACTCTCTGATTAAAAATTAACTATTTTTTTTTTTAGTCCACAGGGCTTTGCAATCTATCAAACTTATACATCCAACTTTGGAAGAGCTTGGTCACATGTGGACATGTTCTTTAACAAGAATCTCAAAATTCAGTATTGTACTGTTATTTTTTTGGATTTTAATAATAATTTTTACATTTTTTTAGTAAAATAAAAATACAATTATGTATTAAAACTAGAGTTGAGCGATACCAGCCGATACTTGAAAATATCGGATCGGAATGGATCGGCCGATCTTAAAAAAAAGTATCGGTATCGCCGATTCCGATACCGGGAACCAATGCAAGTCAATGGGGCCAAAATATCGGAATTAAAAAAAACCCTTTCTTTCCTTGTAGGTTAATTCTACATGAAGAAAAACAACTAAGAATAATGTAGAATGTATTGTGGGAGGTGGAGGAGACATTAAAGCCATAGAGGTTTAGCCCAATCAAATGGAATAGCAGGAATTAAACTTTTTTTTTAAAGATGTTAGGAGTTACAAAGATATTGACTATGTTAGCCTCATTTATATTTTGCCAGACATGTATGTCTTCTTCTTCTTTCTTCTTTCTTCTTCTTCTACTTCCTTTTTTTACATTCTTCTTCTTCTTCTTCTACTTCCTTTTTTTACATTCTTCTTCTTCTTCTTCTACTTCCTTTTTTTACATTCTTCTTCTTCTTCTTCTACTTCCTTTTTTTACATTCTTCTTATTCCTTTTTTTACATTCTTCTTCTTCTTCTTCTACTTCCTTTTTTTACATTCTTCTTCTTCTTCTTCTTCTTCTTCTTCTTCCTTTTCTTACATTCTTCATATTCTTCTTATTCAACAATTATTATTCTACATATTCAGCTTCTTCATCTTCTTCCTATTCTTCTTCATCATATTCTTGTTTGTGTCAGGCATTCCTGTAGTTGTTATCTAGAAAAGTTAGAAGTTTACACCTTCCGTTCTGCCTGTCACAAAAGATTTACAACAGGATTTGTCCGCGTTCAGTTTGGCCTGCAGCAGCAGGCCTTTTCCAGGGGCACCACGAGGAGGAACGGACTCACCCCCATACACTGCTTAGTCTTCTTCTGCTTATAAATAAGATAATATCATTTGCTCAGAGTATTAGTCTTATGCTTAATGTTCTTCTGCTTTGTTTTTTTTATGCTTCTTTGTCTTCTCTCTCTTGTTGTTCTGCATCTTGGTGGTTGTCTTCCTGTTCTTTGTCCTCTTGAACCAGCTGACGGTACTGGCACCCGGAGGGGCAGCAGAAGGAACAAGAGCCAATGGCACTACCGAGGACCAGCTGACGGTGCTGGAACCCGGTTACTAAGCAGGAGGTACCTGTGCTACAAAGCACTACCAAGGACCAGCAGACGTTGCCGGAACTCGGATACCAAGATGGAGGCACCTAGGCCAAAGGCTCTGACGAGAACCAGCTGACGGTGCTGGAACCCGGAGGGGTAGCATAAGCTGCAAGAGCAAATGGAAATAGCGAGGACCAGCTGACAGTGCTGGCACCCGGAGGGGCAGCAGAAGGAATAAGAGCCAATGGCACAACCGAGGACCAGCTGACGGTGCTGGAACCCGGTTACTAAGCAGGAGGTACCTGTGCTACAAAGCACTACCAAGGACCAGCAGACGTTGCCGGAACTCGGATACCGAGATGGAGGCACCTAGGCCAAAGGCTCTGACGAGAACCAGCTGACGGTGCTGGAACCCGGAGGGGTAGCATAAGCTGCAAGAGCAAATGGAAATAGCGAGGACCAGCTGACAGTGCTGGCACCCGGAGGGGCAGCAGAAGGAATAAGAGCCAATGGCACAACCGAGGACCAGCTGACAGTGCTGGAACCCGGTTACTAAGCAGGAGGTACCTGTGCTACAAAGCACTACCAAGGACCAGCAGACGTTGCCGGAACTCGGATACCGAGATGGAGGCACCTAGGCCAAAGGCTCTGATGAGAACCAGCTGACGGTGCTGGAACCCGGAGGGGTATCAGAAGTTACCCCTGAAAAGCAAAGTTGGCATGCCGCAAGCTGGCCGCAGTTACCGAATCACACAGTCCTACAGGGGGTGCTTGTCCTACTGGCACTATGGAACAAACCTTTCTTACCAGAACCCGCAGTCCACATAGGAAGCACCTAAACTGCTGGCACCCTAGCCTCGGCTAACCCAACCGCAACACGACATGGCAACTTGGGGTGGCAAACTGACATTGACACTTCCCGGAAACAGCAGGCAGGGCTGGAACCAAGCTGGGCAGGAGGGAGTACCCGTGCCAAAGTCAGTTATGAGCAGCAACTGGCGATGTTGGAGCCCAGGACAAGCACTTAGCAGGCTGAGGCCTGATGTGCTGTCAATTGGGAGGCAGCAGGACAGATTGCCATCAAAACAGCAGGGGAACAGCTGACGTTACTGAACCCCACAAACACAGGAGCTAGTGTTTTACTCTGTGAAGACGGCACTTCCGAGCAACAACTGGCTGTGTTGAAGCCCAGGGACAAGCACGGAGCAGGCTGAGGCTGCATTGAAGAAATTTTAAGATCGGTTGTAGACTACTAATTTGAACCAAGCTCCACTTAGGCCTGTGGCTTCACTGATTTTCGTATTTCCCCTGTCCTCCAACCCCGCCAGTTACAGCTCCGAAGTGGCGTCTGCACAATCCACACTTGTTCCTGTGTTACAGGTGTTCAGTCCAGTCAGTTAATCCCCTGATGTGTGTCCGGCAATGTCGCCTGCTCTGTCCACATTCCCATAATGGGAATGTGGACAGAGCAGGCGACATTGCCGGACACACATCAGGGGATTAACTGACCGGACTGAACACCTGTAACACAGGAACAAGTGTGGATTGTGCAGATGCCACTTCGGAGCTGTAACTGGCAGGGTTGGAGGACAGGGGAAATACGAGAGACAGTGGAGCCACAGGCCTAATTGGAGCACGGTTAAAAATCAGTAGTGGTACGACTGTGTAGGCAGCAGGAGACTTTGCCATCCACACAGCAGGGGATCAGCTGACATTACTGAACCCCACTGAGACACGGGAGCAAGTATCTCTTTCCGTGTGGATGGCACTTCCGAACTACAACTGGCTGTGTTGAAGCCCAGGAAATAGGAGGGTGTAGGCAGAGGCCTACTGTATTTTGAATGAGGTGACAGCAGGAGAGACTGCCATCCACACAGCAGGGGATCAGCTGACATTACTGAACCCCACTGAGACACGGGAGCAAGTATCTCTTTCCGTGTGGAAGGCACTTCCGAACTACAACTGGCTGTGTTGAAGCCCAGGAAATAGGAGGGTGTAGGCAGAGGCCTACTGTATTTTGAATGAGGTGACAGCAGGAGAGACTGCCATCCACACAGCAGGGGATCAGCTGACATTACTGAACCCCACTGAGACACGGGAGCAAGTATCTCTTTCCGTGTGGACGGCACTTCCGAACTACAACTGGCTGTGTTGAAGCCCAGGAAATAGGAGGGTGTAGGCAGAGGCCTACTGTATTTTGAATGAGGTGACAGCAGGAGAGACTGCCATCCACACAGCAGGGGATCAGCTGACATTACTGAACCCCACTGAGACACGGGAGCAAGTATCTCTTTCCGTGTGGACGGCACTTCCGAACTACAACTGGCTGTGTTGAAGCCCAGGAAATAGGAGGGTGTAGGCAGAGGCCTACTGTATTTTGAATGAGGTGACAGCAGGAGAGACTGCCATCCACACAGCAGGGGATCAGCTGACATTACTGAACCCCACTGAGACACGGGAGCAAGTATCTCTTTCCGTGTGGACGGCACTTCCGAACTACAACTGGCTGTTTTGAAGCCCAGGAAATAGGAGGGTGTAGGCAGAGGCCTACTGTATTTTGAATGAGGTGACAGCAGGAGAGACTGCCATCCACACAGCAGGGGATCAGCTGACATTACTGAACCCCACTGAGACACGGGAGCAAGTATCTCTTTCCGTGTGGACGGCACTTCCGAACTACAACTGGCTGTGTTGAAGCCCAGGAAATAGGAGGGTGTAGGCAGAGGCCTACTGTATTTTGAATGAGGTGACAGCAGGAGAGACTGCCATCCACACAGCAGGGGATCAGCTGACATTACTGAACCCCACTGAGACACGGGAGCAAGTATCTCTTTCCGTGTGGACGGCACTTCCGAACTACAACTGGCTGTGTTGAAGCCCAGGAAATAGGAGGGTGTAGGCAGAGGCCTACTGTATTTTGAATGAGGTGACAGCAGGAGAGACTGCCATCCACACAGCAGGGGATCAGCTGACATTACTGAACCCCACTGAGACACGGGAGCAAGTATCTCTTTCCGTGTGGACGGCACTTCCGAACTACAACTGGCTGTGTTGAAGCCCAGGAAATAGGAGGGTGTAGGCAGAGGCCTACTGTATTTTGAATGAGGTGACAGCAGGAGAGACTGCCATCCACACAGCAGGGGATCAGCTGACATTACTGAACCCCACTGAGACACGGGAGCAAGTATCTCTTTCCGTGTGGACGGCACTTCCGAACTACAACTGGCTGTGTTGAAGCCCAGGAAATAGGAGGGTGTAGGCAGAGGCCTACTGTATTTTGAATGAGGTGACAGCAGGAGAGACTGCCATCCACACAGCAGGGGATCAGCTGACATTACTGAACCCCACTGAGACACGGGAGCAAGTATCTCTTTCCGTGTGGACGGCACTTCCGAACTACAACTGGCTGTGTTGAAGCCCAGGAAATAGGAGGGTGTAGGCAGAGGCCTACTGTATTTTGAATGAGGTGACAGCAGGAGAGACTGCCATCCACACAGCAGGGGATCAGCTGACATTACTGAACCCCACTGAGACACGGGAGCAAGTATCTCTTTCCGTGTGGAAGGCACTTCCGAACTACAACTGGCTGTGTTGAAGCCCAGGAAATAGGAGGGTGTAGGCAGAGGCCTACTGTATTTTGAATGAGGTGACAGCAGGAGAGACTGCCATCCACACAGCAGGGGATCAGCTGACATTACTGAACCCCACTGAGACACGGGAGCAAGTATCTCTTTCCGTGTGGACGGCACTTCCGAACTACAACTGGCTGTGTTGAAGCCCAGGAAATAGGAGGGTGTAGGCAGAGGCCTACTGTATTTTGAATGAGGTGACAGCAGGAGAGACTGCCATCCACACAGCAGGGGATCAGCTGACATTACTGAACCCCACTGAGACACGGGAGCAAGTATCTCTTTCCGTGTGGACGGCACTTCCGAACTACAACTGGCTGTGTTGAAGCCCAGGAAATAGGAGGGTGTAGGCAGAGGCCTACTGTATTTTGAATGAGGTGACAGCAGGAGAGACTGCCATCCACACAGCAGGGGATCAGCTGACGTTACTGAACCCCACTGAGACACGGGAGCAAGTATCTCTTTCCGTGTGGACGGCACTTTCGAACTACAACTGGCTGTGTTGAAGCCCAGGAAATAGGAGGGTGTAGGCAGAGGCCTACTGTATTTTGAATGAGTTTACAGCAGGAGAGACTGCCATCCACACAGCAGGGGATCAGCTGACGTTACTGAACCCCACTGAGACACGGGAGCAAGTACCTCTTTCCGTGTGGACGGCACTTCCGAACTACAACTGGCTGTGTTGAAGCCCAGGAAATAGGAGGGTGTAGGCAGAGGCCTACTGTATTTTGAATGAGGTGACAGCAGGAGAGACTGCCATCCACACAGCAGGGGATCAGCTGACGTTACTGAACCCCACTGAGACACGGGAGCAAGTATCTCTTTCCGTGTGGACGGCACTTCCGAACTACAACTGGCTGTGTTGAAGCCCAGGAAATAGGAGGGTGTAGGCAGAGGCCTACTGTATTTTGAATGAGTTTACAGCAGGAGAGACTGCCATCCACACAGCAGGGGATCAGCTGACGTTACTGAACCCCACTGAGACACGGGAGCAAGTATCTCTTTCCGTGTGGACGGCACTTCCGAACTACAACTGGCTGTGTTGAAGCCCAGGAAATAGGAGGGTGTAGGCAGAGGCCTACTGTATTTTGAATGAGGTGACAGCAGGAGAGACTGCCATCCACACAGCAGGGGATCAGCTGACATTACTGAACCCCACTGAGACACGGGAGCAAGTATCTCTTTCCGTGTGGACGGCACTTCCGAACTACAACTGGCTGTGTTGAAGCCCAGGAAATAGGAGGGTGTAGGCAGAGGCCTACTGTATTTTGAATGAGGTGACAGCAGGAGAGACTGCCATCCACACAGCAGGGGATCAGCTGACGTTACTGAACCCCACTGAGACACGGGAGCAAGTATCTCTTTCCGTGTGGACGGCACTTCCGAACTACAACTGGCTGTGTTGAAGCCCAGGAAATAGGAGGGTGTAGGCAGAGGCCTACTGTATTTTGAATGAGTTTACAGCAGGAGAGACTGCCATCCACACAGCAGGGGATCAGCTGACGTTACTGAACCCCACTGAGACACGGGAGCAAGTATCTCTTTCCGTGTGGACGGCACTTCCGAACTACAACTGGCTGTGTTGAAGCCCAGGAAATAGGAGGGTGTAGGCAGAGGCCTACTGTATTTTGAATGAGGTGACAGCAGGAGAGACTGCCATCCACACAGCAGGGGATCAGCTGACGTTACTGAACCCCACTGAGACACGGGAGCAAGTATCTCTTTCCGTGTGGACGGCACTTCCGAACTACAACTGGCTGTGTTGAAGCCCAGGAAATAGGAGGGTATAGGCAGAGGCCTACTGTATTTTGAATGAGGTGACAGCAGAAGAGACTGCCATCCACACAGCAGGGGATCAGCTGACATTACTGAACCCCACTGAGACACGGGAGCAAGTATCTCTTTCCGTGTGGACGGCACTTCCGAACTACAACTGGCTGTGTTGAAGCCCAGGAAATAGGAGGGTGTAGGCAGAGGCCTACTGTCTTTGTAATGCGGAGACAGCAGGAGAGACTGCCATCTCCACAGCAGGGGATCAGCTGGCAATGATGAACCGCACTAACACTTGAACGGATGTGTTTGGCTCTGTGGAGACGACACTTCTGAACACCAACTGACGCTGTTGGAGCCCAGGATTAGGCGAGGAGCAGGCTGTGGCCTACTGGATTTTGGCAGGTGAAGGCAGCAGGAGACTTGCCATCTCCACAGCAGGGGAACAGCTGGCAGTGCTGAACCCCACTAACACTCTAACGAAGGTGTTTGGCTCTGTGGAGACGACACTTCTGAACACCAACTGACGCTGTTGGAGCCCAGGATTAGGCGAGGAGCAGGCTGGGGCCTACTGGATTTTGGCAGGTGAAGGCAGCAGGAGACTTGCCATCTCCACAGCAGGGGAACAGCTGGCAGTGCTGAACCCCACTAACACTCTAACGAATGTGTTTGGCTCTGTGGAGACGACACTTCTGAACACCAACTGACGCTGTTGGAGCCCAGGATTAGGCGAGGAGCAGGCTGTGGCCTACTGGATTTTGGCAGGTGAAGGCAGCAGGAGACTTGCCATCTCCACAGCAGGGGAACAGCTGGCAGTGCTGAACCCCACTAACACTCTAACGAAGGTGCTTGGCTCTGTGGAGACGACACTTCTGAACACCAACTGACGCTGTTGGAGCCCAGGATTAGGCGAGGAGCAGGCTGTGGCCTACTGGATTTTGGCAGGTGAAGGCAGCAGGAGACTTGCCATCTCCACAGCAGGGGAACAGCTGGCAGTGCTGAACCCCACTAACACTCTAACGAAGGTGTTTGGCTCTGTGGAGACGACACTTCTGAACACCAACTGACGCTGTTGGAGCCCAGGATTAGGCGAGGAGCAGGCTGGGGCCTACTGGATTTTGGCAGGTGAAGGCAGCAGGAGACTTGCCATCTCCACAGCAGGGGAACAGCTGGCAGTGCTGAACCCCACTAACACTCTAACGAATGTGTTTGGCTCTGTGGAGATGACACTTCTGAACACCAACTGACGCTGTTGGAGCCCAGGATTAGGCGAGGAGCAGGCTGTGGCCTACTGGATTTTGGCAGGTGAAGGCAGCAGGAGACTTGCCATCTCCACAGCAGGGGAACAGCTGGCAGTGCTGAACCCCACTAACACTCTAACGAATGTGTTTGGCTCTGTGGAGACGACACTTCTGAACACCAACTGACGCTGTTGGAGCCCAGGATTAGGCGAGGAGCAGGCTGGGGCCTACTGGATTTTGGCAGGTGAAGGCAGCAGGAGACTTGCCATCTCCACAGCAGGGGAACAGCTGGCAGTGCTGAACCCCACTAACACTCTAACGAATGTGTTTGGCTCTGTGGAGACGACACTTCTGAACACCAACTGACGCTGTTGGAGCCCAGGATTAGGCGAGGAGCAGGCTGTGGCCTACTGGATTTTGGCAGGTGAAGGCAGCAGGAGACTTGCCATCTCCACAGCAGGGGAACAGCTGGCAGTGCTGAACCCCACTAACACTCTAACGAAGGTGTTTGGCTCTGTGGAGACGACACTTCTGAACACCAACTGACGCTGTTGGAGCCCAGGATTAGGCGAGGAGCAGGCTGGGGCCTACTGGATTTTGGCAGGTGAAGGCAGCAGGAGACTTGCCATCTCCACAGCAGGGGAACAGCTGGCAGTGCTGAACCCCACTAACACTCTAACGAAGGTGTTTGGCTCTGTGGAGACGACACTTCTGAACACCAACTGACGCTGTTGGAGCCCAGGATTAGGCGAGGAGCAGGCTGGGGCCTACTGGATTTTGGCAGGTGAAGGCAGCAGGAGACTTGCCATCTCCACAGCAGGGGAACAGCTGGCAGTGCTGAACCCCACTAACACTCTAACGAAGGTGTTTGGCTCTGTGGAGACGACACTTCTGAACACCAACTGACGCTGTTGGAGCCCAGGATTAGGCGAGGAGCAGGCTGTGGCCTACTGGATTTTGGCAGGTGAAGGCAGCAGGAGACTTGCCATCTCCACAGCAGGGGAACAGCTGGCAGTGCTGAACCCCACTAACACTCTAACGAATGTGTTTGGCTCTGTGGAGACGACACTTCTGAACACCAACTGACGCTGTTGGAGCCCAGGATTACGCATGCCGCATGCAGAGGCCAATGGGCAGCGGTTTTTATGGAGGTTGTGGACTACTACTGATTCTAACCATGCTCCACTTAGGCCTCTGGCTCCACTGTCTCTACTATTTACCCTGGCCTCCAACCCCGCCAGCTACATCTCTGAAGTGGCGTCAGCACAATCTACACTTGTTCCTGTGTTACTGGTGCTCAGTCCCGTCAGTTGATCCCCTGATGTTTGTCCGGCAAGTTCGCCAGCTCTGTCCTCATTCCCACTACTGGTTATGGGAATGTGGACAGAGCAGGAGACCTTGCCGGACACACATCAGGGGATAAACTGATGGGACTGAGCCACAGGAACACAGGAACAAGTGTAGATTGTGCTGACGCCACTTCAGAGATGTAGATGGCGGGGTTGGAGGTCAGGGGAAATAGTAGAGACAGTGGAGCCAGAGACCTAAGTTGGGCACGGTTAAAAATCAGTAGTGGTTTGAATGTTGATGGAGCTGGTGACTTTGCCGTCCACACAGCAGGGGATCAGCTGGCATTACTGAACCCCACTAACACAGGAGCTAGTGTGTTTCTCTGTGCAGACGACACATCTGAGCGACAACTGGCTGTGTTGAAGCAAAGGGATTATAGTTCAGGTGGTAGAAAAATGAACACACCAGCAGACCTGGATACAGTTGCCAACCACTAATTTAGTCTGTAAGAGGAATGGCAAAGTCTTTGGAGATCCAGGCCTTGTTCATTTTCAGAAAAGTCAGCCGGTCAACATTATCGGAAGATAGTCGCGTGCGACGGTCTGTTAGTACACCACCTGCGGCACTAAAGACACGTTCCGATAATACACTGGCAGCAGGGCAAGCCAGCACCTCCAATGCATACTGGCTAAGCTCTGGCCATGTATCCAGCTTAGAGACCCAAAACTTGAAGGGGGAAGAGCCATCTGGGAGTACAGCGACAGGGCAAGACATGTAGTCTGACACCATCTGACGGAAGCGTTGCCTCCTGCTGACTCGAGGCGTCGCTGATGGTGCAGACAATTGTGGTGGACACACAAAACTTTGCCACATTTGGGCCATAGTGGTCTTGCCTTGTGCTGCGGCGCTGCCTCTGCTCCCTCTTTGTGCAGAGTTTCCTCCACTGCCTCGACGCACAGAGCTGCTTTGTAAAGCACTAGCAACAATGCTGTCGGGTGGAATGGAAAACATTATGGACTGCACCAGTGACTCTTCGTACTCCCGCATTTTACGCTCCCGGTTCAACGTTGGTATGAGCCTTTGTACGCTGTCCCGGTAGCGAGGATCTAGGAGGGTGTACACCCAATAATCAGCCGAGACGAGAATGTGGGCGATGCGGCGGTCGTTTCTCAGGCACTGCAGCATGAAATCAACCATGTGCTGCAGACTCCCAACTGCCAAAGAACCGCTGTCCCCTGTTTGAGGCGTGACCTCGGCCTGCTCTGCATCACCCCACCCTCGCTGTACATACTGAGTAGAGGTTTGTGTACCTCCCTCCTCTGGAGAGATGTCTTCCTCCTCCATCGACTCCTCCTCATCCTCCTCACAAAGTGTCCCCTGCCTAGGCCTTTGTGAGGAAACACGTAGCGCAGACTGTCCAGAAGCAGATGGCATTTGGGACTCCTCATCCTCCACCTCTTCTGAAACCTCATCCCTTAGTGCTTGCAGTGTTTGTTGAAGCAGGCAGATAAGGGGGACAGTCATGCTGACTAGTGCATCATCTGCACTCGCCATCCGCGTGGATTCATCGAAGGCACGCAAAACGAGGCAGATGTCCTTCATAGAGGCCCACTCAATGGTGCTGAAGTGTGAACGGCGCACAGTGCGACTTGTTTGCGCCTGATGCAGCTGGTACTCCATGACTGCTGCCTGCTGCTCACACAACCGCTCCAACATATGTAACGTTGAATTCCACCGGGTGGGTAGGTCACATATGATGCGATGTTCCGGAAGGCCAAATCGTCGCTGCAGAGCAGCGAGGCGCGATCTTGCCGTGCTGGAACGTCGCAAGTGAGCGCACTCTATGCGGACCTTGTGCAACAGTGCAGCAAGATCCGGATAGTCCCTCAGAAAGCTCTGCACGACCAAGTTAAGAACATGTGCCAGACATGGGATGTGTGTGAGGTTGCCTAGGCCAAGAGCTGCCACCAGATTTCGGCCATTGTCACACACTACCAAGCCCGGCTGGAGATTCGCTGGCCCAAACCACACATCGCTCTCCAGCTTGATAGCATTCCAGAGCTCCTGCGCTGTGTGGCTTCGATTCCCCAAAGAAATTAATTTGAGTACAGCCTGTTGACGTTTGGCCACGGCTGTGCTCATATCGGTCGTAACAGGCTCCTGCTCTGCTGTTTCTGAGGAACTTGAGTAGGAGGAGGAGTCTATGTGTACAGACTGGAGTCCTGCAATCCGTGGCGTTGGAAGAACATGTACAGCGCCACTCTCCAGATCCGTACCCGGCTCCACAACATTGACCCAGTGGGCAGTGAGGGAAAGGTATCGTCCCTGTCCATGGTTACTGGTCCACGCATCGGTGGTCAGGTGGACCTTGCTACTAACGGCGTTTAGTAGCGCATGTTTTATTTTGCCCTCAACATGTTTCTGCAGGGCAGGGACGGCTCGCCTGCTGAAATAAAAGCGGCTGGGCACGTTGTATTGGGGGACTGCCAATGCCATTAAGTCCCGGAAGGTGTCAGTGTCCACCAGCCTGAATGACAGCATTTCAACTGCCAGAAGTTTGGCAATGCCAGCATTCAGAGACTGTGCTCGGGGATGGTTTGCCGAGTAAGGGCGCCTTTTATCCCATGCCTGTGCTACCGATGGCTGTGATGGATGGGAACGTGCTGCTATGGGTGTAATCTGACAGGGTCTCCGGACAACAGTGGCAGAGGTTCTTCCTTGGCGATCCTGTGAGGAAGCCGAACCAGCAGTGTGTGAGCTGGAGGAAGAGGGCCCAACACGAACTGAAGAGGTGGTAGGTGGTGCTGTACGTTGGCCTACGTCTTCAGGGTGTCTCTGCAACTCCAACTCGTGCTTGGTGCGCACATGTTTCCACATATTTGTGGTATTGAGGTTGCTGACATTTCTCCCTCTTTTGACTCTCTGATGACACAGCTTGCATTTGACAAAGCAAATGTCATCTGCAACTGTGTCAAAAAAGGACCACGCACTGCAACTCTTGTGAGCGCCCGGTTTGCCTTTGGAAGGAGGAATGCTCCTAACGGGTGCCGAAGTGGAGGGTACAGGCAACCAAGTCTTCCCCCTCCCTCTGCCTCCTGTTTTGGCCGGTAGGGGAATCTCTTCCTCCGAGCTGCTCCCACCACCTTCCTGTTGCTCACGCCATGATGGGTCAAGGACCTCATCATCTTCCCTCCCCTCTTCAAACAGCTGCTTCTCCGGGGTTGTCTCGCCAGCACCGTACGCACCAGAAAGTGGCAACTGAGTCTCGTCATCATCTGATGCGTACTGAGGTGTGCTGACCATAGGCACTGGCCCACTCGCCTCTTCAGATTCAGAGGGACAAAGAAGTTGCGCATCACTGCATACTCCCTCTTCTTCACATTCAGGAATGCTGCTTGGCTGGCCCCCTCTTTCCAAGCCAACAGATTCCGAGAACAGAAGTAGAGACTGTGATGGCTCCTGTCCATGTCTCTCTGACTGCCTGGGCACTTTGGCAGGTGGTGAAGAGACAGATGGTTGCTCTTCGGTGCTCTGACCCTGAGAGGATGCGGAAGTAATTGAAGTCGATGCGTTAGCTGCCATCCATCCGACAACGGCTTCAATTTGTTCCTCCCGCAGCAGTGGGGTACGTTGAGGTCCTACAAAGCTGCGCATAAAGGACTGTTGCCTGCTAAAACTGGGGGATGCTGATCCACTGGTGCCCGCAGCAGGCCCAGAATCCCCACGTCCTCTACCTGTAGAATCCCCACGTCCTCTCCCTGCAGAATCCCCACGTCCTCTCCCTGCTGAAACTCCACGCCCACGCCCACGCCCACGCGCCTTACTCCCTGCCTTCTTCATCTTGCAAGACTGCTTAAGATAGGCAAAAAAGTACAAAGGGGGGCCTTAGTGTGCTTATTCCTGAACAGCTGGTTACAGGTACAAGAAACACTAATTTTATGAAGTGTGTGTGTGTGTGGACTAGACTTTAATAGGAGCTGATGTGGCCTACACAAGTTCAAAATGTAGTGTTTGGTGAACTTTTTTTGTGGTTTCTTTGTTGGAAACAAACTCAAAGTATGTGAACAAAGAATTGAAACTGATAGTATCACCAACTTTTTGGAGCTATTACAATGCAGGCAGGTAACCTACAATGCAAAAGATGAGGCTCCAAAAAAATTGGGTAATACTAATCTGGCTGCGCCGGCAGGGCACAAGCCAGAAAAAAAGGCTCCTCTATCTACTCCTATATAGTGTTTGCAACCAACCAATGTTGATGGATACGGATGGATGCACACTAATAGGAGAAGAATAAATAAGCTGCACTCAAAGACAAATATGTGTGAGGCAGTGACGCACGTTGAGCGTCCTACAACCAGACGTAGCTGCAGGACACTCTACTCAGCGTGAGCTGCACTCACACACAGTCAGAGGCCTCTCAGACAGCCGTCAACAGTGCAGCTAAGTGGGCACTGGCACTGACAGGCTGCAGAAAGGCTCCGCTGTGTACTCCTTTATAGTGTTTGCAACCACCGTAGATGGAGACGGATGGATGCACACTAATAGAAGAAAAAATGAGCTGCACTCAAATAAAAATATGTGTGAGGCACTGACGCACGCTGAGCGTCCTACAGCCAGACGTAGCTGCAGGACACACTACTCAGCGTGAGCTGCACTCACACACAGTCAGAGACCTCTCAGACAGCCGTGAACAGTGCAGCAAAGTGGACACTAGCACTGAAAGGCTGCAGAAAGGCTCCGCTGTCTACTACTAGTGTTTGCAACCAACATATATGGATACGGATGGAAGCACACTAGATTGAAATTATGTAAAAAATGCAGCTCAAAAAATAAAAGATGTATGAGGCAGCAGTGATCACACTGGGTGGCCTACAGCCTGACGTGGCTGCAGGACCCACTCCACAGCGTGAGCTGCACTCACACAGCCCTTGCAGACAGCTGTGAACACTGCTGCTAGGGCAAAGAAGGCTACAGTGGTGGTTTATGTAGCCTGGGTAAAGCACTAGATGTTTGGTGGAATCGCTATTTCTAACTGTCCCTCACAGTCTTCTACAGCAGCCTGTCCCTAACTGAATTCACAGCAGAGTGACCAGAAATGGCGGCTGCGGTGGCTTTTATAGTGCATCATGACATCATTTCGGCAGCCAATCACAGCCATGCCAATAGTTAACATGCCTACATGCCTAACAGGATGTGCCCACACTTCGGAGGATTCCCATTGGCTTAATCAAAGCAAGCAGGCTCATAGCATGATGGGAACTTCCTATTCCGATTCCGATTCCGGAATCCGATATGACAAAAGTATCGGAACTAAGTATCGGAATTCCGATACCGCTAATATCGGCCGATACCCGATACTTGCGGTATCGGAATGCTCAACACTAATTAAAACATGAATTAATGTAAACATATAAGAAAGCCCTGTATAAAGTTTTCAAAAAAATATATTGGGACAATATTTGATTCTCTTTACAAGTATTGTATATACTGTATATACAGTGTGGAAATAACTTTTTTATATACTTTCACTTTTGCAAGTTTTCCCACCTACAAAGAATGGAGAGGTCTGTCATTTTTATCGTACACACACCTCAACTGCGAGAGACAAAATCTTAAAAAAATCCTGAAAATCACATCGTACGATTTTTACATAATTAGTTGGCATTTTATTACATGAAATAACTATTTGATACAATATAAAAACAGAATTTAACATTTGGTACAGAAACCTTTGTTTGCAATTACAAAGGTCAGACGTTTCCTTTAGTTCTTGACCAAGTTTGCACACACTGAAGTAAGGATTTAGGCCCAACCCCAGGTCCCTCCAAAGATTTTCTACTGTGCTCAGGTCAGGAGATTGGCTAGACTACTCCAGGACCTTGAAATGATTCTTAAGGAGTAAATCCTTAGTTGTCCTGGCTGTGTGTTTCAGGTCATTGTCATGCTGGGAGATCCAGCCACGATCTACAATGCTTTTATTGAGGGAAGAAGGTTGTTGGCCAAAATCTCATGATTCATGACCCATCCATCCTCCCTTCAATATGGAAGTCATCCTGTTTGCAGAAAAGTACTCCCAAAGTATGTTTCCCCCTCCATGCTTCACAGTTGGGATGGTGTTCACGGGATTGTATTCATCCTTCTTCTTCTTCTAAACAAAGCAAGTGGAGTTGATACCAAAAAGTTCTATTTTGGTCTGATCTGACCACAAACTGGTTGGTAGGTGATCAAATACTTATTTCATGCAATAAAATGCAATTTAATTATTTAAAAATCATACAATGTGATTTTCTGGTTTTCATTTTCAGATTCTGTCTCTCAGAGTTGAAATGTACCTACAATGGAAATTGCAGAGCTCTCCATTCCTTGTAGGTGGGAAAACTTGCAAAATCAGCAGTGTATCAAATGTCTATTTTCCCCAATGTATTGTAGATGCTGTAAATTTACAAAGAATAAAAGTAAACTGATTTTTCAAAAGTTTATTAAAGAAAAAAATTAACGCGGTACTATTTCTCTTTCTGGATTGCAATACCTTGGACCGTCTCCAATGGTAGAACTATATTTCTTGTCAACAAGGAGTAATTATTTCTCATTCCTTCATGGATCTTGGACAGCTCATTTCCATAATCTACATCTTAGTTTAATTTGAATCTGGGATTTTACATGACCATTTAGTTACCCTCCATTGCTTGAAATGGGCCACGACTCAGCTGCTGTTCAGTGGCGCAATGTAGTAAAAAAAATAGTCATGTAGCTGGGTCAGAACTAAGGTATGGGAGGTACAAAAATCATTAAGCAGGAGAAATATAAAAAATACTAAAGCCACGGTACAGTATAAATCAGGATGAAATAACAAATGTAAAGAAAAAAGGTAAAGCCGGTTAGCACATCAATTGACTAGCTGTGGGAATTGATTCTTAGGGGTTTAAATAGTGAGCAACCCCAGCCAGTGCTGACATCAGGAATAAACACAAACATAGCTTCAGGACTAGCTAGAATTAAAAATCCCAGGAATAAAATAGACATATTCAAAAGGAATGAGTGAATGTGCTCTGTGATACTCAGATATCACTCAAGTATCTGGGTGCTCGGATGTTCTCGGCACACAGCAAGCATTACACGGTGTTTGATTTCAAACTCAAATCCACACCCCGCATGGTTGGCACCTGTTACACAGCCAAAAAGCATGCAGAGATTGCCTGCGAGTCGCTGTAATGCTGTAGCCATCTTGGTAGTGGCAGTACTGTTATTGGCTGGTCATGTGACATCATCTCAGGGGTTATAAAAGGACAGGCATCACCAGGCTCAGCATACTGACACCATTGTGCAGATCTGTGACAGTTGTTATTGGAGGGAAATAGTGCTTATCCTGGCTTGCGTGAGCAGGGAGAGCGGCTGAATACAGTCTCTAGTCAGAGATTAGGGCTTTGAAATCTGTTGCTAAATATATAGCTGCGGCAGTTGACCACATTTTTATTTTTTGGTTGAAAAAATTGACCATATTTTCATCCATAGAGTATTTGGTGCTTTGTGGTACATTTCAGTGTTATATAACACTCCCAAAAAGCGTCAAAACATTTTTCCTCATCCAGATACTATAGTGTGTCTGTAAAGTCATGGTGCACTTTTGACCAATCGCTGGAAGCAAGAAAAGACAATAGAAATGTGAAATCTGCTCCAAATAAAAGTAAAACTCTCCCAGTTTCATACCTATTCAGTGCAGATTGATATGGGCTCCATTTGTTGTTTGAATTTAGCGAGCCACAGAACACACTGAACTTTCCTCTGTACCGTCCACGTCTCAACTGGCATGGGCTGCTCCACTGTATACACGGTGTTACATCATCATCTGTGCATGTGCACATGCTGCCACATCATCCTACAGAAGCTGGAAGGGTTTTCCTTTTATTTGGTGCAGATTTCACATTTCTTTCATTTTTTGTTGCTTTCCTGTGACTGGTCAAAAGTGCACCATGACTTTACGGACACACTGTATTATGTGTTCTGTGGTACATTTAGATGTTATATAACAATCCCAAAAAGCATTGAAATTTTTTTCAGTTACTCATCCATATGTTCTGTGGTACATTTCAGTGGCATAGATCACTCCAAAAAAGCATTGAAACATGTTTTTTCGATTGAATTACTCATCCATATACTATTACATACTCTGAACCAGACCAGAACTAGCCTTTTCCCGGAACTACCAAGGCAAAAAAACCCTGGCAACTGCCTTCACTGCTGGGGTTATTGTGCACTGCAGATGGGAGAGCCAGGGTCCAGGAACTAGTTAGTGGACTACAGGACCTAGACTGGTCAGAAGAGATAAGGAGGTTTGCCAGGACCAGGGCTGGAGAAATGGGCCCTCTAGCTTCAAGGTACCAACAATTGGCTTACCAGAGGGAAGTCGGTACTTACTACCGGCAGCAGATATGGTTTTTTCAAAGAGTTTGGGACCCATTATGACATTTCATTCAACCAGTGGGGCAGTAGAGATGGAACACTTGCTCAAAGGCTGAATGGTAACATTCCTTAACATGGAGGGGCAACATTTCTGGTATGTGGTGAGTGTGATTCAAGAAAGAAGGGTGCAGGATGAACACTTCTTGAGGAATGAACAGGCCTGGAAGAGGTACCATGAGATGGCTTAAGATGGTGCTACTACCACCCACAAGAGATCGGAATGTCTTTGGGGTGCCACACCTCCTATGCAGGGGCAGGCGATGGTGCAGGTGACACAGGGGGCTGTTGTCCATTTTTACATGTTGGGGGCTCCGGCACTACTCGAAGCCTGGTTACTTACAGCCCATCCCCCTTTGAATTGGGTGTAGGGTCGGTGGGCCGAGCTGGGGGGTGGTCCCTCTTCTTACCGCGCAGAGATAAAAACAGAGACAAGATGGAGGCAGATTCTGGGTGCAACAGGTCCAAGTTTATTGTTCACCGTCCGACTGACGGCCCTCGCAGCACACCGCCGTGTCCAGGGCCGCTTCAAACACCGTACGTTACACTAGGGACGTATTTATACGTACCGCCCCTTCTCACACTGTGACAATCCTGACAGCTCAGTCACTGTGGCCGCCTTTGGCCCGTACACCATCAGCGCTTTACTGGCCAGTTTCGTCGTTACACATACGGTGTCCTTCACCCAGAGCCTCGTCTCTACTGCGGTCCTTTCCTGTCAGGACCACCCCCCTGACGTTCTCTCTCCTCAGTCCCCCTGGTTTGGTTTTTCCTCAGAGTGCACAGACTGTCGCAGTCCTCCTGTCACTTGAGCTCCCCCTGGGGACTGGAACCTTCTGGAACCCTCCCCCTGTATTTATAGCTCTCCCGGTCCCTTGAAACTGTCACTCCGCCCCCCATGACCAATGGTTTCTAAAGCCCTAAGCTGATGTCAAGTCCTTTGCTCACACTCCTCCCTGCCATCTAATGGTCAACCCAAGGTACTGCACGTCCACTACACTTTTCTAGCTGTTTTCCCACTGTAATACCTGACACCTACCCTCACTGTGCAAACCTTTCCTTCTTCACTCTGACTAGTCCGTCCGTCCGTCAGGTCACCTTCCCTACATGGGCACCAGGAAGCAGGTGGAGGTAGTCCCCCCAGCAACCCAAGGAAGGAGAAGAAGCCGTTACCTTAAGGCTAAGTACACACGTCGCGGAATTCCCACGGAATTCCATTCTGCAGGAAAACCGCATTTTAAATTCCTGTGATTTTCCAGGGGAAAAACTAGCGGTTTGCAAGTGTAATTAGCTTGCAGAATGCTAGCATTTTCCAAGCGATCTGTAGTATCACTTGGAAAACTGATTGACAGGTTGGTCACACTCGTCAAACACAGTGCTTGACGAGTGTGACCAACTTTTTACTATTGAGGCTGAATATGCAGCATCAGTAGTAAAAAGATCTAATGTTAAAAATAATAAAAAAAATAAAAAATGGTGTTTTTCTCACCTTCCGACGTCCCGCGCAGTGTTCCTGATCATCGCGATGCTGCTGGCAGGTCCCGTTCCCAGTGATGCATTGCACCAATAACCTTTGATGGCATCGCAGTCTCGCGAGACCGCTACGGTGTCACGAGACCGCAACGTTTTCAAAGGTCATTGCCACAATGCATCACTGGGAACGGGGCCTGCCGGCAGCATCGGAAAGGTGAGAATATGATGATTTTTTTATTTTAATTCTATTTTTTACAGGGATATGGTATCCAGAGCCTGGAGGACCTTCTCCTCTCCTCCGGACCATGAGTACCATCCGCAAATGTTCTGCTTACTTTTTGTATGATAGGCACAGCCACATGCGGAAAGTAAGCAGAACAATGCATTCCTATGTGGGCGGAATCGCCGCAATTCCGCAAAAGTAATGAGCACGCTGCGTATTTTTCCGCGATGCGATTCCGCCACTGGAAAATCCGCACAATTAGCACAGCATTGCAGAATCCCATAGGATTGCGTGAGATGCTGTTTTTTCGCATCTTCACGGTAAAATCGCATGGTAAAAACCGCCGCGAAAACGCAAAAAAAGCAACGTGTGAACGCAGCCTAAGAGGATTACTGTAGTGTCCTCCTTATAATTCCTTCCTGGCTTTGGGGTCTAAGAGTTAAGGTTTCTCCTTGCGGAGAGTGACATGCCAGCTGTGGCTTGTCAAGGTAAGGAGGCTTATTCGCCGTGCAATGCTCCTCTGGGAAAATAATATGCAAATTGCCTCTTCAGAAAGAAAGAGGACTTTTACTCTACAGCGCCACCTATTGGTAGTAGCGATCCTACAAGTCACAATCAACCCTTTAACGAGTCTTGTAAGGCTAGTTTCACACTAGCGTTTTTGAGCGCAGCGACGGCCTGCGCACGGCCGCAGCTAAGCCCCGCCCCCGGCCGTGCCTCCGCCGGTAGCTCCGCCTACCGGCGCATGACGCTGCATGCGCCCTGCGTCCCCTATCTTTATCACTGGGGGCGCAGGCCATGCGCAGTTTGCGTTTGGCGGCGCATGCGCCTTTTTGACGGTGCGCCGACCTGCGCCAAACGCAACCTGCTGCAGTTTGGTTGCGCCGGCGCACCGTCAAAAAGGCGCATGCGCCGCCAAATGCATACTGCGCACGGCCTGCACCCCCAGTGATAAAGATAGGGGACGCAGGGCGCATGCAGCGTCATGCGCCGGTAGGCGGAGCTACCGGCGGAGGCGCTGCAGGGGGCGGGGCTTAGCGGCGGCCGTGTGCAGGCCGTCGCTGCGCTCAAAAACGCTAGTGTGAAACTAGCCTAATATGACTTAGGATACAAGCCAAATCAGAATCTCAATTTGCAGACACGGTGTTTCGAGCTATTGGCTCTCGTCAGTGCAAAGTATGAGATCTGATTTGGCTAGGTGAGAGGCTCTGGACTGAGGTCTAAGAGGTAAGGTCACCGTGTCTGCAAATTGAGATTCTGATTTGGCTTGTATCCTAAGTCATATTACAAGACTCGTTAAAAGGGTTGATTGTGACTTGTAGGATCGCTACTACCAATAGGTGGCGCTGTAGAGTAAAAGTCCTCTTTCTTTCTGAAGAGGCAATTTGCATATTATTTTCCTAGAGGAGCATTGCGCGGCAAATAAGCCTCCTTACCTTGACAAGCCACAGCTGGCATGTCACTCTCCGCAAGGAGAAACCTTACCTCTTAGACCTCAGTCCAGAGCCTCTCACCTAGCCAAATCAGATCTCATACTTTGCACTGACGAGAGCCAATAGCTCGAAACACCGTGTCTGCAAATTGAGATTCTGATTTGGCTTGTATCCTAAGTCATATTACAAGACTCGTTAAAGGGTTGATTGTGACTTGTAGGATCGCTACTACCAATAGGTGGCGCTGTAGAGTAAAAGTCCTCTTTCTTTCTGAAGAGGCAATTTGCATATTATTTTCCTGGCTTTGCACATTGAGCAAAACTTTTATGAGTGTAGCTGTAGAGCAGCTACACTTTGAAAATATTTGAATGAGGAACCACCAGCTGTTTCCTTTCTGGGTATATGGATGACTTGATGACCTTCCTTATATTTTTTCCTGGCTTAATACTTTTTGCAAAGCCTTTATGAGTGTTGGAGTACACGAAATACACTTTATAAATATTTGAATGAGGCCTGCAAGTTGTTGCTTTTAAGAGGTATATGGATCACTGGATGGCCCTCATTATTATGTTTCCTTGACTATGCACTTTCTGCAAAGCCTTTATGAGTGTAGGAGTGTACAACTACAGTTAAAAAATATTTGAATGAGGCCCACCAGTTGTTGACTTTGAGTGGTCTGTATGACTCGTCTCATATTTTTTTCCTGAACATTCTGCAAAGCCTTTATTAGTGTATGAGTACATTAACTAAAATTTCAAAACATTTGGTTTCAAATTTTTTTTAATGAATTCAATTAGTCATCCATACAATTTATTGAGGTTCTTGTTCCATTACAGCAGTATGGAACACTCCAAAAGAGTGGGGTTTTTTTCTGAATTCAATTACTCATCCATACAGTATACGTGCTTTGTGGTACATTATGGTGGTATATAACACTCCAATAAAGAGTTAAAACATTTTTCTGGATTCAGTTAGTATTCTATACAGTATTAGGTGCTTTCTGCTACATTTTGGTGGTATATAACACTCCAAAAAAGCGTTGGAAAATTTGTCTTTATTCACTTATTCATCCATATACTATTACAGTCATATGTTAAAGTTTGGGCACCCCTATTAATGTTAACCTTTTTTCTTTGTAACAATTTTGTTTTTTGAAACAGCTATTTCAGTTTCATATATCTAATAACTGATGGACTCAGTTACATTTCTGGATTCAAATGAGGTTTATTGTACAAACAGAAAATGTGCAAACTGCATTTAAACAAAATTTGACCGGTGCAAAAGTATGGACACCTCAACATAAAAGTGACATTAATATTTTGTAGATCCTCCTTTTGCAAAAATAACAGCCTCTAGTCGCTTCCTGTAGCTACTAATGAGTTCCTGGATCCTGGATGAAGGTATTTGTGACCATTCCTGTTTACAAAACAATTCCAGTTCAGTTAAGTTTGATGGTCGCCGAGCATGGACAGCCCGCTTCAAATCATCCCACAGATGTTCAATGATATTCAGGTCTGGGGACTGGGATGGCCATTCCAGAACATTGTAATTGTTCCTCTGCATGAATGCCTGAGTAGATTTGGAGCGGTGTTTTGGATTATTGTCTTGCTGAAATATCCATCCCCTGCGTAACTTCAACTTCGTCACTGATTCTTGCACATTATTGTCAAGAATCTGCTGATACTGAGTTGAATCCATGTGACCCTCAACTTTAACAAGATTCCCGGTGCCGGCATTGGCCACACAGCCCCAAAGCATGATGGAACCTCCACCAAATTTTACTGTGGGTAGCATGTGTTTTTCTTGGAATGCTGTGTTTTTTAGCCTCCATGCATAACGCCTTTTTGTATGACCAAACAACTCAATCTTTGTTTCATCAGTCCACAGGACCTTCTTCCAAAATGTAACTGGCTTGTCCAAATGTGCTTTTGCATACCTCAGGCGACTCTGTTTGTGGCGTGCTTGCAGAAACAGCTCTTTCGCATCACTCTCCCATACAGCTTCTCCTTGTGCAAGTGCGCTGTATTGTTGACCGATGCACAGTGACACCATCTGCAGCAAGATGATGCTGCAGGTCTTTGGAGGTGGTCTGTGGATTGTCCTTGACTGTTCTCACCATTCTTCTTCTCTGCCTTTCTGATATTTTTTTTTCTTGGCCTGCCACTTCTGGGCTTAACAAGAACTGTACCTGTGCTCTTCCATTTCCTTACTATGTTCCTCACAGTGGAAACTGACAGGTTAAATCTCTGAGACAACTTTTTGTATCCTTCCCCTGAAAAGCTATGTTGAATAATCTTTGTTTTCAGATCATTTGAGAGTTGTGTTTGAGGAGCCCATGATGCCACTCTTCATAGGAGAATCAAATAGAACTACTTGCAAGTGGCCACCTTAAATACATTTTCTCATGATGTGATACACCTGGCTATGAAGTTCAAAGCTCAATGAGGTTACAAAACCAATTTAGTGCTTCAGGAAGTCAGTAAAAAGTAGTTAGGAGTGTTGAAATTAAGAAAATGATAAGGGTGCCCATACTTTTGCACCGGTCAAATTTTGTTAAAATGCAGATTGCGTATTTTCTGTTAGTACAATAAACCTCATTTAAATCCAGAAATATAACTGAGTCCATCAGTTATTAGATATATGAAACTGAAATAGCTGTTACAAAAACCAAAATTGTTACAAAGAAAAAAGGTTAACATTAATAGGGGTGCCCAAACTTTAACATATGACTGTAAGTGCTATGTGGTACATTTTGGTGGTATATAACAGTCCAAAAAAGCATTGACATTATTTCTTTATTTAAATACTCATCCATATACTATTACATGGGCCATGGTACATTTTAGGGTTATATAACACTCCAAAAAAGAGTTGAAACATTTTTATGTATTCAATTACTGATCCATATACTATTACGTGCTCTGTGGTACACTGTGGTGGCACATAACAGTCCAAAAAGTGTTGAAAATTTTCTCTGTATTCAATTACTCATCGATATACTATTATATGCTCTATGGTTCATTTTGATGTTATTAAGCACTCTTAAAAAGCACTGTAACATTTTTCTGTATTCAATTACTCATTGATATACCATTACAAGGTCTGTAGTACATTTCGATGGTATGTAACTGTCAAAAAAGCGTTGAAAAGAATTTCTGTATTCAATTACTCATCTATATACTATTACGTGCTATGTGGTACATTGAATTGGCATAAAGAACAGCAAAAAAAGTCTTGATACATTTTTCTGGATTCAATTATTCATCTATATGCTTTTGCGTGCTCTGTGGTACATTTCAGTGTTATATAACAGTTCAAAAAAGCATTGAAAAATGTTTCTGTATTCATTTACTCATCCATATACTATTACGTGCTCTGTGGTACATTTCAGTGTTATATAACAGTGAAAAAAAATAATAAATTTGTCTGGATTCAGTTAGCCATCCATAAAGTATTAGTTGCTTTCTGTGACATTTTGGTGGAGTATGACACTCCAAAAAAGTATTTAAAAATTTGTCTGGATTCAATTAGTCATCTACAGAGTGTTAGATGCTTTTTGCTACATTTCTTAGGTATTTAACACTCAAAAAAACATAAAAAATTGTCTATATTCAATTAGCCATCCATAGAGCATTAGATGCTTTCAGTGACATTTGCGTGTTGGTTCCATGACAATTGTGTACAAGATAATTGTGTACGGACAATTGTGTACAGAAAATTGTGTACAGGCCAATTGTGTCCAAGGACAATTGTGTACAAGGACAATTGTGTACAGGGCAATTGCCTTGTACACAATTGCCTTGTACACAATTGGCATTGTACACAATTGGCCTGTACACAATTGTCTGTACACAATAGTCCGTACACAATTATCTTGTACACAATTGTCCTGTCACCATCCATAGGGTATAAAAGGTGCTCTTTGTTACATTTTGGTGGTACATAAGACTGTAAGAGAAGAGTTGAAACACTTGTCTGTATTCAATTAGTCATACCTAAATTATTAAGTGACATTGGCCCCCTGAGAAAGTCAAAGCGAAATGTACACTTAATGGGTGAGCATTTATAATTTTATTTCATACTACCACTTGTCATACAGCAGTGCTCGCTATATAGCAATGTGGATTCTACTGCAACATACTTATCTATTTTTCTCACACTATGTGATTTATGTGTCACTCTTCCTGTGCACATGTACACTTTCTATATGGGATTTCCCTTTATTACTTTAGTGTTTTTGATATTTCAGCATCATTTGACTCAAATATGATACCATTATAGGGTTGATATATTCAGTAATGGATTATTGATTGCTACCTGGTTACATTTTTATCTATGTGCTGCATATCATTATATACTGTATATCAAATCGCTCTTGTACCACTAATTACTTATTGTCTATCTGTGCCGTCACACAGTTTGTGTCCTCACCATTTGAAAACCACTTACTAAACTTTATTATTTTGATCATTGACGTTCATTTCTTAATATATTTATAATAAAATGTATACTTTTATATGGATTAGAGCTCTATAATTTTCTTTATAATATTTGGGGTACATTGGTTCCATTCTTCTCTTACTGTCTTAATTTAATTGGGAGTTACCCACATGGATTGTCCTTGAGTCCTTGAGAAAGCCACAACAGGCGAAACATGCATTGGAGCTGGAGATTCATTGGGCCATTTACCACTGGTATTTATAACCCTGTTTATATTTGTTATGCACTTTACCTCAGATATATCTTCTGACTGCCATTGCACTATATTAATTATCAATAGGATTATGTATGATTGTTTTTTATATATTATGGCCCTTTTATCTATCATGTAAACACTACATTCTTTATGGTATTATATTTTGGTTATTGTTGCTGGACTCTTTTCCCCATTTTAAAAAGCAATAATAAAGTATTTTAAAATTTCCATTATTTGGATTTTTGTCTTCGTTAATTCACTTCATTTGAGAAGGTTTTATATGTGTGCTCAGCTTGGTAGCTCAGCAGTTTCTGAAACCTACCCAGTTTTGACAGAACTTCTGGTCAAAGTACACCGCATCAGTGCCCATTTCCGCAAGTCAGCTATAGCTGCTGACACTCTGATTGTGCTGCTGGAGCACATGCAAGTGTCATCTCTCCAACTGGTGTGTGAAGTCATCATGCACTGGAACTGCACGCTGCACATGCTGGCACGTCTTTGCAAGCAGCAGAGGAAAGTTGAGGAATACCAGCTAAAACAAACCCGTCGGTATTCTAGTCAGCCTTGTCAAATAACAACAAGAGTGTGCATGGATGTTTGACATTTGTGCAGACTTTGAGGACTCCACAACGATGGTGAGCGATGGTGCCATCATCAGCGTAATGATCCCCCTTCTGTGCCTACTTAAACAGTCATGTTCACAATTAAACATGAAGCTTTGCATGACGACCAGTTGGAAATGCAGGAAGACATGAGACAGGGATATATTACCCAGCCCAGCCTCATCTCATCTGATCAGCGTGGATTGGGTAACAATGAGGATGTGATGGCGGAGGAATAAGAAGAGCTAGATGGTGCAACAGAGGCTTGTTCCCACAGATGCTTTGTCTTGTCTCTCCAATGTGGATGGGCTGAGGAGGGGAATGAAGACGAAGAGATGGAGGAGGAGGATATGGAGAGTAGTCATCATGGTGGAGACAGGAAAGTGTTGGCTGTCGGGACCATGGCACATATAGCAGACGTTATGTACTGCTGCCTTTCCCGTGACCCTTTGGTTATATTCATCTTGGCCAAAAAGAGTACTGATTTTTTACTCTGCTAGTCCAACACTATATGGAGAACCTTGCATCTCTCCTCCATAAGGCAGAGAGGTCTACTAAAATGGTGCTATAGCATACAGTAAGCCATTATGAAAAATATGTTGGAAAAATTCCCATCAGACAGTGCTAGTGGCAGAGGGCAAGCTTCCTTGCCCAACCAAGGAGGAGAGGCGAGGGAGACACATACCAGGTACAGCAGAGTCAGAGATAGACTGTCAAAATCCTGGTTCAAATTCTTGACACCCTCCCAGTGTCCAGGTCCTGATGACTGGGTATTTTTGACAAGGAGGGAAACATCTCTACAGACAGTTAAGCAATACCTGATGGACAAAACCACCATACTTCCTAATTCCTCTTCAACCCTCAGCTATTGGGTCTCAAAGCTGGACACTTGACATGAGCCATCCCTTTATGCCTTGGAGGTGTTGTGCTGCACTGCTGCTAAAGTGTTGTCTGAGTGGGGTTTTAGTGCCCCCAGTCAAAATAGACAGGCACTTTTTCCTGTCAACAGAAAATGCTGACAGACTCACTCTGATAAAAATGAACAAAGCTTTGATTAGCCCCAACTTTTCCACAAAAACAGATGACAGCAGCACATAACATGATTTTAATCATCAATATTTTAATGAGTCTTTCAAAATATTTTAATGAGGTCCTCCAGTTTTTGCCTTCAAGGGTCTATGGATGACTGTATTAAGCTTATTATATATTTTTTCATGGTTTTGCACTTTGTTCAGAGCATTCATTAGTTTAGGAGCACATCATGTACACTTTGTTCACAATATTTGAATTAAATACTACAGTTGGTGGCTTGAAGGGTGTGTGGATGATCCTGCTTGTAATTTTTGTCAGACTTTACACTGTGCTGAACATTCATGAGTGTAGGAGTACTAAAACTATACTTTGTTGATAATGTTTGAATGAGGCACTACAGTTGGTGCCTTCAAGGGTATATGGATAGCCATGCTTGTAATTTTTGACAGGCTTTGCCTTATACAGAACTTTTATGAGTGTACGAATACCACAAATACACTTTGCTCAGAATGTTTGAATGAGGTACTACAGTTACATAGTTACTGTATACAGTTACATAAGTTGAAAAAAGACTTGGGTCCATCAAGTTCAACCTTTCTCCACCAATCGTTTTTTTTTACGCTAAATTCTAAATCTATAACCCATAATGTTATGTGTATTGACGAAATCATCTAGCCATATTTTAAAAACTGTTACAGTGTCTGCTATTACTATCCCTTGTGGTAGGGCATTCCACAATCTGACTTCTCTAACTGTAAAGAACCCTTTCCTATTTAACTGTTGGAATCGCATTTATTCCACCCATAATTAGTGACCCCTGGTCCACAGTATGGTCTTTGGAAGGAATAAGTCATGCACCAGTCCTTTGTACAGACCACATATATATTTATACATAGAAATGAGATCCCCTCTGAGGCATCTTTTTTCTAAGCTAAACAAGCCCAACTATTTCAGCCTCTCATCATATGAGAGGCCTTCCATAGCTTGTAATAATCTAGTAGCCCGCCTTTGAACTGACTCTAATTTCTGATTGTCCTTTTCTAAATGGGGAGCCCAAAACTGAATCCCATATTCTAGATGTGGTCTCTCCAGTGATTCATAAATGGGTAATAATACATTGGGACTGTGGGATTTTATCTCTCTTTTTATACACCCTAAAATTCTGTTTGCTTTTGCAACTGCTGCTTGACATTGAGTACTACTGCTCAGCTTACTTGTAACCAGAATACCCAAGTCCTTTTCCTGTTCTGTAGTCCTGAGTATGCTCCTAATTAATGTATATGCAGCAATAGGATTACTCAGGCCCAGGAGCATTACTCTACATTTACTACATTTATCTACATTAAACCTCATTTGCTAAGCGTTTGCCCATTCAGACATCTTATGCAGATCGTTTTTTGAGATCGTTTTGCAATATTGTAATGTCAAGATCAAATTTTAGTATCCTACATAGTTTGGTGTCATCAGCAAAGACTGACACTTTACACTAAGTCCCATTCACAAGGTCATTAATAAAGAGGTTAAAAAGAATCAGCCCTAGCAAAGACCCTGCGGTCTCCACTTCTGACTATATCCCATTTAGAGAAAGCATCGTTTATGACGACTCTTTGTTTCCTTTCATTTAGCCTGTTTGTTACCCATCTGCATATAGTTTCCCCCAGTCCCTGCTCATGGAGCTTCAGTATAAGGTTGTTATGTTGTATAGTATAAAATGCTTTCCAAAGTCCAGATAAATCACATCAGCTGCATTACCGACATCCAGATATGCACTTACCTCCTCACAGAAACCCAACATGTTATTTAGACATGACCTATCTTTCATGAATCCATGCTGGTTGTCAGGTTATTATATTATTATCTGCAATATATTTTGCCTTACATACAAATCACTACACAGGAAGGAATGTTTCTTAATATTTCTTTTCCTGTAAACTCCAATTTCTCGACGATTTTAATTTTTTTATTGTCAGTTTTTAAAATGCAGTAATATTGTGACACAATTGTTCTCCTCAGCAATCTTGGAGTCAGAGACGCTCCCAGGGGTCTTCCCCATGCTGTTATCCTTCCATTCAGCACTTTTTCACTGCTCCCCAGGAAAACCTTGTAGGATCTGTGGGAAAAAAACCTTGGCTTTTCCATTGACTCCTATTACACTCCTTACTCGAAATGAGCATTCGAGTATTAGTAATCGAGTAACAAGCATTTGAGCATTTTAGTGCACGCTCATCTCTGCTACTGAACAGTCACTCTGAGTCAGCCAACAAGCAAAGTAGGAGTATTGGAGACCAACACTGGCACAGCTGTCACACAAACGGTTTTTGAATGAACTTGGCAGGGAGGTTGTTCCAAACATGTTGTAAAACTAATCAGATGTAGGCTTGTGCAAATCAAGCTTTCTTCTCATCTAATCTCAGATTCAATGATGTAGAGACCAACACTGTGTGGGGGCCATCACATTACTTCCAGGACTATTTTTTTTACTCTGAAGATCTGCCTGTATTTCTCAGCATTGGGGACACCATGATAAGGGCAATACTGAGTAAAATACATTAGGTGCAGTTGTCAGCCAATGAAGAATACTAAAGCAAATAAAAAATATATCATGCTTTTCTATGCAACCAAATGTCCAGCAGTGCCATCAGCTCAGTCTTGGAAGCAATCAGTGGGACCCATTTATACCCATCTACTGTTCAGGGAATCTGGCCTGAAGTGGTCTTCTTCGAAGAGTTGAGACACAATACCATACCTTCCACATGGCAACAAGGCCAAGTAACTCAATTGTGCACAAAAACATAGGAAATTGGATGTAGAAAAATGGTGGAAGGTGTCTATAACAGAAAGCCGTTTGCACTTGAAGAGTTGAAGAGCAGAACAAAAATGTCATTATGCAACAGTACAGCATAGTGGATGTTCCTTGCAAGTTTGGGGCTTCATTTCAGAAAATGGAGTTGGTGATTTGGTCAGTATTAATGGTGTCCTTAATGCAGAGAAAAACAGATAAAAAAAAAGTTATCTGTTATGCAATATCATCATCAAAATATGTAATTGTCTCCATATTTATTCTAAGCGGAACAATCATTTGAAATACATAACTAATGTAATTAAGAACTATATTAAGCATCAGAAAAATAAGGATTCCTGCAAGTGATGGTACGGTCTCCGCAGAGCTTTGATATTGACATCATGAAGTCTGGATGAGATTACATGAAGAGACAGAAGGGTTTGCCCAAGCCTTCATCCACAGAAGATTCTTTTAAAAGCTGCACCTAGAAGAATTGATACTTTGATGCTGTTTTAAACACAAAGGGTGGTTATAACAAGTATTGGCTTGATTTAGATTTTTGTTCCTTCACTTTGTGTTTTGTTAATTGATGAAAATAAACTATTGACATTTAGGCTAAGTGCACACGTTGCAGAAAATTTCTGCTCAAAAACCTGAATCCCTTCCCAGAAACCGCACCTATTTTTCCCTCGGCGGTTTTTGCGCGGTTTTGATGCGTTTTTTCTGCAGCGGTTTCAAACCGCATGGAAGAAGCCAAAACCGCAGAAAAATCCGCAAAATTAATGAGCATGCTGCGGTTTTTACCTCGATGCGTTTTTTTTCGCGGTAAAAAATGCATCAATGTGCACAAAAAGTGCAAAATGCATAGAAATGACTGGGAAGCTTATTTTTAGCGGTTTTATAGCGGTTTTATAGTGAAAACCGCAGTAAAAAATGCTAAAAAACGCTGTGTGTGAACACAGCCTTATATATTTGAAAGCATTCTTAATTTTTGGCATTTTTTCATTCCTGCCTAAAAGTTTTGCACAGTAGTGTATCTTGTGCTATTATGACCAAATAATTATCTTTTTCCTGTCTATCATAAGTATAATGTTTCAAATGAGCAGGTGGTTTTTCAAGCATTTCCATGGTAAATACTTGAAAAGCAAGGCTTGTCTTGAAAAGTAAGTTCCTTACTTGCAACTTTCATCTAGATGTTTTGTTCAGCCTCTTTTGTAATGGTAAACTCATGTACTGTGACATAATTATTAACGAGAACTACCACTATGTTTCATGATGAAAGGTGAAGCTCTGAACAAGATGGGCATTGTTTTCAATGCAGTGAAATGACTGATGTGTGAATGTTCATGGTTTCTTTTTAAATCACCTTTGAGATTCTTAATTGTCTAGACCTTCTCTGTGAATCTTTCTGGATCCAGATATAGTATTTCCACACATTTCAAGAATAAAGCACAAACCAAAATGAACATCTAACTTTTAAATGGAGGAGTACAGTGTTATGTATTGTGGATATATTACTGCTACTAGTGCATTAGTTGTAGACCTGTATGATGAACTTTTTTTGATAAATGCAGCTATATGTTTTTTCTTTACGTCTTGTTTGAAAAGGAAATTCCCTTAAATTTCTGGCTCATATACAATATGCTGATGAGCCTATATGTTTTTCACTTTAGCACAGTACATTTCTCTCTCTAAGGGCTCGCTCACACAGTCGTATACTCTCCATCAGACGAGTGCTATCCAATGTTTTATTGGATAGCAGTAGGACCAATTTTATTCTATAGTGCTTCGATGATCAGCCTTTTTCTCATACCGATTCGGCATGAGAAAAAATGAGTAGCATGTTGTACTTTGCAGCACAATTTGGATAGTAAGTACCCACGGGTGTAGTACCCAAGTGCAGTCTGATTTCTGAAGGCTCACATAATTGAGAAGATGGAAAACTGTTGTTCTCCATCCTCTCCTCACCTCACCTCATCAGAGAGAATTGGATCACAAAAAGCTGACACTGATCAAAATTTGGATCAGAGTTTGATCAGAGTGTCATTACCATAATCGATCCGATTGTCTCTGAGAAGAGAATATACACCCATGCAACCATGGACTAAATGTAATAATACACTCCTTAACACTGAAATTGCACCTCCAAAATGGAAACGCTGTGGTTTTATGGAAGTCAAAAGATTCACAGACATGCTAATGACTGAAGATTTCTAATCCCAGAAAGGAGTAAGATGTCCCGAAATATACTTGACACATATAGAAAACCAATACAAAATATGTGCCAGGACTAAGATCAAAACAATAATTGGTTTAAAATTTGTTAAAATTTGATTGCATGCAAATAGTTAAAAATGACATACAAAAGCTCCCAACAAACATAGATACGAATTGGTGGGTGAGCGACTGCGGGAGCCACAGTAGTAAAAAGTTCCTAGAGGTGATGAAAAATATTCAGGATTGAGAGTCCTCAGTAGTTGATACCTTTTAATGGCTAACTGAAAAGATGGTAATACATTGCAAGCTTTCGAGACTACTCAGGTCTCTTCATCTGGCTTGACTAATACAAAATCTGAAGTCACATATTTATGCACAATACAGCCTAGAAAAAATGCAATAGATAAGACAAGTGACGTGAAGCAGAACTATCAATATGGGAGAGGGAGAAACATAAATATAAACATTGGACCAGTTCATAGATAAGGAGTCCGGATGTTTTATGGTCCTCTGATTGGGGTTTAGTTCTGTGTTGTGATGCCCCACAAGGTTTTAAAAGGAAATTCCTTAATTGATGTAAAAAGACATAAATCCATGCGACACATTCATTCCAGCACTGAGAGTGTCAAAGTTCGTCATAAATTTGTACTCCCAAACTCGTCTCTCTCTCTGAGAATTGAAGTTACCTTTCAATACCAGTAATTTCATATCCACGCTGCTGTGATGAGGGATACAGAAATGTTTTGCCACAGGTAGATCCATTCTTTTTTCTCTTATTGTGTGACGATGAGCATTCATCCTTGTTCTCAGTTTTTGCCCTGTCTCCCCCACATACAGACCCCCAGTTGGACATTTAGTACAGTAGAGGTGATGAAGAATTTATTAAAAGTGTGTCCTCCTTATTATCAACTACAATTTGTTCTTTTATCATTCTTCGGTTTTCCCTGTGGGATTGACAATGCTTGCGTCTCCTATCTCCATCAGTAAGTTGCCATAGTTAATTGTTGTGAATTCGCTTTCTGGCCTACCTCTGGTTACTAGTGAGGGTAATGTAGCTGATCTGATTAAAAGAGGCTTGCCACCTGATAATGAGGAGGACGATGGGAGATCTGGAGTTTCTGACTGGATTTAAGACAGCCGACTCCCTCTATCCCTGCTGGTGCTTTTTTCCTGCCTCCTGAGGTCTTAGTTTCCAGCTCAGTCCCTGCATGCTCAGCTAAGTGTTCTTTTGATCTGGTTTTGTCTATTTCAGTTTTGTGTGGTCAGCCAGCTCCGGCTGGGGCTGTGCTGAATCTCCATCCATATGTTACTGCTTGTGCCAGTTTGTTTTTGTCCCTTATTAGATTGGTATATTTTGAAAGCAGAGCAAAAAGAGGCCAGAGTGCTGATATAGTGGGCGAAGTCGTGCGACTTCAGTATTTTTCTATCAGACGTGTTGGACATTTTTTGCAGGGTTTTTTGCATGATTGCAGACAGTGTCTTTCCTTTCTTGTCATGTCTAGTTAGTGTGGGCCGCATCATTTGCTCAGTCTATTTTCCTACCTGCGTTTGTGTTTTTACCTTGTCTCACCGACAATATATGTGTAGGGTTCCGGGCTGAGGGAGGCGCGATTAGGTGGTGCTGAGGAGATTCTGATGATAGTGCGGATAAGCGGGGAAGGTGTGCTGTGATGCTGATCCCACAGAACTGGGGGTGACCCACCTTTTGGCATCGGCAGACAAGAGACAGAGACAAGGGTTGTGTCCAACAGTTCAGATTTTATTGGCCGTTTTCTGGGCGACAACCGTACTTCATCACAGGACTTTTCCACAGTTCACTTTGCACACAGACCCGGGTATTTTCTCTTCCCTGTATTACCGTTCGTGGCGTCCTCTATGGCTCTGTCCCACTGTGGCTGCCCTAGGCACTTTCACCATAGCGTTGCGCCCTTTAGAGCACACCGTTCACCTGAGACTCATGGTCTGTCTCTGTCCGCAGCCAATGTCCTTTTGGGTCACCCCCGTGACCATCTCCACTGTCAGTCTCTCTCTCTGAGGGTTCTTCTGCTGCCTCTCCTCACAGCAGACCCTCCTCTCTTGTGAGCTCCCCTGGCTGACTGGAACTTCCAGAACCTTCCCTGACCTCTTATACTCCCAGTCCCAGTAGCTCCGCCCACTATCACCTGACAGTAACCTCTGACCAATGGCAGTTACCTTGACCCATGGCAGTTGCACAATCACCCTCCTACACTCCCCACTGCTCTCTAATGGTCAAACTACCACATAACACCCTTTTCTCTGTATCTATCTCTCTGTCTCTCACTACAGACAGACCTGTCCGTCAGCTCTACCTCCCCACATATGTTTGGGGGTTATCTATTCCTTTGGGGTCTGCTCTGGGGCAGTTTAGATTTCCCCTTTCTTGCTTTAGGTTTATTTAACTCTCCGGCTATGTCGAGGTGTCTAGGATCATCGTAGGTACGCTCCACGGCTACTGCTAGTTGTGTAGATGGGATCAGGGGTCTGCAATCCACTTAGTTACCAACCTCTCTGGTTCTCTGTGGCTTAGCTTGGTCTTGCTTTCCTCCTCGGTGATCCAATCATAACAGTTAATGCATTACTAAATCTTAACCAAATAAATTATTAACTAAATTATTATTAACTTAATTATTGTTTTGATCTTAGTACTGACACAGGTTTTGTATTGGTTTTCTTTAGATATGGTAATGATATATGAATGATGAAAAAACATTTTGAAAACATCTAGATACAGTATATTCAGCATCGAGTATCAGGGCAATTTGCAGTAATGCATGCATTGTCTAAGGAATTTTCTGCTATGCTGAATGCCTGTGGTCACACAAGTCATCAAAATCCACTACTGGCAGCTATTGACATAGCAAACTCAAGCTTTTCTGAATGTGAAAAAGTAATTAGTCAAGTACTTCTAAGAATTAAACATTAAACATGGATCAGACACTCATGGAACAGTGGAATGGGCTCACCAGATTTGTCAATTAGACCGGGGTCACACTTGCAAGTATGATGAGAGATACTCGCGTGAGTCTCTCGCATCGAAACCGGGCACTTGGACCGGAGTGTGCTGCTGCATAGAAATACATGCAGCCGCACACTCCGGTCACGAGTGCCGGCGGCAGTGTCGGGTATTGATGTGAGAGACTCGTATGAGTTTCTTGCATCACACTGGCAAGTGTGACTCGGGCTTATAGAAATGCAGCTTACATTAGCAGAGTCATTTAATGGTACATATATCCATGCAGAACTGTTTAGAACTAGAAAAACAAAATATTCTACATGCAATTTGGACCACAAAATGTATTAAAATTTGATATATAAACACTAACAACCAACACACTATCTTTACTCAAAAGTCCATTTAAACTAAACTAAAAATGCAACAACCTTTATCGTAAAATAATGTGTTTTTCCAGTACAATTCTAAAAAGGAATAAATACAGTAACTCTAACAGAAAAAAATGAACAAGATGAAATCACCAGTTCAGTGATGCTGAACTGAATATTAGATGCAGATAAACTGAACAGTTTAGGCAAACTTAATCTCTTCTCATCTATCACAAAGGTTAGCAAAGAAGATTATGACCGTATATCAGAAGCTGTTAGATAATGTGCTACTGATATGTTGTAGCAATGACTAAATTATATTCAGGCAGCACATCAGCAACAAAGTTTTTTCTCCCAAGTTCAGTTTTCACAGTAAATTGGACAAATTTGTGGTTATTGTTAAAGGGAACTGTCATGTGTCTGGTTCAAACTCTATGTAGTCATCTTCCCTGTTCTCTAAGCCACAGCAGATTCTCTGGATGTTTAGTTTCTGTTTTCATTGCTTCAGTCTTTTTTAGGGTAACAGGTGTTTTCATTTACTCAGGTGTCTGCCTTATCAACTTTTGAGTGCGGCTTTATATACTTTCCCCCTGCTGGTGTTTCCTTCTACTGAAGTCTGATTTGGATGTCCAGCCATACCACTGTAGTTTAAGCCAGTCAGTGGAAGACCAGGTAGGGTTTATATCTCTGCTGTTTATGTTCTTTTCCCTGGACCTATCTTTATGTTTCTTTTCAAGAAGTAGGTGGCATTTACTCTAACAGTATGTACTTAATCCTTTATTTTGAATTTTGTGGTTTGTTTTACTCACTTTGTAATCTCTTTCTATTTCAGCACACATTCCCTTTTGTAGGCAATTTGCACTCAGCTGTGTCCTCCGATTCTTTGGGAGGAACATGTAGTGCTTAATGGCCTTTCAGGCACCATAGATCCAAGTTGCCATTGTCTAGTTTGTGGTTAGCGCTCACGCAGGAACCAATAGGGACTGTGGGTCAGGATCTCTTGTCTGTACAAGAAACGGCAGGGTCAGTTGGTGTTTTAAGTGTGTTACCTATTTTTCCTGAATGAGTTGGTATACCATCATAACATTATCACTGGCCTATCCCATTGTTTGTGTGCTAAGAAGCCATCATGGATGCTGTAGATGCCCTTACAGCGCAATTGTGGTCCTTCTCTTTGGAGATGGCAGACATTAAGTGGCAACAACAGCATGCATTATCCATCACTATGCATGCTGTGCTCCACCCAAAACAGTTTTCTGAGCCTAAGGTAAGTTTACCACATTGTATAGACAAGGGCCAAAGCTAGTTTTCCATTGTTCTTTCTCCATGTAAGTTGCATTTTCTTCTGTGTCCTGCCTCATCCGGATGAGAGAGTCAACGCATGGGTATTATTCTGTCGTTGCTCCGTGGAGATCTTCAGGCTTGGGTACTTTGTCTGCATGAAAATTCTCCAGTGTTTTCCTCGGTTGATGCTTTTTTCTCTGCTCTAGGCCTCCTTTACGGTAACTCCAATAAAATTGCTGTTGCTTAATCAATGATCCACAGGTTTGTTCAAGGAAATTTTAATGTTGAGGTCTACTGCTCTCAGTTTGCCACTGGGCAATGGAAACCTCCTGGAATAACCCAGCCCTTTGCAGTCAATTCTGTTGTCTTTCTAGCCAGATATGAGATGAGATGGTTTATAGCTCCTCTCCATAGAAGAGGCCATGTCACTCATAGTGCATTTGGACAGATGTCTTAGGGACACATTTGAGGGTGTTTCAGTGACTTCTCCTTCTCATCCTATTGAGGCAAGAGGACCTATACAAATTGGGGCTTGCATAGAGTCCAATGAGAGAATTAAGCTTGGAACACCTGCTCATTTCTGTCTATACTGCAGTTGAACGAGTCATGTAAAGCTTTAGTGTTTCAGATACAATAATGAATTTCTTAAAGGTAAAGAGAGAGAAAAAAATCATTAAAATGTAAGGACACTGGTTCTAAGGGTTTGAAGATATCTCTCTGGAGTTATAGTTACCTCTGCAATTGTTGTCTCAGGTCTCACCTTAGATCTCATTGACAGTGATTTTGCTATCTAGTTTGAGTACACAGTTTCAACTCTCAGTCAACCTATTCAAGTATCTGCAATTGTTAATTCTCTCCTTACCCAAAGCCATATTATTACTAAGGTTGAGAATGTGTGCATGAGAGTGGGAGTGTTACACACAGAATTTATTTAATGCATGGTGTTTCCTTCATTATCAGCTAAAGTTGTGTTGGGTATGCCCTGGTTGCTGAAACACAACCCTACGATCAATTAGGAGACTTAAAAGGTTAGGTCTTGGAGGAATTTTTATTTTTCCAGTTGTTCATCTAAATTCCTGGAATCTGTGAAGCAACTTCTTCCTGATTTTATTAATAATTTTGAGTATGTTTTATTTTTAGGCTAACTGTGCATAGGTCATATGATTGTGCTGTTAAATATATCCCAGAAGCCACATTGCCTAAATTTCATCTGTTTAACCTCTCTCCTCCTGAAAGATGTGCTTGGAAACAGTACACAGAAAAAATTCTCACCAAGGGTCACGTAAGGCCTTCCACCTCATCCGATGCCATGGGATTTTTACTGAAGAAAAAAGATGGAGATTTGCATCGTTGTTTGGATTTCAGAGAGATTAATAAAATAACTGTACGAAATCCATACCCATTACCTCTTATTACTAATCTGTTTAACCTCTTCACCCCTGAGCCTGTTTTCACTTTCATGATCAGACAAATGTTACAATTTTGACCAGTGTCACTTTATGAGGCAATAACACTGGAATGCTTCAAAGGATCCCACAGCTTCTGAGATTGTTTTTTTTCGACATATTGTTCTTCATGTTCGTTAAAAAATGTTTTCGATATGACTCGTGTTTATTTCTGACAAAATCAGAAATATGGTGAAAATTGTGCAATTTTTAAACTTTCAATTTTTATACCCTAATATCAGCATTAAATCACACAAAGTAGTTAATAAATAACATTTCCCACATATCTACTTTGCAGCTACACAATTTTTAAAATATATATTTTTTGTTAGCAGTTAGAAAGGTTAAAAGTTGACCAATAAATTCACATTTTTGCAACAACATTTCCAAAACTATTTTTTTAGGGACCACATCACATTTGAAGTCACTTTGAGAGGTCTATATGACAGAAAATACCAAAAAGTGACACTATTCTAAAAACTGCACCCCTCAAGGTGCTAAAACAGTATTCAAGAAGTTTATTAACCTTTCACATGCTTCACAGGAACTGATGCAATGTGGAAGGAAAAAACTAACTTTTTTCACAAAATTTTTATTTTAGTCCCAATTTTTTTATTTTTACAAGTGTAACAGGAGAAAATGATCAAATTTCACATTTGTTGTGAAGTGCCCCCATTTAACCCAATATGTGGGGGAAAACCAAAATTTGGACGGACAGCAGGCGTCAGAAGGGAAGGAGCACCATTTGACTTTTTGAACGTAAAATTGGCTGGAAACTAAAGCGGACGCCATGTCACATTTGGAGAGCCACTCATGTGCCTATACAGTGGAAACCTCAATATGTGACCCTATTTTGGAAACTAGACCCTTCAAGAAACTTTTCTAGATATGTCTTGAGCACCATTAAAATTTGTGTAAATCTGTAAGTGGGAAACAGTTCGCACAATAGTGTGTTACACTATGTAGGACGAGTAAGAGATTGCTGGTTATGCTCACCTGATGGAGTTGTGACAGACACTTCTCAAAGAAACATAAAATGTTAGAGTTGGAAGGGACCTCAAGGGTCATCGCATCCAACCTCCTTCTGAGTGCAGCGCAGGATTCACTAAACCATCTCAGACAGATGTCTGTCCAGCCTTTGTTTGAAGACTTCCATTGAAGGATAACTCACCACCTCTCATGGCAGCCTGTTCCACTCATGGATCACCCTCACTGTCAAAAAGGATTTTCTAATATCTAATCTGTATTTAATCCCTTTCAGTTTCATTGCATTGCTTCTCGTGTTTCCATGTGCAAATGAGAATATAAAAGACACCTGTCCACAACCTCAAACAGTTACACTCCAAACTCCACTATGGTGAAGACCATATAGCTGTTGAAGGACACCAGAAACAAAATTGTAGCTTTGCACCAGGCCATGAAGACTGAATCTGCAATAGGCAAGCAACTTGGTGTGAAGAAATCATCTGCGCTAGCAATAATAAGAAAATAGAAGACATACAAGACCACTGATAATCTTCCTTGATCTGGGGCTCCATGCAAGATCTCACCCAGTGGGGTCAAAATGATCACAAGAACGGTGAGCAAAAATCCCAGAACCACACGAAGGGACCTAGTGAATGACCTGCATAGAGCTGGGACCACCGTAATAAAGGCTACCATCAGTAACACACCGCCAGGGACTCAGATTCTGCAATGCCAGACGTGTCCCCCCTGCTTAAGCCAGTACATGTCTGGACCTGTCTGAAGTTTGATAGAGAGCACTTGGATCATCCGGAAGAGTGTTGGGAGAAAGTCATATGACATGACATATGAAACCAAATTAGAACTGTTTGGTGTAAACAAAACTCGTCGTGTTTGGAGGACACAGAATGATGAGTTGCATCCAAAGAACACCATCCCTACTATGAAGCAAGGAGGTGGCAACATCAGGCTTTGGGGCTGTTTCTCTGCAAAGGGACCAGAACGACTGATGTACATGAAAGAATGAATGGGGCCATGTATTGTGAGATTTTGAGTGCAACCCTCCTTCCATCAACAGGGGCATTGAAGATGAAACTTGGATGGATCTTTCAGCTTGGCAATGATCCCAAGCACACCACCAGGGCAATGAAGAAGTGGCTTCGTAAGAAGCATATGAAGGTCCTGGAGTGGCCTAGCCAGTCTCCAGATCTCAACCCCTTAGAAAACCTTTGGAGGGAGTTGAAAGTCCGTGTTGCCCAGCGACAGACCCAAAACATCACTGCTCTAGAGGAGATCTGTATGGAGAAATGGGCCAACATACCAACAGTGTGTGCCAACCTACAGAAAATGTTTGACCTCTGTCATTGCCAAAAAAGAATATATAACAAAATATTGAGAGGAACTTTTGTTAATGACTAAATACTTATTTTCCACGATAATTTGCAAAATAAATCTTGCCAAATCAGACAAGGTGATTTTCTGGATTTGTTTTCTCATTTTTTCTCTCATAGTTGTGGTCTACCTATGATGTCAATTACAGGCCTCTCTCATCTTTTTAAGTGGGAGAATTTGCACAATTGGTGGCTGACTAAATACTTTTTTCCCCACTGTACATGAAAGTATATTTACCATCAACCATTGATATATAATACATCATCATACATGGTACAATTGTATATATACTGCTCAAAAAAATAAAGGGAACACATCCTAGTACATTGTGTTGGTTAAGTGTTCCTTTTATTAATTTGTGCGGTATATATATACACAATACGTATGTATATGCATACAGTATATATAACCTGGCATATCATATCTGAATGCACTATATGTATTTATGTGGGACTGTTTTCTACCTATGTGTAACCATTTAATATTGGTGCTCTCTCTAAATATTTTTTTTACCAACGAAATACTGTTGAAGTGCTCAGCGCAAAATAAGGTCTTATCCGGTGCAGATAGAATTAATATAGTCAGATTCTACTCACCAGATGAAGCAAAAGACAAAGCATGTAAAAGTATCCACTGCAGCAGATCCACGTGTCAACAAATGACCATGCTGTAGATAGATGAAATGGATAATGTGGATATGGTCCGCGCCGCCAAATAATTGAAGTGTTTCACATAAAGTAAGGTGGTTTATTCAACGTGTTTCAAAGTCTGAGCGACTTCTTCATCAGCAAATACCACATTAAACATATATATTATTTCAGGTGGCGATCACACTATGTACCACTTTTTAAGTGCATCAATTTTATTTTTTGTTCAAACAGTTGGCCACAATCTTATTGATAATCTTACTGATCTTGTGCCTTAGTTTGTGTGAACTGTTACTATACTGGGTACGGAAAGTATTCAGACACCTTTAAATTTTTCACTCTTTGTTTCATTGCAGCCATTTGGTATATTCAAAAAAGTTAATTTTTTTCTCAGTAATATACACTGTGCACCCCATCTTGACTGAAAAAACAGAAATGTACAAATTTTTGCAAATTTCTTAAAAAAGAAAAACTAAGGCTAGTTTCACACTTGCTTTTTTTTGCAGCGCGTTTTTCCCGCAAAAAAACGCATTGAAAAAACGCATACAAAAGCATACAACTGCTGCGTTTTTTTCAAGCATTTTTATGAGCATGCATGAAAAAAACGCAGCGTTTTTATGCGTTTGTATGCGTTTTTAGTGCGTTTTTACCGCGTTTGCGTTTTTTTCCAACATTTTTAGGTGGCCCCTCACACTACCCAAACCATGACTTTACTAACCCTAACCCTGACCCTAATCCTAACCCTAACCCTGACCCTAATCCTAACCCTAACCCTGACCCTAACCCTAACCCTAACCCTGACCCTAACCCTTAACCAAATCATACTTAACCCTAACCCAAACCCTAAACCCTAACTAACCCTAACCCTAACCCTAACCCTGACCCTAACCCTAACCCTAACCCTGACCCTAACCCTAACCCTAACCCTAACCCTAACCCTGACCCTAACCCTAACCCTAACCCTGACCCTAACCCTTAACAAAACCATACTTAACCCTAACCCTGACCCTAACCCTAACCCTAACCCTGACCCTAACCCTTAACCAAACCATACTTAACCCTAATCCTGACCCTAACCCTGACCCTAACCCTAACCCTAACCCTGACCCTAACCCTTAACAAAACCATACTTAACCCTAATCCTGACCCTAACCCTGACCCTAACCCTTAACAAAACCATACTTAACCCTAACCCTGACCCTAACCCTAACCCTGACCCTAACCCTAACCCTGACCCTAACCCTAACCCTAACCCTAACCCTGACCCTAACCCTTAACCAAACCATACTTAACCCTAATCCTGACCCTAACCCTGACCCTAATCCTTAACAAAACCATACTTAACCCTAACCCTGACCCTAACCCTAACCCTGACCCTAACCCTAACCCTAACCCTAACCCTGACCCTAACCCTTAACAAAACCATACTTAACCCTAATCCTGACCCTAACCCTGACCCTAACCCTTAACCAAACCATACTTAACCCTAACCCTGACCCAAACCCCAACCCTAACCCTGACCCTGACCCTAACCCTAACCCTAAACCCCCTTAACTAACCCTAACTCTAACCCAAACCCCTAAATTCCATGGTTAAAAAAAAAAAATGCATATGCAAAAAAACGCATACATGAGCATGCCAGTGCGCACATATGCGCATCCATAGGCTATAATGGCCATTTTTAGCGCAAAACGTGCGCATATGTGCGCATGCGCTTTTTTGCAGGGCCAAAAAATGCAACATGCTGCGTCTGGAAAATACAAACGCACACCCCAAAAAACGCAGCGCATGAAAATCGCATACATGCGCTTACAAGCGCGCAGGTATGCGCACCCATGTTAAATATAGGGGAAAAAACGCATGCGCACATATGCGTTTTTTTCCAGCGCTAAAAAACGCAAATGTGAAACCAGCCTAAAATATCACATGGTCATAAGTATTCAGACCCTTTGATCAGACACATATTTAAGTCACATGCTGTCCATTTCCTTGTGATTTCCTTGTGATCCTCCTTGAGATGGTTCTACTCCTTCATTGGAGTCCATCTGTATTTAATTAAACTGATAGAACTTGTTTTGTAAAGGCACACACCTGTTTATATAAGACCTCACAGTGCATGTCAGACCAAATGAGAATCATGAGGTCAAAGGAACTTGCCAAGGAGTTCAGAGACATAATTGTGGCAAGGCACAGATCTGGCCATGGTTACAAAAGAATTTCTGCAGTACTCAAGGACCCTAAGAGCACAGTGGCCTCCATAATCCTTAAATGGAAGAAGTTTGGGTCTTCCTAGACCTGGCTGTCTAGCCAAAGTGAGCAATCGTGGGAGAAGAGCCTTGGTGAGAGAGGTAAAGAAGAACCTCCAGATCACTGTGGCTGAGCTCCACAGATGCAAAGTTCCACAAAGTCAACTATCATTGCAGCCCTCCTCCAGTTGGGCCTTTATGGTAGAGTGGCCTGACGGAAGCCTCTCCTCAGTGCAAGACATGTGAAAGCCCGCATACAGTTTGCTAAAAAAAACACATGAAGGACCCTCAGACTATAAGAAATAAGATTCTTTGTTCTGATGAGATGAAGATAGAAGTTTTTGGTAATAATTCAAAGGGCCCCGTCACACATAGTGATCTCACTAGCGAGATCGCTGCTGAGTCACAAGTTTTGTGACGCAACAGCGATCTCACCAGCAAGATAGCTGTGTGTGACAGCGATCAGCGAACGGCCCCCCGCCGGTATCGCTGATCGCTCTTGGAAAGCCCTGGACATTTCTTTGATCGCTGGTCTCCCGCTGGCACTCACACATCGCTGCATGTGACAGGCGGGAGACCAGCGATCAGCTGGTAACTGAGGTAAACACAGGGTTTCTAAGCACTGTGTGGTGCTTAGAAGCCCTCTGTGTACCTTAGTTACCAGCGCGCTGATGCAGGGAGCTGGTAACTAAGGTACACATCAGGTTTCTAAGGGACGCACGTCCCTTAGAAACCTGATGTGTACCTTAGTTACCAGCTCCCTGCATCAGCGCGCTGGTAATTAAAGTACACAGCGACGCCCGGCGCTCAGCGTCGCTGGTGCTGATCGCTGGTGAAGCTGTCTGTTTGACAGCTCACCAGCGATCACATAGCGACTCACCAGCGATCCTGACACGTTGATATCGTTGTCGGAATCGCTGGTGAGTCGCTATGTGGGACGGTACCCTAAGCGGTATGTGTGAAGAAAACCAGGCACTGATCATCACCTGCCCAATACAATCCCAACAGTAAAACATAGTGGTGGCAGCATCATGCTATGGGGTCTTTTTCAGCTGCAGGGACAGGAATGCGGCCAAGTACAGAGATATCTTGAATGAAAACCTCTTCCAGAGGGCTATGGACCTCAGACTTGGCCAAAGGTTCATCTTCCATCAAGACCATGACCCTAAGCACACAGCTAAAATAACAAAGGAGTGGCTTCAGAACAACTCTGTGACCATTCTTCACTGGCCCAGCCAGAGCCCTGACCTAAACCCAATTGAGCATCTCTGGAGAGACCTGAAAATGTCTGTCCACCAACGTTCACCATCCAACCTGACGGAACTGGAGAGGAACTGCAAGGAAGAATGGCAGAAGATCCCCAAATCCAGGTGTGAAAAGCTTGCTGCATCAATCCCAAGAAGGCTCAATGCTCTACTAGCTCAAATGGGTGCTTCCACTCAATACTGAGCAAAGGGTCTGAATACTTAGGACAATGTGATATTTCAGTTTTTCTTTTTTAAATAAATTTGCAAAAATTTCTACATTTCTGTTTTTTTCAGTCAAGGTGGGGTGCAGAGTTTATATCAATGAGAAAAAAAATGAACTTTTTTGAATTTACCAAATGGCTGCAATGAAACAAAGTGAAAAATTGAATGGGGGTCTGAATACTTTCCGTACCCATTGTATGTCTAATTAGCGCAGAGGCATGACATTTATCAATAGACTTGAGCGAAACGGGTCGGTCATATTCAAAAGTCGGCGACTTTCGCTGAAGTTGGGTTTCATGAAACGAAACCCGACAATAGCGTGAGGTCGGCCACGAGGTCGGTGACCAGAGCGCCAAAGTTGCGTTTCAAAAGATGCTTCCAGCGCCCTTTTTCAGCCAATGATGGAGGACGCACACTGCGGGCAACGCGATGACATAGGCATCGGTCACCACCATCTTTGAGAAGGACATGCAAGTGATTGGCTGGCTTTGTGTGGCGTCACAGGGGCTATAAAAGGGCGTGAACGCCGATATTAGCATTAGGGAGAGGTTGCTGCTGCTGATTCAGAATAAGGGAGAGCGTTAGGCAGGGAAGAAGAACCAAAAAACTGCTTCTGCTGTTAGCGATTTCCACTTACAGCACAACACTTTGTGCTCAGTGATAAGGGAGGCTCTATTTTTGTGCATCAGCTGTGTTGGTTATTAGGCTGCCTTATAAGGCTCCCTGATAGCTGCATTGCTGTTTGCACACTGCTGTGCAAACTGCTTTTTTAAAAGCAAAAATACTTTTCTTCCTCTTTTCTGCACAGTTACCAAGCGTTCATTTTTCCACCCTTTTGTGTGTGCAGCAGTCCTGCTTATTAGGCTGCCTGCATCCATACTTGGACTGAGAGCATCATTGTCAGCGTCCTCAAATCTCTAGTGAGATCCAAATTTTCACCAATCCTATAGACACCCTCCACCTTGTGATATACCGTCCAATTTCAGCCTGTTACATTGAGGTGTAATCTCTCCTGGGCCTGAGACAAAAGTTCTGCATCCTCAAATCTATAGTGAGATTCAAATTCTCACCAATCCTTTAGACACCCTCCACCTTGTCATACACCATCCAATTTCAGCCTGTTACATTGAGGTGTAATCTCTCCTGGGCCTGAGACAATAGTTCGGCGTCCTCAAATCTATAGTGAGATTCAAATTCTCACCAATCCTATAGACACCCTCCACCTTGTCATGCACCATACAATTTCAGCCTGTTACATTGAGGTGTAATCTCTACTGTGCCTGAGACAATAGTTCAGCGTCCTCAAATCTCTAGTGAGATTCAAAATCTCACCAATCCTATAGACACCCTCCACCTTGTCATACCCCATCCAATTTCAGCCTGTTACATTCAGGTGTAATCTCTACTGGGCCTGAGACAATAGTTCAGCGTCCTCAAATCTATAGTGAGATTCAAATTCTCACCAATCCTATAGACACCCTTCACTTTGTTATACACCATCCAATTTCAGCCTGTTACATTGAGGTGTAATCTCTCCTGGGCCTGAGACAATAGTTCTGCATCCTCAAATCTATAGTGAGATTCAAATTCTCACCAATCCTATAGACACCCTCCACCTTGTCATACACCATCCAATTTCAGCCTGTTACATTGAGGTGTAATCTCTACTGGGCCTGAGACAATAGTTGTGCGTCCTCAAATCTATAGTGAGATTCAAGTTCTCACCAATAGTAGATACACCTTCTACCTTGTTTTACAGTACCATATAGCTGGTGGTATTTTGGGAACATTTTCACAAAAATGAGGAAGTATGGTGGAAGATGCCATGGAAGTGGGCGGGGGTTGCCAGCTTGTCCCGATGGTGGTGGTGGTGGTGTTGCATCTGTTGGTAGTGGCAAAAGCACAATAGCACTTAAGGCAGGAGGTGTTGAGCCTGAGTCATTGTCTGGCTCCACAAGGCCTCGAAGGCTCTCTTTTCTGGGAGTAGGTAAACCACTTTTAAAGCCGGAGCTTCAGGAACAAGTTTTGGCTTACATTGCTGACACAGCCTCCAGCTCTCTCGCCCCCTCTTCTAAAGTTTCAAAAAATAAAAGCACTGAGTCATCAGTGGAGGCTCTTGGTCAGGAACAACACCTTTCCTTGTGTCCTTCACCCCTACCAAAAGTGAAGGATGTGGCAGGCCACACTACCGATTACCCAATGGAGCTCTTTTCACATACCATGCCTGGGTTAGCAAGTCAAATCGTGAATTCCCCAGTCCAAGATGAATCTGACATGGAGTGCACTGATGCACAGCCACTGCTAGATTTTTCTGCTGGTACATTCACTCAGAGCACTACATTGTCCTCGCAGTGTACTGAGGCAGAATCAGACCCTGCTGAAACTCAGGTGCCCCTTCCCGCATACTATACCACCTTACATGGTGACACAGAGGAAGATGCACATGAAATTGAAGAGGAGGTGATGGATGACCCAGTTGTTGACCCAGATTGGCATCCATTGGGGGAAGAGGGTGCCGCTGCCAATAGCTCAGAAGAGGAGGAGGAGGATCCGTAGCAGACAATGACATCGCAACAGCTGTTATCTGTCATGACTGTAGCAGTCCAAAAACGTGCTACAAAAACCAAAAGAGTTGCAGGACAGCTTGGCCAGATGGTCAAATTAGCACAGCGTGCAAGGTCTCAAAATGTCTTCCATAGTAGGAAGAGTGCAGTGTGACACTTTTTTGAACAAAATCCTAGTGATCAGGCAAAGGTTATCTGTAAGAAGTGCGCAAAGACCTTTAGCCGAGGAAAAAATCTGAGAAATTTGAATACCAGTTGCATGCTTAGACATTTAACCACCATGCACTTGCAAGCGTGGATGGACTACCAAACCTCACATACCACATGTGCACCTGCTCCGAATGGAGGTAGTCAGCAACGCTACATCGCTTCCCGCACTGTAAGCCCACCCGTTAGCACACCACCAGCAGCAAATGTCGAGGTGTCGTCACAAGGGCAAAGCAGTCATGGAATCACAATGTTATTGCTATGAAAGACTGAATCTAGGCCATCAGCAACACCAGAAACACTATCACCATCACCAACCCTCTCTCAGTCCGCCATGTCCACCGCTAGTCCCACCATATGCAGCTCTCAAGTCCAGCTCACCAGACCAGAAACTCTGAGTAGGACAAGAAAGTACTCATCCTCTCATCCGCGTACACTGGCTTTGAACGCCCACATTGCCAAACTAATCTCGTTAGAGATGATGCTCTACCGGTTGGTTGAAAGCAAAGCTTTCCGCGAGCTCATGGCCTATGCAGTACCACGATATGACCTACACAGTCGGCACTTCTTTTCACGAAAAGCCATCCCAGCCCTCCACGTGCATGTGAAAGACCGCATGGTCCATACACAAAAGCAATCAGGGAGTGGAAAGGTGCACCTCACAACAGATGCATGGTCCAGTAGGCAAGGCCAGGGCCGTTACTTGTCCATCACTGCGCACTGTGTTAATGTGGTAGATGCAGGGTCCACAGGAGACAGCGGCAGTGGGACAGTGCTGCCTAGCCCACGGTATAGGAAACAGTTGGCTGTAGGCGTTCGACCCTCCTCCTCCTCCTCCACAAGCGAAAGCTCTTCCACAGAGCGCAGTCACACGAGCACTCCATCCGCAGCTGCCAGTGTTGCACACGAATTGTCCCACTATCGAACAGCTAGTGGTAAGCGTCAGCAGGCCGTGTTGAAGATGATGTGTTTGGGCGACAACAGACACACCGCGGAGGTACTGGCCGACTACTTGCAGCGACAAACTGAGTCATGGCTGGGCAGTCTACATCTTGAGGCAGGCAAGGTAGTTAGTGATAACGGCCGGAATTTTGTGGCAGCCATAGCCCTTTCAAAACTCAGACACATACCTGGCTCACACCTTGAACCTGGTGGTGCAGTGCTTCCTCAATAATTATCCGGAGTTAACACCCCTACTCCATAAGGTGCGAAGACTGTGCTTGCACGTCTGCTGGTCGCCCGTACGCTCCAGTCGTATGCAGAAGCTGCAGCGATTGCTCCACCTTCCCAAGCACCGCCTAATTATCGACATTGCAACAAGGTGGAACTCCACCCTGCACATGGTTGAGAGGCTGTGCGAACAGAGGCAGACTGTAATTCATTTGTGGGAGGATACACAGGCAGGCAGTTTGCAGGCAGACATGGAGTTGTCTGGTGTGCAGTGGTCAAAGCTGAAAGACCTCTGTTAAGTCCTTCAGGGTTTTGAGGAATGCACACGGCTGGTAAGCGCAGACGACGCCATAATAAGCATGAGCATCCCACTTTTGCGTCTGCTCATGCAAACTTTGACGCACATTAAGGAGCAGGCGTCTGCAGCCGAGGAGGAAGAGGAGGAGGGAAGCCTTGATGACAGTCAGCCATTGTCTGCTCAGGGAAGTCTCGTGGACGAGGTGGAGGAAGAAGAGGAAGAGGAGGAGAAAGAGGATGATGGGGATGATTATTTTGGGGAGGAGGATGCTTCTCAGGGGCAAGAAAAAATGTTGGCATGGCAAGGTCAGGTACAAGGTTTGTGGAGGGATGTAGATTTGCCAGAAAGTGCTCCTCCACCCAGCACTCACAGTGCATCATTGACACCTGGAACATTGGCCCACATGTCTGATTATGCCTTACAGATCCTAAAAAGGGACCCCCGCATTGCCAAAATGATGAACGATGATGACTACTGGTTGGCCAGCATCCTGGATCCACGCTATAAAGGCAAATTCCAAAACATCATGCCACAGGAGGACCTAGAGTTAATATTGGCTAACAAACAGGCAACTCTGGTAAACCGTTTGTTTGAGGCATTCCCAGCACACAGCGGCGGTGATGTTTTTCCACCGAACCATAGGGGGCAACATGGAAGAGGTGTTCATGGTGCACACAGCCGAAGTGGCGTTGGACACTGGGGTTTCATGACCTTGTTGTGGACTGATTTTTCAAGTACCGCTCACACGACTGGTAATACTGCATCGATCGAAAGTGAAAGGAGACAGCAGTTGTCAACTATGGTGACAAACTAGTTCTCCTCCCATATCGATGTTCTCCCTCACAGGTCATTCCCCTTTGACTATTGGGCCAGTAAACTTGACACCTGGCCTGAATTGGCACAATATGCCTTACAGGAGCTCGCTTGCCCTGCTGCTAGTGTGTTATCCGAACGACTCTTCAGTGCTGCTGGATCAATCCTGACAGAAAAAAGGACCCGTCTGTCGACCCAAAATATTGATGATCTAACCTTCATTAAAATGAACCATGCATGGGTTTTTCATAGGATTTTGTCCCACCCACCCTCCCCATGCTGACACGTAGGTTGCCAGAAAAATGGCTTGCTTTTGTCCTCCTCTTCCACGGACTTCTCCAATTACTCCATTTGCAGCTGCTGAATGTCCAACATCAACATATGTTTTTTTTCCACCTCCCTAACTGGGCTGCCTCCCCCCACAGGGCCGGGGTCACCTCCTGGCACACACATCCGTGCGAGTGCCGTTGCCCTGGACAGGTGGGTGGGCACACTCTTTGGCAACGGCACTGGCACAAGGTCCCTCATCGTAGAATCAAGTGTCTCTGATGGTGGGGGTGCACACCCGCCGTCAGAAACACCAGCGTACTATGAGGGGCCCTGTGCCAGTACCGCTGCCCACGAGTGGGCCCCCCCTGCTTGCTCAGGGCACCACCACTTGCAATACTTACCTCTCCCTGCTCCACCACTGTGTAGTCTGGCCAGTTAAATACTTCACTGGGACTGCCAATACAAATTTGGTGAAATGATAGATGATGGTTAAGACGTAGCTATGCCCTGTCCTGCTGGGCTCTATCTTCAGATGATCAATGGCTTCCATTTGTTATGGACGTCGACTCACAATGAGATGCAGTGGTGGTTTACCATCAGCTTTCACGGTTTTCTGACTCACAGACGTGTGATATTCCTGCTCACATTTTTAAATGTGTCCTCTCATGCCAATCCAATAGAATCGCCTACAGCCTGTGGCTTGTGTCTTTTGCACTCCAAAGTTACCTGACAGATCATCATAGGCAGTGAGGACAATGTCTATATCTGTCCCTGTGATCACAATTTGATGGAGATGAGTAACGGTGATGGGTTCCACGGTACTGCGATACAGCAAACCTTTCTTCACAAGAACTGTTTTAGCTGTCTCCACAGACAAAGTAATTGAGGGTCAGCATCGCCTCTGAGAATTCTCCTGGGAGTTTTTACTGTGATTAGTAATTCTAAAATTTCTGCAATCAGTCGACTTTCCGTTTGTACTTGTATCCATCTCGTTTCCTCTTGCGGAGAGTCTGAACTGTCATATATTGATATGTTTTTTGTGCACTTTTTATATTTCTTTCAGGGTGCAGTTGGGCCCAAATGGTTCTGCAAACTTGTGGCCTCTGTTTACACGGGATGCATTCTAGTTGGCACTGGGCAGCCCCCCTATATGGTGTTACTAAGAGGTTGTGAACCAGAAGCCCTGCATTCCCTGTGTGAACACTGCCACATGCGGATTATATCTTCTGCACTGGTGTTCCACACGGCCAATGCCTGATTGTAGGCTGGCTGTTTCATTTGGTATTTATGCACCTGTGGAGCTGCCATTTTACTTGGGTCCACTGCACCCTGTATTAGTGCAGATGCATTTAGGCCTGTCTGGTTTGTATCTGAGAACGTCTGAGTCTGCCTCCTGATTAGAGATGAGCGGTGTTCGAGTCGACCTGTTCGGTTTAGTTGTTTCACAATAAAAATTAGCTTTTTATAACCATTATACACGGATATTTTCCTCCTGATTGATGTTATATTTTGGAGTGTTTTTTTGTATGTGACTCAAATTGGTGCCTAGTCTCACAATTTAACATGTTACTGGGTCATGCATTACCATATCCAATATGCATTTGTGTCCTGAAGGTAAAGAAGGGAAAAATGCAGTGAGCAAGCAGGAGGCAAGGCTAGTAGAGGAAAAGGACTGACTGCTGTTAGAAATGAAACTGAGCATGAAGGAGTTTTTCAATTAATTTTTTTTATGTGCATTTTTAGTAAAGGCTTTTCTAAATGTCAGTAGCACCAAACAAACTTTTTTAAATATTGACACAACTTAAGCAACAGGAAGGTAATGTAAGGCAATATATGGAACTAAAATTTTGGAACAATTGTGTATTGCAGTTTTAAATGTAAGGTATGGTTTTTTCCCTCTTTTGATGACCATACACAAAATATAGGGGAGTGGCTGTTCCAGAACCTGTCACATTTCTCCATCCGACATAAGGCATGTACTTAGTCATCTACCAGTTCTGTATACAAATTGCTTTCTTTGGTATAAACAGGACATTAATCAGCCTTAGGCTGTGGGCCCACGTAGCGTTTTAAAACGCTCACTAAAAACCGCACTCCTTCCCAGAAATCGCACGTTTTTTTCCGCGCGATTTCACCGCGATTTTACCGCAATTATGATCGCGATTTTGCCGAGATTTTCGCGTGCGATATTCAAGCACTTTCCAAGCGATTTGAAGCATCGCTTGGAAAGTGATTGAGAGGTTGGTCACACTCGTCAAACATAGTGTTTGACAAGTGTGACCAGGTTTTTACTATTGAGGCCGCCTATGCGGCATCAATAGTAAAAGATAGGATGTTAAAATGCAAAAAAAATAAAAAAAATCGGGGTATATTTACCTTCCGGCGTCCCGCGCTGCATTCCCGGGCCTCAGCGTTCCCAGTAATGCCTTGCGAGACCTGTGATGACGTAGTCTCGCGTTGCTATAGCGATCTCGCGAGACCGCTAGAGTCACGCGAGACTACGTCATTCCAGGGCCTTGCCGCAAGGCATTACTGGGAACGCTTAGGCCGGAAATGCAGCGCGGGACATCGGAGGGTAAATATACCCCGATTTTTTATTTTTTATTCTTTTATTTACAGGGGTATGGTACCCAGGGCCTGGAGGACAGTCTCCTCCCCTCCACTCCGTGGATACCAACCGCACATGAGATGCTTAACTTCCCGCATGGTGGGCATAGCCACATGCGGGAAGTAAGCGATTCTCATGCATTCCTATGGGTGCGGAATCGCGGCAATTCTTTGCGATTCCGCACAAAAGAATGAGCATGCTGCGATTTTTTGCGCGATGCGATTCCGCCGCGGAGAAAAGCGCAGCATTAGCACAGCATGTGCGGAATGCCATAGGAATGCATGGGGGGCGTTCAGTACACGATTTTTAAACATTTTCGCTGCGTTTTCGCACCAAAAATCGCGGCAAAAACGCTTAAAAATCGCTACGTGGGCACATAGCCTTAATGGTTTTTCTTCTTGTATTGACTTTTGGTCACTTTTTTTATTTATACTTTTGCTAATGTACTAAAAAGTAAATATTCAGTTCAGAGTAAAAAAAATTACACAAATTCATTACTTGTTTGCAGTTAGAAATTATTCAATGAAAATTACAAAATTTCAAATTCCTGTGATAACTTCTGCCAAGTAATTACTGTGTAACTGAACAGCTGTATTACTCATCATGCTGATGTGCTTAAAGAACAAGAAAGGAGAGGAAGGGGAAATCAGACACTACTCATTTGGAATGCTGTACAAGAGACTTTCCAATTCCAAGCCTCAAGGGTATGCCACTGACTAACGTTTCAGAACAAAACTTTAAAGTTAAAAAAGGGAAAATTTAAGTAAGACATTTCCTATTTTTCCGGAATTATAAGGATAGTTCTTATCTCGCAAACATTTTACTTTATTTAACTTTATACTTATAGCTCTAAGATTTCTCCTGTGCCCTAGCAAAACCATGGGCATCGTGACGTTGTGGTCTTCCTGGTGTTGCAACTGTCTTGAAGTGTTATTAATTTAATAAAATAAATTGTATCATAAGACGATACTTGTAAAACTTTTAAATCAAAATTGAAACGTCATAAAACGTGTAATGATGTACTTAGTGTTTCACAATGTGTCAGATTGTATGCGCTTGCTTTTGTCTTTCAAGTCCATACAATGAGGTGTTTTAAAAAAATTGTAGTCATCTCAAAGCAGATCATTGAACTATTTAAAATGTGAGCACTTTAATTTTATATTGAAACCAGTTCTCAGAGTAAACTGTGCATTCAGGCAATAAATCTATCAGCTGTTTTTGCCTGGATAAGCAGTTTCTGTCTACACATTTTTTTATAATAAATTAAACCATGTAATATATGGATGGTCAAGGTCTTATGGAGATGCTTTCGGGATCATTGAGAGGGGTCATGAGCAGGTACTCACTCAATGACATGCCTAATTAGATTAACAACCTATTTAAAAGTAATTGCAATAAAATAAAATCTTTAAAATAGATTTATTCAAGTACAATCTCAAATCCCAAAAGGTTGGGAGACTGAGGAAAATGTAAAGAAAATAAGAAAGCAAGATTTGGAAATCTCTTAAAGTCATTTTTTTCCCAATAGCCCATAGATCACATATCACAAATTAAAACTTAGACTGCTACAAAGGCCTGTCAGTTCTCGTTGGCAGCTCAATTTCGTCTCAAGGTCCTTCGGGAGTTCCACGACTCAGTTCTGGGTGGACATCCAGGGATCTTGGCTACGCGGAAGGCCATCGCTACGATATTCTGGTGGTCTTCTTTAGCCTCTGATGTTGGGGAATTTGTGCCTGCTTGTGGTGTATGTGCCCGTGCGAAAACCCCCCATAACCGGCCGGCCGGGGAATTGGAGCCACTGCCAATTCCTGATAAACCATGGACCCATTTGTCCATGCATTTCATCAGCAATCTTCCCCCTTCCAAGGGTAATACCGTCATTTGGGTAGTGGTGGACAGGTTTAGTAAGCAGGCACATTTTGTACCCTTGGCGACTCTACCTAATGCAGAAACGTTGTCCAGATTGTTTGTTGAGCATGTGGTGCGGTTGCATGGGGTACCCTTGAATATGGTGTCTGATAGGGGGGTACAATTTGTTCCCAGATTTTGGAGGGCATTTTGTAAGAGGTTGAGTATTGGTCTGTCTTTTTCATCCGCTTATCATCCAGAGACTAATGGGCAGACTGAGCAGACCAATCAGTCTCTGGAGCAAATTCTGCGTTGCCTGACCTCAGCCCGACAGGATGATTGGTGTGCTGCGTTACCTTTGGCCGAGTTTGCGTTTAGCAACCGCATTAACCAGTCTACGGGTATATCTCCCTTTTTCTGCAACTATGGGTTTCATCCACATTTTGGAGAGTTCTCCCGTTTGGACTCTGGGTGTCCTGGGGCAGATGATCTGGGTGTCCTGGGGCAGATGAGACTATCCAGCGGTTAGGGGAGGTATGGCGGGAGGTCCAGAGTAACATTACAAAGGCTCAGGTTAAATATAAGTTTTTTGCAGTCAAAAAATGGTCCGTGGGGCCAGTGTTCCAGGTTGGGGATAAGGTATGGTTGTCTACCAAGAATATAAGGCTCAAGGTCCCCTCTGCGAAGCTTGGACCTAAATTTATTGGTCCCTATGAAATTCCTGAAGAGGATAACCCGGTGGCTTTTCGGTTGCATCTCCTGCCGTCTCTACGGATCCCCAATGTGTTCCATAGGGCCCTTTTGAAACCTGTGGGGAGGTATCATTGTCTTCCCCGCCACCGGTTTTGGTAGACGGGCAGTCTGAGTATGAGGTGGAATGAATTGTTGACTCTAGGTTGGTCCGTCTTGCTCTTCAATATCTTGTGCATTGGAAAGGCTACGGTCCTGAGGACCAGTCGTGGGTTCGTGCCCGATTGGTTCATGCGGATTGGTTGGTACGGGCCTTTCATGCCAAGTATCCTGAGAGACCCGGGGGTCCAGTGGCCCCCCCGTTGAGAGGGGGGTACTGTCATGATCCAGGATGGGGTTTTGTCTTTGGCCCGTCCTGGTCAGACAGGGGTTAATTGTTTCTCCCTCTCTCTGGCAGAGGGCGGCTATTTAGTGGCCACTCGAAATAGATCCGGTGTCAGTTATACTCCTGCCTTTGGCTGAGTTAGTTGACCTCTTGCGTACGTGTGCCTTGTGCCTGATAACTTGTTGCTTGTTTGGTTTTGATCTGGTTCCGTCCCTGTTACGAGTTCTGCCTGTCCCTCTTGTACTGCGCTACCCTCTCTGTGTATGACTCTCTGCCTGTGACTTGACTATTCTCTGCTCATCCCTCTGGTACCGCGCCGCCCTCTCCATGTATGACCTCTGCTTGTCTGACCTGCGTTTCCCTCTCCTCTACTACAGTATCCCTGGAGTAAGTATATTACATCATCTGCAGCAGTAGGATGCTAAGCCCCGCCCCCTGCAGTCACATGATCGTAGGTCATTGTACTCCTTACCACTTTCTCTGTGTATGACCTCTGCTTGTCTGACCTGCGTTTCCCTCTCCTCTACTACAGTATCCCTGGAGTAAGTATATTACATCATCTGCAGCAGTAGGATGCTAAGCCCTGCCCCCTGCAGTCACATGATCGTAGGTCATTGTACTCCTTTCCACTTTCAGTGTCGCAGGTCCTGTCTGCTTGAACTTTCATTGCAGTATCGGACCCCGGGCCCTCCTGTAGTGTGGGTAAGTCACCCTGCTCAGCCATGGCAGTTTGCCGACACTGACAGGATCCTGACAATATCACATGGTCATAAGTATTCAGACTCTTTGCTCAGACACTCAGATTTTGTCACATCCTGTCCATTTCCTTGTGATCCTCCTTGATGTGGTTCTACTCATTCATTGGAGTCCAGCACTATTTAATTAAACTGATAGGACTTAATAGCTGTCTACAAATATCTCAAGGGCTGTCACATTGTAGAAGGATCATCTTTATTCTCATTTGCACAAGGAAAGACTAGAAGCAATGGGATGAAACAGAATGGGAGGAGACACAGATTAGATATTAGAAAAAACTTTTTGACAGTTAGAGTGATCAATGAGTGGAACAGGCTGCCACGAGAAGTGATGAGTTCTACTTCAATGGAAGTCTTCGAACAGAGGCTGGACAGACATCTGTCTGGGATGATTTAACGAATCCTGCTTTGAACAGGGGGTTGGACCAGATGGCCCAGGAGGTCCCTTCCAACTCTACGATTCTATGATTCTATGATAATTTGGAAAGTCACACACCTGTCTATATAAGACCTCACAGCTCATAGTGCATGTCAGACCAAATAAGAATCATGAGGTCAAAGGAACTGGCCAAGGACCTCAGAGATATGATTGTGTCAAGGCGCAGATTTGGCCAAGGTTACAAAAGAATTTCTGCAGTACTCAAGGTTCCTAAGAGCATAGTGGCCTCCATAATCCTTAAATGGAAGACGTTTGGGACCTCCAGAAGGCTTGCTAGACCTAAAATAACTAAAATAACAAAGGAGTGGCTTCAGAACAACTCTGTGAGCATTCTTGACTGGCCCAGAAAGAGCCCTGACCTAAACCCAATTGAGCATCTCAGGAGAGACGTGAAATCGTGAGACATGAGATCCATCCATCCTAACGGAACTGGAGAGGATCTGTAAGGAAGAATGACAGAGGATACCCAAATCCAGGCGTGAAAAACTTGTTGCATCATTCCCAAGAAGACTCATGGCTGTACTAGCTCAAAAGGGTGCTTTCACTCAATACTGAGGAAAAAGTCTGAATACTTATGACCATGTTATACTTCTGTTTTTCTTTTTTAATAAATTTGCAAAACTTTTTACATTTCTGTTTTTTTTATTCAGTCAAGATGGGGTGCAGCGTGTACTTTATTGAGAAAAAATGAACTTTTTTGAATTTACCAAGTGGCTGAAATGAAACAAAGAGTGAAAAATTTAAAGGGGTCTGAATACTTTCCATACCCCCTGTATGTCCCTCAATCTTCTGACACCACTGATTCAAAGCATAGAAAAAAAAGAAAACAATAAATTCTCCAACTCACCTTCCCTCCACCACGATGAGCCGTATTTTCAAAGGCGGCAGCTAAATTCAATATCCAAGTGATGGAAGCATATGATGTCACTGCCATGCGCCCCCCAATCACGTGCATGCCGATGACAGCTCCTGTCCTCTGAAGATGCACATCTAGGTAAAGTAGGGGCTGTCATCGGTGGCCCCTCACTCTCACAGGCACAGTCACTGCAACAACCGTGGTCATTATTGGTACACCAATGACAGAAAAACACACAATGGTCACAGAAATAACTTGAATCTGACAAAAGTAATAATAAATAAAAATGCTATGAAAATAAACAAATGAAAGTCAGACATTGCTTTTCAAGCGTGCTTCCACAGAATTTTAAAAAAATATAAAACTCATGAAATAGGCCTGGACAGAAATGATGGTACCCCTGAAAATAATGTGACAAAAGGGACATGTTAAATCAAGGTGTGTCCACTAATTAGCATCACAGGTGTCTATAATCTTGGAATCAGTGAGTGGGCCTGTATAGAGGGCTACAGATTCTCATTGTGCTGTTGGGTGACATGGTATGTACCCACTCAACATGGACCATGGGAAGGGAAGGAAAGACAGTAGTCAACCTCCCTGGATGTGGCCCTAGGAAGAAAATTGGTGACAAATCAAAGAGACAGATATTATGAATGGTAGCAATAGAGCCAAGAAAAATGTCTAAACAGATTAAAGGTGAACTTCAAGCTGAAGGAACATCAGTGTCAGATTGCACTATCCGTCGTTGTATGAGCCAAAGTGGACTTCATGGGAGACAACCAAGAAGGATACTATTGTTGAAAAAAATCATAAAAAAGCCAGACTGGAACTTGCCAAACTACATGTTGGCAAGCTACAAAGCTTCTGGGAGAATGTCCTATAGACAGATGAAAATGGAACTTTTTGGCAAGGCACATCAGCTCTATATTCACAGGCGAAAAATGAAGCATATCAAGAAAAGAACACTGTCTGTACTGTGATACATGGAGAGGCTCTGTTATGTTCAGGGGCTGCTTTGCTGCATCTGGCACAGGGTGTCTAGAGTCTGTGCAGGGTACAAAGAAATTTCAATACTATCAAGGGATTCTAGAGAGAAATGTGCGGCCCAGTGTCGGAAAGCTTAATTTCAGTCACAGGTCATGGGTCTTGCAACAGGATAATGAACCAAAACACACAGCTGAAAACACCCCAGAATGGCTCAGAGGATAAAATTGGACTTTTCTGAAGTAATTTTTATTTTTTAAAAATTCTGTGGAAGCATGGTTGAAAAGTAATGTCTGACTTTCATTTGTTAATTTTCATCAATTTTTGATTTATTATCAATTTTGTCTCAGTCGAGTTATTTCTGTGACCATTGTGGGTTTTTCTGTCATTAAACTAGAGGTACCAACAATTTTGACCACGTGTGTATGTGTGCTATGTTGTGTTGCAAATAAATATGACTATAAAATAATTCCAAATGATTGTAGTCTCGTGTTCTTTACATATTCATACTGCTACAACTTTTTTTGAATTGGTTTTGTAGTAGTCAATAAAGAGCAGAAGGCATAAAGGTGATGGTACAAGAATGTCTCTGTAATCTAGTTAATATTGCTAAGATGATATCTTGTACAATACTATGACACTATCTCAAGCGGTAACATTTACATTCTGGTCAGTAAGCGTACAGCAACCACTATTATTGGGGAAGACTCTTACGGACATGCGCACTGCGCCTCTGAAGCCGGGAAGCGTATGCCCGGTTTCAGAGCAGAACTAATACAGCAAAAAGGGCAACAGTGTTTACAGAGGTGTTTCTAGGCTTTCTGGCACCTGGGGCAAGAATTCAGTTCGCAACCCCCCCTCCCCAAGCACACATGCGATTTGCACACTTAGTTATGTACCGACGAGCTGCTCTCCCTAATGCTTTCAATGTTCAGTGAAAAACTGAGAGAAGCAGGAATAGAAGCTCATTGTCACAGGACCATAAGTATGAAAATCACATATGAGTGAAGTGTCCATGTGATGACTACTGGAACCTGCAAAGCTGAATCCTGACATTGCAAGCTTCTGAATCCTCACAAGGAATGCATTGCACACTTTTAGGATTCTCCCGTACTGGTGGCAAGAGTACACGGTCTTGTCAGCACAAGCATGTGATTTATATACTTCTGGCCACATTCCGACTAGACGTGCCTGGCCTCACTCCATTCATTTTCATTGAGTGAGGCCACACATGTCTAGTCAGCATGACGGAATCACTGATTGGGTGGATCAAGGAAATGCTGTAGATATAGTAAATCTTGACTTCAGCAAAGCATTTGACAAAGTATCTCATACAATTCTTATTGAAAAAATGACTAAGTATGGAATGGACAAGGCAACTGTTAGGTGGATTCATAACTGGCTTAGTGATTGGACCCAAAGAGTGGTCGTAAATGGCTACACATCCAGTTGGAAGAACGTCTCAAGTGGGGTACCACAGGGCTCTGTCCTGGGCCCTGTGTTGTTCAACATCTTTATCAATGATTTAGATGAAGGAATTGAGGGTAAACTGATTAAATTTGCTGATGACACAAAGCTAGGAGCGATAGCTAATACTAGAGAAGAGAGAGAGAGGATTCAAAAAGATATAAATAAACTGGAGCAGTGGGCAGCAACTAACAGAATGGTTTTTAACAGGGAAAAATGCAAAGTACTACATCTGGGCAATAAAAATGAAAAAAGCATATACAGAATGGGAGGAATAGGGCTAAGCAACAGCACATGTGAAAAAGACTTGGGTATACTAATAGATCACAGACTGAATATGAGTCAACAGTGTGATGCAGCAGCAAAAAAGGCAAATGTAATTCTAGGATGTATTAACAGAAGCATACAGTCTAGATCACGTGAAGTCATTATTTCCCTCTACTCTTCTTTGGTCAGACCTCATCTGGAATATTGTGTCCAGTTTTGGGCACCACATTTTAAAAAAGACATCAACAAACTGGAGCAAGTTCAGAAAAGAGCGACCAGAATGGTGACCGGTCTGCAAACCCTGTCTTATGAGGAAAGGTTGCAGGATTTGGGAATGTTTAGCTTGCAAAAGAGAAGACTGAGAGGAGACTTAATAGCTGTCTACAAATATCTCAAGGGCTGTCACATTGTAGAAGGTTCAACTTTATTCTCATTTGCATAAGGAAAGACTAGAAGCAATGGGATGAAACTGAATGGGAGGAGACACAGATTAGATATTAGAAAAAACTTTTTGACAGTTAGAGTAATCAATGAGTGGAACAAGCTGCCACGAGAAGTGGTGAGTTCTCCTTCAACGGAAGTCTTCAAACAGAGGCTGGACAGACATCTGACTGAGATGATTTAGTGAATCCTGCTTTGAACAGGGGGTTGGACCAGATGGCCCAGGAGGTCCCTTCCAACTCTACGATATCTGTGCTTTGGTCTGATGAGTCCAAATTTGAGATCTTTGGTTCCAACCACCGTGTCTTTGTGCGACGCAGAAAAGGTGAACGGATGGACTCTACGTACCTGGTTCCCACCGTGACACATGGAGGAGGAGGTGTGATGGTGTGGGGGTGCTTTGCTGGTGACACTGTTGGGGATTTATTCAAAATTGAAGGCATACTGAACCAGCATGGCTGCCACAGCATCTTGCATGCTATTCCATCCGGTTTGCGTTTAGTTGGACCATCATTTATTTTTCAACAGGACAATGACCCCAAACACACCTCCAGGCTGTGTAAGGGCTATTTGACCAAGAAGGAGAGTGATGGGGTGCTATGCCAGATGACCTGGCCTCCACAGTCACCAGACCTGAACCCAATCGAGATGATTTGGGGTGAGCTGGAACGCAGAGTGAAGGCAAAAGGGCCAACAAGTGCTAAGCATCTCTGGGAACTCCTTCAAGACTGTTGGAAGACCATTTCCGGTGACTACCTCTTGAAGCTCATCAAGAGAATGCCAAGAGTGTGCAAAGCAGTAATAAAAGCAAAAGGTGGCTACTTTGAAGAACCTAGATTATAAGACATATTTTCAGTTGTTTCAGACTTTTTTGTTAATTATATAATTCCACATGTGTTAATTCATAGTTTTGATGCCTTCAGAGTGAATCTACAATTTTCATAGTCATGAAAATAAAGAAAACTCTTTGAATGAGAAGGTGTGTCCAAACTTTTGGTCTGTACTATATATATATATATATGTATATATGTACTGTATTTTGAACTTCATTAGCATATGAAACATGAAACACAAAGGTTATAAAGCCTTTTTTTAATTATGTGTCCAGGTGTGAAATACTACAGAGAGCTGGTTAGGCAAGGTATTTAGCAACAAATACTCTAGTGCTGGTGTGTTGGTGGATGGAGGGGGCCTATCAGGTTCCCGTTAAGCTTTGCAGCTTTGCTACAGTTTCCTGCACACCAAGTGGACAGAAGCGTTAGTGAAAAATTGTGAAGGGGAACACAGTATTAAATCAACCTTACAACCCCATTATTTTCAGGATTGTGGGGATCCTATTAGAATATATCCTAATGCAGTTCAGCTATCTCCTGTTTGTGTCAGGATTCCCACAAACACTTCAACTGACTGCTAATATAGTTTTTGCAGCTGTTTTATATGCAAGAGCTTCAAAATTGATGAACAAATGAAGAACATCCACTTCAAAGCATTCTTGAGGTTAAGGACTATTTATTGAAGAATGTTTCAAAGATAATGGTAAAAATGATACAAGTGAAGAGATGAAACTCTGCTAATGAAAATGCAGCACAGCAGAAGATGCAAGATCTCCACTTCCATTACTAATTTCATGTCATGATTAATTGCCCTAATAGGGAGAAAAATGTTCTTGTACACTTGGACAGTGCTGTTTTAGACATAAAAATGTCAAAGCTAGAGAAGCCGGTATATATCACTGAAAAAATGCAGGACACACTTATTTGTTCAAGGGCAGGTAATAAAACACATTCCCATTAGTATTCAGTCAAGATAAACATACGAATAGTCAGTCAATCCCATACTGTAGGAGAAGGACGACTGCTCAAATCTACTTAAATGTGTAATACATCATGCTGGATAGCAGCTAATTTGGAAGGCTCATATTTTTACACAGGGAAAATTATTCAGCACTTCCAATACTAATAGCTCATTCTCCTCAACCTCATAACTCTGGCAGGCAGCCAACAAAATTAATCATGTACATAGCATATTGGCCAAAGTATTCAGCCACACAAATTCCCATTTAGAGAGTATGAAAACATAACCTAGTTTATATTACCAAATATTATTATCATTTATTTATTTATATGGCACCATTGATTTCATGGTGCTGTACAAGAGAAGGGGTTACATACAAATTACAGATATCACAGTAAACAAACTAACAGTCACAGACTGATACAGAGGGGAGAGGACCCTGCCCTTGCGGGCTTACATTCTACAGGTGGTGGTGAAGGAGACAGTAGGTTGGGGGGTTGCAGCAGCTCTGGTGTTGGTGAGGCGGTAGCTCCGGTAGTGGTGAGGAAGCAGCGCGGTCAATGCAGGCTGTAAGCTTTCCTGAAGAGGTAGGTTTTCAGGTTCTGTCTGAAAGCTCCGAATGTGGTTGATAATCGGACTTGTTGGGGCAAAGAATTCCAGAGGATGGAGGATATTTGTGAGAAGTCTTGGAGGCGGTTGGGTGAGGAGCGAATAAGTGTGGAGGACAGAAGGAGGTCTTGTGAGCACCGGAAATTACATGAGGGAAGATATTGGGAGATTAGTTCAGAGACATATGGAGGAGACAGGTTATAGATGGCCTTGTAGGTCAGTATTAGTAATTTGAAGTGGATATCCTGAGGGAATGGGAGCCAGTGAAGAGATTTGCAGAGGGGAGAAGGTGGAGGAGTAGTAAAAGAGAGATGAATTAGTTAGGCAGCAGAGTTAAAGCTGGACTGGAGAGGTGCGATAGTAATCAGAGCGATAGTAATATCTCATCCATGTAATTTGATGAAATATTACAATCCATGCTGAAATAGCTTTAGACATGGCTGAAGACACCGATCCGACCCCCCCACGACTGACGGGGGTTATCGGCCCCCACCACCAAGTGATGGGGGCGATCAGCCACTTCTGTCATCTTCTGCTCCCCCTCCCCTTCCCTCTGCTCCCCCTCGCCTTCCGATCACCTCCCCGATACCCTCCAAGTTGCGCTGTGGCTCCCGGTGTCCCACCCTCCGGGATCATGGGTGCTGCCATCTTCCAAAATGGAGTGTGGAGTGCGCATGCGCAGATACCATTCATTCATTTTGATCACTGTGATAGATCCTATCACAGTGATCAAAGTAAAAAAAATAGTAAATCACCCCCCCTTATCACTCCCATAGGTAGGGACAAATAATAAAATAGATAAAATATTTTTATTTTTATTTCTCTACTAGCTGAAGAGCCCGGCGCTGCCCGGGCATAGTAACTAACTGTGGTTAGTTATAGCAAATTATAATTATCCTCCATCCCATAGTCCCGTGCCCATATACTCATCATACATATCCTCCATTCCACAGGCCCGTGCCCATATATCCATCATACATATCCTCATCCCATAGTCGAGTGCCCATATGCCCATCACACATCCTCCATCCCATAGTCCCATGCCCATATACCCATCACACATCCTCCATCCCATAGTCCCATGCCCATATACCCATCATACATATTCGCCATCCCATAGTCGAGTGCCCATATACCCATCACACATCCTTCATCCCATAGTCCCATGACCATATACCCATCACACATCCTCCATCCCATAGTCCCATGCCCATATACCCATCATACATATCCTCCATCCCATAGTCCAGTGCCCATATACCCATCACACATCCTCCATCCACTAACTGTGGTTAGTTATAGCAAACAATAATTATCCTCCATCCCATAGTCCCGTGCCCATATACCCATCATACATATCCACGATCCCATAGGCCCGTGCCCATGTATCCATCATACATATCCACCATCCCATAGTCGAGTGCCCATATACCCATCACACATCCTCCATCCCATAGTCCCATGCCCATATACCCATCACACATCCTCCATCCCATAGTCCCATGCCCATATACCCGTCATACATATCCTCCATCCCATAGTCCAGTGCCCATACACCCATCACACATCCTCCATCCCATAGTCAACCATTATGACATCATAATGAACGGCGGGGCTTGCAACCTATGATGACATCAGCATCGCCATGGCAACCGTTATGACATCATAATGAGGGGCGGGGCTTGATACACACACAATCTTTCCCCATTATGTAGATAGGGGCAAAATTGTTTGGTGAATTGGAACATGCGGGGTTAAAATTTCACCTCACAACATAGTCTAGGACGCTCTCTGGGTCCAGACGTGTGACTGTGCCAAATTTTGTGGCTGTAGCTGCGACGGTGCGGATGCCATTCCCAGACATACACACATACATACATACATACATACACACACTTGAGCTTTATATATTAGACTAGCTGAAGAGCCCAGCGCTGCCTGGGCATAGTAACTGTGGTTAGTTATAGCAAATTATAATTATCCTCCATCCCATAGTCCCGTGCCCATATACCCATCATACATATCCTCCATTCCACAGGCCCGTGCCCATATACCCATCATGCACATACTCCATCCCATAGTCCCATGCCCATATACCCATCACACATCCTCCATCCCATAGTCCCATGCCCATATACCCATCATACATATTCACCATCCCATAGTCGAGTGCCCATATTCCCATCACACATCCTTCATTCCATAGTCCCATGACCATATATCCATCACACATCCTCCATCCCATAGTCCCATGCCCATATACCCATCATACATATCCTCCATCCTCTAGTCCCGTGCCCATATACCCATCATACATATCCTCCATCCCATAGTCCAGTGCCCATATACCCATCACACATCCTCCATCCACTAACTGTGGTTAGTTATAGCAAATAATAATTATCCTCCATCCCATAGTCCTGTGCCCATATACCCATCATACATATCCACGATCCCATAGGCCCGTGCCCATGTACCAATCATACATATCCACCATCCCATAGGCCCATGCCCATATACCCATCATACATATCCTCCATCCCATATTCGAGTGCCCATATACCCATCACACATCCTCCATCCCATAGTCCCATGCCCATATACCCATCACACATCCTCCATCCCATAGTCCCATGCCCATATACCCGTCATACATATCCTCCATCCCATAGTCCAGTGCCCACACACCCATCACACATCCTCCATCCCATAGTCAACCATTATGACATCATAATGAACGGCGGGGCTTGCAACCTATGATGACATCAGCATCACCATGGCAACCGTTATGACATCATAATGAGGGGCGGGGCTTGATACACACACACTTTTTCCCCATTATGTAGATAGGTTCAAAATTGTTTAGTGAATTGGAACATGCGGCGTTAAAATTTCACCTCACAACATAGTCTAGGACGCTGTCTGGGTCCAGACGTGTGACTGTGCCAAATTTTGCGGCTGTAGCTGCGACGGTGCAGATGCCAATCCCAGACATACACACATACATACATACATACATACACACACTTGAGCTTTATATATTAGACTAGATGAAGAGCCCGGCGCTGCCCGGGCATAGTAACTGTGGTTAGTTATAGTAAATTATAATTATCCTCCATCCCATAGTCCCGTGCCCATATACCCATCATACATATCCACCATCCCATAGGCCCGTGCCCATATACCCATCATACATATCCTCCATCCCATAGTCTATTCCCATCACACATCCTCCATCTCATAGTCACATGCCCATATACCCATCACACATCCTCCATTCCATAGTCCCATGCCCATATACCCATCATACATATTCGCCATCCCATAGTTGAGTGCCTATATACCCATCACACATCCTTCATCTCATAGTCCAATGCCCATATACCCATCATACATATCCTCCATCCCATAGTCCCGTGCCCATATACCCATCATACAGATCCACCATCCCATAGTCCCGTGCCCATATACCCGTCATACATATCCTCCATCCCATTGTCCCGTGCCCATATACCCATCACACATCCTCCATCCCATAGTCAACCATTATGACATCATAATGAGCGGCAGGGCTTGCAACCTATGATGACATCAGCGTCGCCATGGCAACCATTATGACATCATAATGAGGGGCGGGGCTTGATACACACACTTTTTCCCCATTATGTAGATAAGGGCAAAATTGTTTGGTGAATTGGAACGCGAGGGGTTAAAATTTCGCCTCACAACATAGCCTAGGACGCTCTCGGGGTCCAGACGTGTGACTGTGCCAAATTTTGTGGCTGTAGCTGCGACGGTGCGGATGCCAATCCCAGACATACATACATACACACATACATACATACATACATGCACACAATTGAGCTTTATATATTAGATTAGAGTTACGGTTAAAATTAGGGATATGGTTAGAATTAGGGTTAGGGTTGGAATTAGGGATAGGATTGGAATTAGGGTTAGGGTTGGAATTAGGGTTAAGATTAGGGTTAGGGGTGTATTGGAGTTAGGGTTGGCATTAAGGTAAGGCTTGTGGTTAGGGTTATGGTTAGGGTTGGGATTAGGGTTAGGGGTGTGTTGGGGTTAGGGTTATGGTTAGGGTTAGGATTAGAGTTAGGGATGTGTTGGGGTTTGAGTTGTGGTTAGGGATGTGTTGGGGTTAGGGTTGGAGTTAGAATTGAGGGGTTTCCACTGTTATGTCACATCAGGGGATCTCCAAACACGACATGGCACCACCATTGATTCCAGCCAATTTTGCGTTCAAAAAGTCAAACGGTGCTCACTGCCTTCCAAGCAAGGACGTGTGCCCAAACAGTGGTTTACCCCAACATATGGGGCATGGGCGTACTCAGGAAAAATTGCACAACAACTTTGGGGGTCTAATTTCTCCTGTTACCCTTGGGAAAATAAAAAATTGGGGGCTAAAAAAATTATGTTTGTGGAAAAAAAAATGATTTTTTGTTTTCATGGCTCTGCATTATAAACTTCTGTGAAGCACTTGAGGGTTCAATGTGCTCACTAGACATCTAGATAAGTTCTCTGGGAGGTCTAGTTTCCAAAATGAGATCACTTGTGAGGGGTTTCTACTGTTTTGGCACATCAGGGGCTCTGTAAACGTAACGATGCCCGCAGACCATTCATCAAAGTTTGCATTTCAAAACGTCACTACTTCCCTTCCAAGCTCTGCCATGTGCCCAAATAATGGTTCCCCCCCACATATCAGGTACCAGCGTACTCAGGACAAACTGTACAACAACTTCTGGGGTCTAATTTCCCCTGTTACCCTTGTGAAAATAAAAAATTGCTGGCTAAAAAAATCATTTTTTGAGGAAAAAAATGATTTTTTTTATTTCACGGCTCTGCGTTATAGACTTCTGTGAAGGACTTGGGGGTTTAAAGTGCTCACCACACATCTAGATAAGTTCCTTGGGGGGTCTAGTTTCCAACATGGGGTCACTTGTAGGGGGTTTCCACAGTTTAGGCACATCAGGAGCTCTGCAAACATAACATGACGCCAGCAGACCATTCCATCAAAGTTGGCATTTCAAAACGTCACTACTTCTCTTCCGAGACCCGATGTGTGCCCGAACAGTGGTTCCCCCCCCACATATGGGGTATCAGTGTACTCAGGACAAACTGTACAACAACTTTTGGTCTTCAATTTCTCCTGTTACCCTTGTAAAAATAAAAAATTGCGGACTTAAAAAAATCATTTTTTGAGGAAAAAAAATGATTTTTTATTTTCAAGGCTCTGCATTATAAACGTCTGTGAAGCACCTTTTGTTTCAAAGTGCTCACTATGCATCTAGATAAGTTCCTTAGGGGGTCTAGTTTCCAAAATGGGGTAATTTGTGGGAGAGCTCCAAAGTTTAGGCACACAGGGATTCTCTAAACACGACATGGTGTCCGCTAACGATTGGAGCTAATTTTCCATTCAAAAAGTCAAATGGCGCTCCTTCCCTTCTGAGCCCTGCCGTGCGCCCAAACAGTGGTTCACCCCCACATATGGGGTACCATCATACACATGATAAATTGTACAGCAACTTTTGGGTCCAATTTATCCTGTTACCCTTGGGAAAATAAAAAATAGCGGGCTAAAAAAATCATTTTTGAGGAAAAAAAAATGACTTTTTATTTTCACGGCTCAGAGTTTATAAACTTCTGTAAAGCACTTGGGGGTTCAAAGTGCTCACTACACATCTAGGTAAGCTCCTTGGGGGGTCTAGTTTCCAATATGTGGTCATTTGTGGGGTTTTTTTCCTGATTAAGCACATCAGGGGCTCTGCAAACACAAAATGATGCCCGCAGAACATTCCATCAATGTCTGCATTCCAAAATGGCGCTCCTTCCCTTCCGAGCTCTCCCATGCACCCAAACAGTGGTTCCCCCCACATATGGGGTATCCGTGTACTCAGGACAAATTGAACCACAACTTTTGTGGTCCAATTTCTCCTGTTACCCTTGTGAAAATATAAATTAGCGGGCTAAAAAATAATTTTTGAGGAAAAAAATGATTTTTTTATTTTCACTGCTCTGCGTTATAAACTTCTGTGAAGCACTTCAGGGTTCAAAGTGCTCACCACACATCTAGATAAGTTCCTTAAGTGGTCTAGTTTCCAAAATGGTGTCACTTGTTGGTTTATTTCACTGTTTAGGCACACAGGGGCTCTCCAAACACGACATGGCGTCCGCTAACGATTGGAGCTAATTTTCCATTCAAAGAGTCAAATGGCGCTCCTTCCTTTCCGGGCCCTGCCGTGCGCCCAAACAGTGGTTTATGACCACATATGAGGTATCGATGTACTCAGGAGAAATTTCCCAACAGATTGTAGGATCCATTTTAACATGTTGCCCATGTGAAAATGAAAAAACTGAGGCTAAAAGAACATTTTTTGTGAAAAAAAAACTTTTTTTATGGATCAATTTGTGAAGCACCTGGGGTTTCAAAGTGCTTACTATGCATCTAGATAAGTTCCTTGGGGGGTCTAGTTTCCAAAATGGCATCACTTGTGGGGGAGCGCCAATGTTTAGGCACACAGGGGCTCTCCAAACGCGACATGGCAACCACTAAATATTCCAGCATATTTTCGATTCAAAAAGTCAAATGGTGCTCCTTCCCTTCTGAGCCCTGCCGTGCACCCAAACAGTGGTTTATAACCATATATGAGGTATTAGTGTACTCAGGAAAAATTGCCCAACAAATTTTATCCTGCTACCCATGTGAAAATGAAAAAATTGATGCTAAAAGAAAGTTTTTGTTGGAAAATTTAAAATGTCCATTTTTTCCTTCCACATTGCGTTAGTTCCTGTGAAGCACCTGAAGGGTTAATAATCTTCTTGAATGCAATTTGGAGTAGCTTGAGGAGTGCAGTTTTTAGAATGGTGTCACTTTTCAGTATTTTCTGCCATATAGACCCCTCAAAGTGACATCAAATGTGAGGTGGTCTCTAAAAAAATTGGTTTTGTAAATTTTGTTGTAAAAATGAGAAATCGCTGGTCAAATTTTAGCCCTTATAACTTCCTAACAAAAATAAAATTTGTTTACAAAATTATGCTGATGTAATGTAGACATGTGGGAAATGTTATTTATTAACTATTTTGTGTCACATAACTCTCTGGTTTTACAGAATAAAAATTCAAAATTTGAAAATTGCAAAATTCTCAAAATTTTCACCAAATTTCCATTTTTTTCACAAATAAACGCAAAAATTATCGACCTAAATTTACCACTAACATGAAGCTCAATATGTCATGAAAAAACAATCTCAGAATCACTAGGATCTATTGAAGTGTTCCTGAGTTTATTACCTCATAAAGGGACACTGATCAGAATTGTAAAACATGGCCAGGTCATTAAGGTCAAAATAGGCTGAGTCATGAAGGGGTTAAAGAGAAAGTTAAATGAGGGGTGAGAGGAAAGTTCAGCTAGGACGTGCTGCTCCAGGAGTTTGGAAGCGAATGTGAGCAGCAATATTACCCATAGAATTCTACTGGAATTGTACACAACTCTGCATTCTGGAGAATACAATTTTTTTGTAATTTGCTCCATGAGACTCTTACTTGACAGTTGAGGGCTGTCAAAAGGGTAAAAATAATAAAAAAAAAACCTTAGTGCTCACCTTTCCATCTGTCCCCGCTGCTCTCTGCCAAGTCCTCCACATCTCTCTCTACATTTCTGGACCAGTGTTACTGGGCCCCAAGTTCACTGTGCATGCACTGGGGCCTAGAGTGAACACTGGGCAAGAGATATATTGTGATGGAGGCGCGGATGGTCAGATAACCTTAATCATGTATTTCTTCTTTAATGTTCTGAAGTCTACATTGTATTTTCTATCTGCACGCTTGATTTATGATTGCCCAAAGGGACTAGGCAAGATATGATTTCCCTATTTAATGTATTTAAAAAAAACTCATGAGTGTATCATGTTATGGATAAGACAGTATAAAATCCTTTCAAGATGTCCTTTCTATGACATTAGAATGCTGTGCAGCAACACTAATTGCCTTTTACCCCATACTGAATATATTTTCAGTAAAGGAATCTACTTAAGAGAATTCTCTATTTTAATATGTGCACTGCATAACCTAAGAGATCATGTAATAGTTTAATTAAAATTATTCCATGCTTCAATAAGACAGTTCCTTAAACCTAGTTTTCTACTATACACAATCACCATGAAAAGTAGCAACTAACATAAATATATTATTTTCTCTATCACAAAAACATTTATAACAATACAAATACTTTATAGCCTTTATTTGACTTTGAGTTTATATTGGCTCTTTGTGGGGGTTATATATTAAATTATAACAACATTTATGGTTTATGTAGAGTTTATCCATCCTCAATGTTCTTTGTTGTTAATACAGTAGATACCACTGTTGGGGCACGGACTATAAAATTAGGTTTGGAACAGGAAGTTTGTTAGGGTGTGGCTGAAGTTGCATAGAATAGCTGGGGAGTCTACATATTGTACAAGTGCTTCTCAGAAAATTAGAAAATCCCACCAAGGACAACATCTGCAAGGAGTTTGTATGTTCTCCCTGTGTTTGCGTTGCTTTCCTCCGGGTATTCCAGTTTCCTCCCGCATTCCAAAGACATACTGATAGGGAATTTGGATTGTGAGCTCCATCGGGGGCAGTGCCGATAATTTGTGCAAACTGTAAAGCGCTGTCGAATATGTTAGCGCTATATAAAAATAAAGATTATTTATTTATTAATATCATCAAAAAGTTAATTTATTTCAGTTCGTCAATACAAAAAGTGAAACTCATATTATATAGAGTCATTACAAACAAAGTGATCTATTTCAAGTGTTTATTTCTGTTATTGTTGAAAACCCAAAAGTCATTATCTCAGTAAATTAGAATAATTAACAAAAAACATCTGCAAAGACTTCCTAAGCATCTAAAAATGTCCCTTAGCCTGTTTCAGTAGGCTCCACAATCATGGGGAAGACTGCTAACTTGACAGATGTCAAGAAGGCAGTCATTGACACACTCCAAAAGGAGGGTAAGCCACAAAAGGTCATTGCTAAAAAAGCTGGCTGTTCACAGAGTGTTGTATCCAAGCATATTAATGGAAAGTTGAGTGGAAGAAAAAAGTATGGTAGAAAAAGGTGCACAATCAACCGGGATAACCTCAGCCTTGAAAGGATAAGAAAAAATTTTGGGGAGATTCACAAGGAGTGGACTGCTGCTGAAGTCATTGATTCAAGAGCTACCACACACAGACATATTCAGGACATGTAAAGTATAGCGTGGCACTACTACAAGGTGCACAAGTAGGTTACCCAGACCCAAGTGAATAATAGAGTAACTTGGCACTCAACTGAATGATCCTTTTTGAAAATAAGTTTTTATTGTGGCAGTCACAAAGGACGTTTCGGCCTTATTTTCAAAAAGAATCATTCAGTTGAGTGCCAAGTTACTCTAATATTCAGGACATGGGCTTCAAGTGTAGCATTCCTTGTGTCAAGCCACTCATGACCAATAGACAACGTCAGAAGCGTATTACCTGGGCCAAGAAGAAAAAGAACTGGACTGTTGCTCAGTGGTCCAAGGTGTTGTTTTCAGATGAAAATAAAGTTTGCATTTCAATTGGAAATCAAGGTCTGGAGGAAGAGAGGAGAGGTACACAATCCAAGCTGCTTGAGGTCTAGAGTGAATTTTCCACAGTTAGTGATGGTTTGGGGGGCCATGTCATCTGCTAGTGTAGGTCTACTCTGTTTTATGAAGACCAAAGTCAGCGCAGACATGTACCAGGAAATTTTAAAGGACTTTATGGTTCCCTCTGCCGACAAGCTTTTAGGATATGGAAAGTACCAATGCTTGGTTTAAAAACAACACTATCACTGTGTTTGATTGGTCAGCAAACTTGCATGACCTTAACCCTATAGGGTGCTGTCAAGAGGAAGATGAGAAACACAAGACACAACAATGCAGATGAGCTGAAGGCTGCTATCAAAGCAACCTGGGGTTCCATAACATCTCAGCAGTGCCACAGGCTGATCGCCTCCATGCCACACCGCATTGATTCAGTAATTGATGCAAAAGCAGTCCTGACCAAGTATTGAGCGCATTTACTGAGCATACATTTCAGTAGGCTAACATTTCGCATTTTAAAATAATTTTTCAAGCTGATGTTATAAAGAATTCTAATTTACTGAGATAATGACTTTTGTGTTTTCATTGGCTGTAAGCCATAATCATCAACATTAACAGAAATAAACATTTGAAATAGATCACTCAGTTTGTAATGACTCTATATAATATATGAGCTTCACTTTTTGCATTGGAAAACTGAAATAAATTAGCGTTTGAAGATATTCTAATTTTGTGAGAAGCAACTGTAGCTGTTATGGGACTGAAAATGCCCACAGCCTGAATGCTTGTTGATTGGCTGTAGCTTCAGCTGAGCTGCAGCTTTTCAACAAGCTTTATTCAGGTGCAGAACCCGAACAGTAACACAGACTTTCGTTTGGAAGTCTAGGTGTCTGGTATAGACCCTGAACTTTACAGCTCGGGTTCGCTCATCCCTAGTCACAATGTAAAACTTTAAAGGTATGTTTACATGAAGATTGTTTTTTTCATGGATTTGGAAGCAGATCTACTCCAAATGCCGCATCTAATAATAGTCAAAGATGATTTGAAGTGTAGTTTTTGTTGTTTTGAAATCTACATAAAAAACTCTGTGTGATCCAGTCAGTCTGTTAGGAGGATTTTACTACTAAAACAAGAGGTACAGTATGGCAATATCTCCTAGAAGAATAACAATGACACCTGAATTGTAGTAATCCTATGTGTCAGTGCAGAGGAACCAATCTTTGAAGCCACATGCAAATTAGCCTAAGTGCATTTTGAGTATACTCCGAGTGTATCAGCACTGATTGATCGAGATAATGCCAACTAAGTACCTTATGTTTTTTTAAATGTATTACTATTTATTTACTTACTGCACTGTTTTTATTCTAGGTTATGTTTCTTGTCAATGGCCACTGTTTTTTTTGCTTCAATTTGATGCCTCAAAATAGAAGAGGGCATAGCAGGACTTGTGCCTGCCTGTGTTAAACACCCACCTGCGGAAAACTTAAAGGGAATCTGTCAGTAGAATCATCCCTCCTAAGCAGGGCTGCCATCAGGGCATTACTGCCCTGACTGGCATATGGGGCCCAATCAGCCCATCACATTTGCCCATTGGGCCCCACTGCCTCAGCGCAGGATTCTGCCGATCAAGTTACTGAACCTACGTCTTGGATGTAGCTTAAGTTACTCTATTGCCGTGCGGGCCTGCATGGCAATAATTAAAGCCACCAGCCAATCGGAGGCTGGCTGCTAACATCAGCTTGCACTTCGCCGACATCTGATGTCATTGTCAATAACCGGTGAGTGCTTGCAATCAGCCTGGAGAGAAGATTGCTCGCCGCACGAGAATGGCAAGGTAAGTAAAAATGTTTTTTTTTTTAATTGAAATCGGCCAGTCGACAGGATTGAGACATGGGGGCAGAATGGAGACAGGGGGCAGGATGAAAGACATAGGGTCAGGATTGGAGACACAGGGTTGGAGACACAGGGGGCATGATTGGAGACACTGGGGGGTGGATTGGAGACAGGGGGCAGTATTGGAGACACAGGGGGCAGGATTGGAGATATGGTGCGGGATGGAGACAGATGGGGCAGGATGAAAGACATAGGGTCAGGTTTGGAGCCACAGGGTTGGAGACACAGGGGGCATGATTGGAGACACAAGGAGCCGGATTGGAGACACAGGGGGCAGTATTGGAGACACAGGGGGCAGGATTGGAGATATGGTGCGGGATGGAGACAGATGGGGCAGGAATATGGGGCAGGATGGAGACAGATAGGACAGGATCATGGGGCAGGATGGAGTCAGAGGGGTCAGGAATATGGGGCAGGATGGAGACATATGAGGCAGGATCATGGGGCAGGATGGAGACAAATAGGGCGGGATCATGGGGCAGGATGGAGACAGATGGTGCAGGATCATTGTGCAGGATGGACACAGATGGGGCAGGATCATGGGGCAGAATGGAGACAGATGGTGCAGGACCATGGGGCAGGATAGAGACAGATGGTAAAAGATCATGGGGCAGTATGGGAGACACAGAGGCAGGATAAGAGACATGGGGGCAGGATTGGAAACACATGGGGCAGGATTTGAGACCCGGGGCAGGATTGGAGACACGAGGGCAGGCTTGTTGTGGGATGGAGACAGATGGGGTATGATGGAGACAGATGAGGCAGGCATATGGGGCAGGATGGAGACAGATGGGGCAGGATCATGGAGCAGGATGGAGACAGATGTGGCAGGAATATGGGGCAGGATGGAGACAGATGGGGCAGGATCATGGGGCAGAATGGAGACCTATGGGATAGGAATATGGGGCAGGATGGAGGCAGATGGGGCAGGATCATGGAGCAGGATGGAGACAGACGGGGCAGGATGGAAACAGATTGGGCAGAATCATGGGGCAGGATGGAGACAGATGGTAAAGGATCATGGGGCAGGATGGAGACAGATGGTAAAGGATCATGGGGCAGTATGGGAGACACAAAGGCAGGATTGGAGACACGGGGGCTGGATTGGAAACACATGGGGCAGGATTTGAGACCCGGGGCAGGATTGGAGACACGGGGCAGGATTGTTGCGGGATGGAGACAGATGGCCTAGGATGGAGACAGATGATGCAGGAATATGGGGCAGGATGGAGACAGATGTGGCAGGAATATGGGGCAGAATGGAGACCTATGGGATAGGAATATGGGGCAGGATGGAGACAGATGGGGCAGGATCATGGAGCAAGATGAAGACAGATGGGCAGGATGGAAACAGATGGGGCAAAATCATGGGGCAGGATGGAGACAGATGGGGCAGGATCAAGAGGCAGGATGGAGACAGATGTGCAGGATCATGGGGCAGGATTGGAAACATGAGGGCAGGATTGGAGACACGGGGGCAGGATTAGAGACATGGGGGCAGGATTGGAGACACAGGGCAGGATTAAAGACATGGGGGCAGGATTGGCGACACAAAGCAGGATTAGAGACACAGGGTTGGAGACAGGGTTGGAGACACAGGGGTGATGATTGGAGACACAGGGGGTAGGATTGGAGACACAGGGGGCATGACTGGAGACACAGGGGGCAGGATTGGAGACACAGGGGGGACAGGATTGGAGACATGTGGAAACAGGATTGGAGACACAGGGGGCAGGATAGAGACATGGGGCAGGATGGAGACAGATGGGGCAGGAAATGGGGCAGAATGGAGACAGATGAGGCAGTATCATGGGGCAGGATGGAGACAGATGGGGCAGGATCATGGTGCAGAATGGAGACCGATGAGGCAGAATTATGGGGCAGGATGGAGACAAATGGTGCAGGATCATGGGGCAGGAAGGAGACAGATGGTGCAAGATCATGGGACAGGATGGAGACAGATGTGCAGGATCATACGACAGGATGTATACAATGGAGAGAGAGGAGGCAGGATCATGGGACAGATGGGTCAGGATCATGGGGTAGATGGGACAGGATGGGGAGATCATATGGGGCAGAATGAATACTCCTGAGGGTAGGATGGGTGAACATATGGCTGGAGCCAGGAATGATACACATGGGGGCCAGGATGGGGGATATTTTTACCATAGGGGATAATTGAGGGATATTATTACTGCAATGATGCATTTATTTTATTTTTTGAGGATACTGTTTTAAATGGGGGGGCAGTCCTGTTGCTGTGCAAAGTGACACTATGTCACCTTTTTTACTTCATGTAGTGTAGTGTAGAAGTTGGGAAAAATTAAGAAATGTGTTCTGCAAGCGGTGTTCTAGATAACTGTTATTTTCTGCAGAGACGAGCCCTGGCTAGAAGACGTGATGGCTGTCTGTGCTGGATGAAAGATGAAGAGCGAAGATGAAGGGCTTCATCTAGAGATGTCACTGGTGAGTCAGTGTGTTACCTATACACTGACACTATGCACTGTATACTATATACAGCGGTCCTGTGTACAATGTCACCAGTGATCACTATAACCTGTACACTGACACTATACACAGAGCTCCTGTTTCTATAATGTCACTGGTGATCACTGTATTACCTGTACACAGACACTGTATACTAAGTACAGATCTCCTGTGTATAATGGCACTTATGGTGATATTAGTATTTTGTTTTTTATCACTGATCAGTATTGTAGTATTTAGTCACTATCTGGTGGTAATATATGGTCTGGTCATGGTGTGGCTGTATTTGTTCCTTGTATGTGGTATAATTGGTCATAATTTGGTGGTAATATGTGGTCTGGACATGGTGTGGTATTATTTGTCCCTTGTATGTGATATTATTCGGTCACTGTGGTGGTATTATGTGGTCTGGACATGGTGTGGTGGTATTTGTTTCTTGTATGTGGTATAGGTCACTGTGTGGTGGTAATATGGTGTCTGGTCATGGTACGGTGGTATTTGTCCCTTGTATGTGATATTAATTGGTCACTGTGTGGTGGTAATATGTGTTCTGAGCATGGTGTGGTGGTATTTGTTCCTTGTATGTGGTATTATTGGGCACAGTGGTGGTAATATTTGGTCTGGACATGGTGTAGTGGTATTTGTTCCTTGTATGTGGTATTATATGTCACTATGTGGTGGTAATATGGTGTCTGGCCATGGTACGGTGGTATTTGTCCCTTGTATGTGATATTATTGGTCATTTTAAAAATTGAAAAATAAATAAAATTATGCCTAAATTGTATTGCATATTTTAACAAATATTTAATAGGATAGAGTAGAGTAGGGCACGCCAAAATAGTCTACCATGTCTTGGTGGCGGCTTAAAAAATCTTTTGGCCCAAACAAAAGCTGCTGGCTATATATGTGATCTGGTGATGGGAACTGTAGGCTATGTGCCCACGTAGCGTTTAAAACCGGACACTAAAACTGGACTCCATCCCAGAAAACGCGCTTTTTTTCCGCGCATTTTCTGAGCTATTTTTTTCGCAATTATTTTCGCATTTTTGTCACGATTTTCGCGTGCGGAATTCAAGCACTTTCCAAGCGATTTGAAGCATCGCTTGGAAAGTGATTGACAGGTTGGTCACACTCGTCAAACATAGTTGTTTGACAAGTGTGACCAACTTTTTACTATTGAGGCTGCCTATGCGGCATCAATAGTAAAAGATAGAATGTTAAAAATAATAATAAATATAAAAAATCGGGTTATATTCACCTTCCGGCGTCCTGCGCAGCCATCCCGGGCCTCAGCGATGCTTCCGTTCCCAGTAATGCCTTGCGGCAGCAGCAAGGGCCTGTGATGACATGAAGTCACGCGAGACCGCTACATTATTGCGAGACCTTTCGCGGCGATCCGGCAAAAAGAATGAGCATGCTGCGCTTTTTTCCGTGATGCGATTCCGCTCCGCCGCAGAAAAAAATGCAGCATTAGCACAGCATGTGTGGAATGCCATAGGAATGCATGGGGCGTGTTCAGTATGAGTTTTTTAAGCGTATTCGCGCCGAAAATCGCGGCAAAAACGCTTAAAAAATGCAATGTGGGCACACAGCCTTAATGTGTGATTGGTGAGAAGTGGAGTTTTACCAAGAGAGAACTGTGGAGCTGTGGAAAGTTTGAGGGGTGGAGCCTGGGTGGAGTCTCAATGGGTCCCCCAAAATTTTGCCAGTATAGGCCCCGAAATTCCTAGTGGTAGCCCTGCTCCTAAGCCAATTATATGGGCATGTAGGTTATAAGAAGCTGAATAAACTGATACCTTGATATTTGAAATCCAATGTTTTATGCCAAAGAAATTCACAATTTTCTTATACAGTATGTAAATGAGCAGTTAAGATCTATGGGAAAATGATCTGCATGAGAATCTGCCTCCAGAGATTATTTTAAGTAAAAGGGGCGTATACACATAATACACAGCAAATATTGTGCAATGTGTCTACTTCTTGACATTTTAAACATTATCCTTCAGGCATTATCCTGACACCCCTTCCTGAATGAAACACAAGTTACATACCCCTTGATGAACCTGTATTATATTGGAGAAATGTGTTGAGGTCATGGTGATATGGTAGCTATGTTGGCTTCCTTACATTGTATTCACATTTTCAACATTTTGGCTTTTGTACAGAGTTGTATATAGGGTTTCCACATTTGTACTTGGCATTATAGCATTTTATTGGCATCTATTGTATATAATCACTATATGTGGTAGGCAGCTATGCTGTGTTTTTATGTGTCATTTATTTGCTTTTTCCATATGGATATAAATTCTATCCTCTCCTGCTCTGTTAGGAGGGGGATATCTGGTGGTATAGGGCATTTTTAGGGTCTCCAAGGGTGAGACGACATTGAGCAGGGACACCAATATTGCATTGATTTAGGGTGCCAACCTCCACCCTTATGGTGTTTATTCAGTGCTTTATTGGAGGGAAAGTTTACCCCTACTTTTCATCTCCTGCCCTTGTTGCCCTATACCAAACTAGTGGACATTGATTTTGGCCAATGTGCTGTGTAGTACAAATTCCCTTCCCCCACATCTTCCTTTTGAATTTTCTTTTGGGGTTTGATTATTATTTTGTAATTTAATATTAATAAAGTGTACTATTTTAGGGGCTTATTTTGCTACGTGAGATATTATGAAATCCTCCAGATACATTTTTTTTTCTAGTCAGCCAATGTCAGACATTAATATAAGTTCTTACGAAATCTGTTGTCGCCCTGCACTTTAAATAAATCTATCTGGTTTGCTGCCAGCAGTGATCACAGATCTGCAAATGTTACTGAAGTAGAAAATCAGAATTGCAGGCAATGACAATCATTTTCAGCAAGATGTAAGCATGTAAGAATGAGAATGCATGGCACGATGGGCATGAGCAGCAATTTAAGAGAATATCACAGCGTTACTTAGCACTTTTGGTTTGGTCTTGAGTCATTAACATTTAAAAGTCAACGTTTCAGGAAAAAGCTTGTATAGCAAAATCAAATGTACTAGGTATAATAATAACTACAATCCAAGGAAATAATATGCCGATTTACCATAGCCTATCATCCTTCTAGATTGGATTCCGGTCTATCTATGCACTTGTTCCAAAGTCTTATTTTCTTACAAAATCTATCATCCATTTGAGCTTCAAAAAATATGGCCCCAGTTTTCTCTGATTGGCAAGAAGAAAAGAGATCCAAAAAATAATTCAGTGGCTCAAACATTAATGCAAACAAAAAACTACAATTTTTATTTAGAGAGGTTGATCATTACTAGTGTTGAGTGATACCTTCCGATATCGGGAAATATCGGATCGGATTGGAGCGGACCGATACCCAAAAAGTATCGGATATCGCGGATTCCGATACCTGAAACCAATGCAAGTCAATGGGACAGAAATATCGGAATTGAAATAAACCCTTTCTTTCCTTGTAGCTTAATTCTACATGAAGGAAAACAACTAAGAATAATGTAGAATGTATTAGGGGAGGTGGAGGAGACATTAAAGGCATAGAGGTTTAGCCCAATCAAATGGAATAGCAGGAATAATATTTTTTTTTTTTTAAAGACGTTCGGAGTTACAAAGATATTGACTATGTTAACCTTTTTTATATTTTGTCAGATATGTATGTTTCACTACTTCCATGCTCTTCACCTTCTTTTTTACTTCTCCCACAGTTTCTCCTTCATGATCCTCAGCAGCAGCAGCATCTTTTTCATCAACTTCTTCTTCACCTTATTCATCTTCTTCTTCTTCACCTTCTTCCTATTATTATTCTTTTTTTTTACATTCTTCATATTCTTCTTATTCAACTATTATTCTTCTTCATATTCTGCTTCTTTATCTTCTTCCTATTCTTCTTCTTCATCATATTCTTATTTGTGACAGGCATTCCTGTAGTTGTTATCTATAAAAGTTTGAAGATTACACTTTCTGTTCTGCCTGTCACAAAAGATTTACAATAGGATTTGTCCGCGCTCTGTTTAGCCTGTAGCAGAAGGCATTTTCCAGGGGCACCACGAGGAGGAACGGACTCACCCCCATACACTGTTTAGTCTTCTTCTGCTTATAATTTAGATAATATCTTTTGCTCTGATTTTTAGTCTTATGCTTAATGCTCCTCTGCTTTTTCTTCTTCTGCTTTTTGTTCTTCTGCTTCTTCGTCTTCTGTCTCTTGTTGTTCTGTATCTTGGTGGTTGTCTTCATGTTCTTTGTCCTCTTGGTCATCTTCTTCAGGGTCATCTTTTTGGTCTTTTTTGGGGTGATCTTCAGGGTCGTCATCTTCAGGGTCGTCGTCTTTGGAGTCGTCGTCTTCTTTGGGGTGGTCTTCAGGGTCGTCGTCTTCAGGGTCATAGTCTTCGGGGTCGTCATTTTCTTCGGGGTGGTCTTCAGGGTCGTCGTCTTCAGGGTCATCGTCAGGGAGAGCCAGAGAGATTATCAAAAACCATTTCAAAAAGCTTGAACTTGGAAATGTAGTAGAAGGTACAAGAAGGCTGAGGAACTGCCGAGAACCAGCTGACGGTACTGGAACCCGGATGGGTAGCAGAAGGAACAAGAACCAATGGCACTACCGAGGACCAGCTGATGGTACTGGAACCCGGTTACTAAGCAGGAGGTACCTGTGCTAGAAAGCACTACCAAGGACCAGCAGACGTTGCTGGAACTCGGATACCGAAAAGGAGGCACCTAAGCCTAAGGCACTGCCGAGAACCAGCTGACGGTACTGGAACCCGGATGGGTAGCAGAAGGTACCCATGAAAAACAAAGTTGCAAGGCCGCGAGCCAGCCGCAGTTACCGAAACCCACAGTCCTACAGGACGGAGCAGGAGATATTGCCGGACACACAGCAGGGGAGCATCTGGCGTTACTGAACCCCACTAACACAGGAGCTAGTGTTTTTCACTATGCAGACGGCACTTCTGAGCAGCAACTGGCAGTGTTGGAGCCCAGGGTCAATCAGGGTGTAGGCTGAGGCCTAATTGGAGCAAGTTTAATATCTGATGTTGTGTGAATGTGGAGGGAGCAGGAGACATTGCCGGACAGACAGCAGGGGAGCAGCTGACATTACTGAACCCTAATAACACAGGAGCTAGTGTTTTTCTCTGTGCAGACGGCACTTCTGAGCAGCAACTGGCAGTGTTGGAGCCCAGGGTCAATCATGGTGTAGGCTGAGGCCTAATTGGAGCAAGTTTAATATCTGATGTTGTGTGAATGTGGAGGGGGCAGGAGACATTGCTGGACACACAGCAGGGGAGCAGCTGACATTACTGAACCCCACTAACACAGGAGCTAGTGTTTTTCTCTGTGCAGACGGCACTTCTGAGCAGCAACTGGCAGTGTTGGAGCCCAGGGTCAATCAGGGTGTAGGCTGAGGCCTAATTGGAGCAAGTTTAATATCTGATGTTGTGTGAATGTGGAGGGGGCAGGAGACATTGCTGGACACACAGCAGGGGAGCAGCTGACATTACTGAACCCCACTAACACAGGAGCTAGTGTTTTTCTCTGTGCAGACGGCACTTCTGAGCAGCAACTGGCAGTGTTGGAGCCCAGGGTCAATCAGGGTGTAGGCTGAGACCTAATTGGAGCAAGTTTAATATCTGATGTTGTGTGAATGTGGACGGAGCAGGAGATATTGCCGGACACACAGGAAGGGAGCAGCTGGCGCTACTGAACCCCACTAACACAGGAGCTAGTGTTTTTCTCTGTGCAGACGGTACTTCTGAGCAGTAACTGGCGGTGTTGGAGCCCAGGGATTACAGTTCAGGTGGTAGAAACATGAACACAACAGGAGACCTGGATACTGTTGCCAACCAATTATTTAATCTGGAAGAGGACTGGAAAATTCCGGCGAGATCCAGGCCTTGTTCATTTTCAGAAAAGTAAGCTGGTCAACGTTATTGGAGGATAGTCGCATGCGACGGTCTGTTAGTACACCACCTACAGCACTAAAGACGCGTTCCGATAATACACTAGCAGCAGGGCAAGCCAGCACCTCCAATGCATACTGGCTAAGCTCTGGCCATGTATCCAGCTTAGAGACCCAAAACTTGAAGGGGGAAGAGCTGTCTGGGAGTACACTGAGAGGGCAAGACATGTAGTCTGTCACGATCAGACGGAAACGTTGCCTCCTGCTGACTGGAGCCGTCTGTGATGGTGTAGACATTTGTGGCAGGGACACAAAACTTTGCCACATTTGGGCCATACTGGTCTTGCCTTGTGCTGAGGCGCTGCTTCTGCTCCCTCTTTGTGCAGAGCTTCCTCCACTGCTTCGACGCACAGAGCTGCTTTGTAAAGCACTAGCAGCACTGCTTTCGGGTGGAATGGAGAACATGATGCAATGCACCAGTGTGTCTTGGTACTTCCGCATTTTACGCTCCCAGTTCAACGGTGTTAGGAGGCTTTGTAAGTTGTCCCAGTAGCGAGGATCTAGGAGGGTTTACACCCAATATTCAGCCGTGTTGAGAATGTGGGCTATGCGGCGGTTGTTTCTCAGGCACTGCAGCATGAAATCAACCATGTGCTGCTGACTCTCAACTGGCCAAGAAACGCTGTCCCCTGCTTGAGGCATCATGTCTGCATGCTCTGCATCACCCCACCCTCGCTCTGCATACTGACTACTAGAGCATTGTGTACCTCCCTCCTCTGAAGAGATATCTTCCTACTCCATTGACTCCTCATTCTCCTCACAAAGTGTCCCCTGCCTAGGCCTTTGTGAGGAACCACGTTGCGCAGACTGTGCAGAAGCAGATGGCATTTGTGACTCCTTGTCCTCCACCTCTTCCACAACTTCCTCCCTTAGTGCTTGCAGTGTTTTTTCAAGCTGGCAGATAAGGGGGACAGTCATGCTGACTAGTGCATCATCTACACTCGCCATCCATGTGGAATCATCGAAGGCACGCAAAACGTGGTAGATGTCCTTCATAGAGGCCCACTCAGTGGTGGTGAAGTGTGAACGGCGCGCAGTGCGACTTGTTTGCGCCTGATGCAGCTGGTACTCCATTACTGCTGTCTGCTGCTCACACAACCGCTCCAACATATGTAACGTTGAATTCCACCTGGTGGGTAGGTCACATATGATGCGATGTTCCAGAAGGCGGAATCGGCGCTGCAGAGCTGCAATGCGTGATCTTGCCATGCTGGAACGCCACAAGTGAGCGCACTCTATGCGGACCTTGTGCAGCAGTGCATCAAGATCCGGATAGTCCCTCAAAAAACTCTGCACGACCAAGTTGAGCACATGTGCCAGACATGGGATGTGAGTGAGGTTGCCTAGGCCCAGAACTGCCACCAGATTTCGGCCATTGTCACACACTACCAAGCCTGGCTGGAGATTCGCTGGCACAAACCACACGTCGCTCTCCTGCTTGATGGCATTCCAGAGCTCCTGCGCTGTGTGGCTTCGATTCCCCAAAGAAATTAATTTCAGTATGGCCTGTTGACGTTTGGCCACGGCTGTGCTCATATCGGTCGTTACAAGTAAGCATTCACGGGTCCATGTGGAGGTAGACCGTGACGGCTCCTACAGCGCTGATTCATAGGAACTGGAGTATGAGGAGGAGTCAATGTGTACAGACTGGATTCCTGCAATCCTTGGAGTTGGCAGAACACGTACAGCGCCACTCTGAAGATCTGTACTCGGCTCCACAACATTTACCCAATGGGCAGTGAGGGAAAGGTATCGTCCCTGTCCATGCTTACTGGTCCACGCATCGGTGGTCAGGTGGACCTTGCGTTTAGTAGCGCATGTTTAATTTTTCCCTCCACATGCTTTTGCAGGGCAGGGACGGCTTGCCTGCTGAAATAAAGGTGGCTGGGTACGTTGTATTGTGGGACTGCCAATGCCATGAAGTTACGGAAGGTGTCAGTCTCCACCAGCCTGAATGAGAGCATTTCAAAGGCCAGTAGTTTGGCAATTCCAGCATTCAGAGCCTGTGCTCAGGGATGGTTTGCCGAGTATGGCCACCTTTTCTCCCATGCCTGTGCTACCAATGGCTGTAGAGTGGCCTGGGAGTGTGAGGATGACAGGGAACTTGGTGCTGTGGGTGGAAGTACACTGGGTCTCTGTACAACAGTGCCAGAGGTTCGTCCACGGCGATCCTGTGAGGAAGCCGAACCAGCTGTGTGTGAGCTGGAGGAAGAGGCTACAACATGAGCTGAAGAGGTGGTAGGTGGTGCTGTAGGTTGGCCTACGTCTTCAGTATGTCTTTGTAACTCCAACACGTGCTTGGTCCACACATGTTTCCACATATTTGTGGTATTGAGGTTGCTGACACTTTTCCCTCTTTTGTCTTTCTGATTACACAGCTTGCATTTGACAAAGCAATTGTTATCTGCAACTGTGTCAAAAAAGGACCACGCACTGCAAGCCCTGGGAGCGCCTGTTTTGGGTTTTGGAAGAGGAATTCTCCTAATGGGTGCCGAAGTGGAGGCTACAAACAACCGAGTCTGCCCCCTCCCTCTCCCTCCTGTTTTGGCCGTTCGGGGAATCTCTTCATCAGAGCTGCTGCCACCACCTTCCTGTTCCTCACGCCATGATGGGTCAAGGACCTCATCATCTACACTACCCTGTTCAAACACCTGCTTTTCCTGAGTAGTCTCGCCAGCACAGTATGCACCAGAAAGTGGCACCTGAGTCTCATCATCAGATGCGTACTGAGGTGTGCTGACCATAGGCACTGGCCCACCCTCCTCTTCAGATTCAGAGAGAAAGCTGTTGCGCATCACTGCATACTACCTCTTCTTCACATTCTAGAATGCTGCTTGGCTGGCCCCCCTATTTTCAAGCCAAGAGATTCAGAGAACAGAAGTAGAGATGGCTCCTTTCCAGGTCTCTCTGACTGTCTGGGCAATTTGGCAGGTGGTGAAGAGACAGATGGTTGCTCTTCAGTGCTCTGGACCTGAGAGGATGTGGAACTAATTGAAGTCGATGCGTTAGCTGCCATTCATCTGACAACGGCTTCAATTTGTTCTTCCCGCAGCAGTTGAGTATGGCGAGCACCTACAAAGCTGCGCATAAAGGACTGTTCCCTGGTAAAACTGGGGGATGCAGAGTCACTGGTGCCCGCAGCAGGCACAGAATCCCCACATCCTCTCCCTGCTGAAACTCCACGCCCACGACCACGTGCCTTACTCCCTGCCTTCTCCATCTTGGAAGACTGATAAAGATAGGCAGAAAAGTACTAAGGGCTTACTGTGCTTATTCCTGAACAGCTGCTACCAGGTATAAGAAACACTAATTTTATAAAGTGTGGACTACACTTTAATATGAGCTAATGTGGCCTTCACAACTGTAAAGTGGAGTGTTTGGTGAACTTTTTTACATGTTTTTTTCTCACAAAATAAAGGATGTGACCAAAGATGTAAAAGCGATAGTATCACAAACTTTTTGTAGCTATTACAATGCAGGAAGGTAACCTACAATGCAATAGATGAGGCTACAAAAAATAGGCTAATACTAATCTGGCTTGGGGCTGCAGGGCACAAGCCAGAAAAAAGGCTCCTCTATCTACTCCTATATAGTGTTTGCAACCAATCTAGCTGGATACGGATGGAAGCACACTAATAGGAGAAATTCAGGAAAAATAAGCAGCACTATAGCAAAAAAGGACAATGTATGAGGCAGTGACGCACGCTGAGTGGACTACAACCAGAATGGCTGCAGAACACACTACAGCGTGAGCTGCACTCACACACAGAGATCTCACAGACAGCCGTGAACAGTGCAGAGAACTGTGCATTAGCACTGAAAGGCTGCAGAAAGGCTCCGCTATCTACTCCTATGTAGTGTTTGCAACCAATGTAGATCGATATGGCTGGAAGCAAACTAATAGGAGAAATAAGGAAAAATGAGCAGCAATAAAACAAAAAAAGGACTATGTATGAGGCAGTGACGCACACTGAGCGGACTACAACCAGAGGTGGCTGCAGAAGACTACATCGTGAGCTGCACTCACACACACAAACCTTGCAGACAGCTGTGAACAGCGCTGCAAGGCAAAAGAAAGCTACAGCGGTTGATAAAGTAGCCTGGGTAAAGCACTATATAGAAAATTGCTATCTCTAACTGTCCCTCAGAGTCTGAACAGCAGCGTCCTGTCCGTAACTGAATTCACAACAGAGTGAACCCAAAATGGCGGTGGCGGCTTTTATAGTGCATCATGACATAATTTCAGCAGCCAATCACAGCCATGCCATTAGTTAACATGCCTACATGCCTAACAGGATGTGCCCACACTTCTTAGGATTCCACATTGGCTGAATCAAATCAAACTGGCTCATAGCATTATGGGAACTTCCGATTCAGGTATTCAATATGCAAAAAGTATCGAAACTCAGTATCAGGATTCCGATACCCGATATTTGCAGTATCGGAATGCTCGACACTAATCATTACTTTTCATGTCCCTTTCATGTGAACTAACTACTGTAGGTGAGACTTCACTAAATACCTCGCTTTGTCAAATACTGCAGTAACCTGAGCTGTTCTTCTGGCCTTCTTGGCTCTGGAAATTAATGAAGGTGGGAGGCTAGGCTTGCTACAGCTGTAGCCGGGGCTGCATTTTTAAGGTTTGGCCAGGACTGTAATCATGGCCGAAGACACCTGGGTTTCAGTGTCCTGGCCTCCCATCACAGAAACATACTCATCATTTGTCAGCATACCTGTGCCTTCAGGTCCAGCTTCTTCGGATTCCTTTCTCTGCCGTGGGAGATCCAGATAGGTCAGGGGTCAGGAGAAACTGAGACATAGTCCAATTAAACTTTAACAATAACATCTTTACTGGTTTTGTTACACAGCACATCCAAAGACTTCACATTCTTTACAACAGGCATCACAAAACATGGTTTCTTTTCTTTCCCTGTATTACTCTCGTCATCACAAAATGCGGGCCCCGGGTCAGACCATCCCTGACGGTTCCTCAGCATTTTCTCTGTGCAGCTCTGCTACGGGTATGCATCCCTTGGTTTGTTTCGCCCAAGACACAAGATCATTACTCTCTGAAGTAGAAAGCCACTAAAAGAGAGTACTGCCCTTTTGTTCTGCTTTCTGCATTTGCACCACGTCTTTACTGTCCATACTCACTGCTTCTGTGGGGTGCCTTGACCGCTTCACCCCGGTTCTAAGGGTTTCTGCCCAAACTATGAGTTGGCACATTCTGGCTCTTCAAACTGCACTAACCTGTTGCTTATCTGTTCTATTGCTTATCTGTTCTGTTGCTGTGGATGGCTGAGGTTCACTTCACTTCAAGTTGCATGACTGCTATGGCATCCTGGGCCTATAGCCCGTGTGGACTGTTCAGGCGTCCCTAGCTCTCTGACTTATCCTAAGACTATCACTAGATTACCATGCAGCAGCCCCTCCTAATGTCAACCATTTACTGTACTATACTATGTTCCTAATTATACTATGAATACTATAGTGCCCCATCTAGTGGCCAAAACTGGACACTACACTTTCTCTTTTTCGCAAATATTAATACAGTTTATACATTAGCCAAACATATATTATACAATATATTGTACACAAGTGGATAAAACAACAACATAATGGTACCAGGGTGGCAAGGTACGTCATGCATAGCTCATCCCCTTTCACGTTCAACAGAGGTCACTCAGTTTCTGGGAATGCTGCCAGCTCTCAGTGCAGACCCATCTCTTTCTGTGTGTATACAGCAAAGTGTATTTACTGTACTTGTACACACACTGCTGGATACCCTGTATGATGTATGTACACCCTGCCGTATTTCCTTTATCATGTGTATACAGTCAGATCTTACTAATATATATATAAATATATACAGTATATATATAGTGAATATACCGGCACCCCCAATCAAAGAACTCAAGATGCAATGCTTACACACTGCTCGCTGCTGGAGAGAAATTATGGTTCTGCGTAACCCATAGTAGTTTAGCAGTGAAAAAGCATGGAAAGAATCTAAGCACTAATTGTATAATGAAGACAACTGTTCTCTGCACACTGCTGGCTTGCATCCCAGCAAAAGAAATTATACGAAATGTAGTAGAAGGGAGCAGAGGATTCTGAAGAAGTGATCGCGATTCACAATGACAACATAGCTGGTGCAAGGGCACATGAAGTGGAGCAGAAAGGCATAAAATTCAACAGAAAAACTATATGGGGTAAACATTTATGGTAAAACTAGTAAATGAATCAAGGCAGTGAACAGCCTCTTTAATAAATATTGCTGTTACCTTCTAATTATCTATTGTTAATATTATCTGTCATTTTTTTTCAGATACATAACTAGAATTTATGAGCAAAGTATGGAATGCCACCTTATTGAGATAAACTGACATGTGGTCATGTATGGAATTGATAAGCAAAAGGAATAAGTGCATAAATGTACAGGATGTGACTGTATTGCTGTAGATACAAACAAACATACAGTATACAAAGCACTATATATTTGTTACTGCTATATAGACCATACTTACTAGCACCCAGTTTAATCAAATTGTAGGAGCACAACTGCCTGCAAAAAGGCGACCTCTTTAGATGGGACCCTAAACTATCAGCCTTAACCTTCCTGCACTTAGGCCTACAAATTCAAAGGGCAGTTAGGAACCAGCTCTAATTAAAAACATCCATAGATAGATGGGAAAAGTACTCAGTCAGTATGGAGCCAGTCACTTACCTCCATACAGTACGTACACCACAAAAAAACAAAACTGATAGTTGCATCTGTTTCCATATTATAAATCCATTTCTCTAATTTTTCCTACAAGTAAAAGTCTTTCTAGCAGCGGACCCCTCAGCCTGTGAGGCTCATAGAGATCGATATGGTTCCAATGGCTATTGCTATATTTATGGATTACTTATTAATTTACAGGTAGGTATGTGTATTTTGGGATATAACACTATGCCGGCATCCAGGTATGATCACTCTCCCTCCTCCTAGCGAGGACGCTGACATACTTGCTGTCTTGGCTGCTCAGCGGTCTCTCTGTGCCCTGTATGGCTTCCTTGTTCCCTGCGCACACCATGCAGGTCTCTCTATGCAATTCTTAAAGGGGCAGCACATGCACTTACTAAATGCCCCCAGCCAATAGCTTTGAGGCATCTAGTATTTAAGGTACATTCCCTGTACAACAGCCTCCTTGGTGATAATTCAGTTTTTCCTGTTATATCAGTTCGCTGAATCTAGTCCCATACATATTCTTTTATTACTTGAACTTGAGTCCACGATCCCTGTTCTTTAAACCAGAACTTTTCCATTGCCTGTGTTACTTAAATCCTGAAACCACTTCGGCAGTACCTGAACCATAACACGGCTCCCTGCAGCACCTGAGCCTGAAGCCGCATCAGCAGCACATGAACCCTGACACCACTCCCTTCGATACCAGAAACTAAATGAAAAAAATAAACTGGAGTATAAGTTGTTATAAATGCAAAATAGGAGCATGATCACAATGGCTATTAAACTGACAAAACCTAAGATAGAAACAAAGTAAACATATACCCTGCTGTAAGTAAATAAGTAAAAGCAATACTGCTTATAGTAACATTGGGTACTTGATAAACACCATTTTTGATTTAAAAAAAGCATAAAAGCCATCCCACCAGCATCAAGGTGTACACAAATCTGGATGGTCCTAAACTCTAGTAATAGAACCTTACCATTAGAGATGAGTGACTTTGCCTTTTTTAGGGTCGAGTCGGGTTTCAAGAAACCCGACTTTCGTAAAAGTCGGGTCGAACGAAATCGGCCAACTATAGGGAAAAGTCGGAGGCCGACTGAAACACGAAACCCAATGCAAGTCAATGGGGAAGCAAAGTCGGCAGGGAGTGGAGGACAGTAAACACACCTACAGTGCCCATTTCAATGCCAAAAACATCAATTCTTATTACTGAAGCTTGTCAACCTTAATTTACTTCATAATAATAGTTACGCATTGAAAACTGGGGATTATTTGGCTAAAGTTGTGGGGGGTAGGGCTGGCGCCTGGTTTTCGTGTGCCCTGGGCCAAAGAGTGTCAGTGCGCCCTTTTAACACATATCACAACTCATAATGCTCCAATATGCCACAGAAATATAGGTATAGTACAATGACAAATACTTCACTGCTTACATGACATGACTGATCTATTTTAAAATGTACAATAGCTCAAAAAAAGGACAGTATATTACTCCATACAGTATTATGGACACCACATTGTGCGCCATACAGAATAATGAGCCCCATATATTTCTCCATACAGAATAACTGGTCACATATAATGTTCCATACAGTATATGATGAGCTCCACATAATGCTACAGTATATGATGGTCCCTATGGATGATGCTCCAGTGTCTTATGGGCCCATATAATGCTCCATATATAATGGGCTCCATTTCTAATGCTCCAGCGTATAATGGGCCCCATAAATGCTGCACCAGTGTCTGATGTCCCCCATTTGGAATGCTCCAGTATATGATGGGCCTCATGGATGATGCTCCAGTGTATGATGGGCTCTAATAATGCTCCATATATAATGAACCCTATTTCTAATGCTCCAATGTAAAATGGGCCCCGTAAATGCTGCTCCAGTGTCTGATGTCCCCCATTTGGAATGCTCCAGTATATGATGGGCCCCATTTTTAATTAACCCAGGCATGGTATGTGAAAAGAGCTCCATGGAATAATCTGAAGTGTGTACTGCCGCATCCTTCACTTTTTTGGGGTGGGTGAAGGACACAAGGAAAGAGGTTGCTCCTGACCAGAAGTCTGCACTTACGACTCAGTGCTTGCATTTTTTTAAACTTCAGAAGAGGAGGCGATAGAGCTGGAGGCTGTTTCAGCAAGGTATGGCAAAAACAGTTCCTGATGCTCCGGCTTTAAAAGCAGTCTACCTACTCCCAGAAAACAGAGCCTTACAGGTCTTCCAGAGCTACACCATGATGCAGGCTCAACACCTCCTGCCTTAGCTGCTCTTGTGTTTTTGGCACTACCAGCAGATGCACCACCACCACCATCAGTACCAGGTAGCCCCCCACACCCACATCCGCGTCCTCTTCTACCATAATTATGCAAATTGTCTCTTCAGAGAGGAAGAGGACCAGAACTCTAGTGCCACCTATTGGAGGTAGCAATCCTAAAAGTCAATGTTGACCCTTTAACGAGCCTAGTTACATGACTTAGGATAAAAGCCAAGCCAGAATCTCCATTTGCAGACACTGTGTTTCGGGGTACTGCCCCTCATCAGTGCAAAGTGGGAGATCTGGTTTGGCTGTGAGGGAGGCGTCTGACCGATATCCAAGAAGTATCATTTCTCCTTGCGGAGAATGACATGCTAAGCATGTCGAGGTGAGGAGACTTAAAGCCGCAATGCTCCTCTGGGAAATATGCTAATTATGCAAATTGTCTCTTCAGAGAGGAAGAGGACTAGAACTCTAGTGCCACCTATTGGAGGTAGCAATCCTAAAAGTCAATGTTGACCCTTTAACGAGCCTAGTTACATGACTTAGGATAAAAGCCAAGCCAGAATCTCCATTTGCAGACACTGTGTTTCGGGGTACTGCCCCTCATCAGTGCAAAGTGGGAGATCTGGTTTGGCTGTGAGGGAGGCGTCTGACCGATATCCAAGAAGTATCATTTCTCCTTGCGGAGAATGACATGCTAAGCATGTCGAGGTGAGGAGACTTAAAGCCACAATGCTCCTCTGTGAAATATGCTAATTATGCAAATTGTCTCTTCAGAGAGGAAGAGGACTAGAACTCTAGTGCCACCTATTGGAGGTAGCAATCCTAAAAGTCAATGTTGACCCTTTAACGAGCCTAGTTACATGACTTAGGATAAAAGCCAAGCCAGAATCTCCATTTGCAGACACTGTGTTTCGGGGTACTGCCCCTCATCAGTGCAAAGTGGGAGATCTGGTTTGGCTGTGAGAGAGGAGTCTGACCGATATCCAAGAAGTATCATTTCTCCTTGCAGAGAATGACATGCTAAGCATGTCGAAGTGAGGAGACTTAAACCCGCAATGCTCCTCTGGGAAATATGCTAATTATGCAAATTGTCTCTTCAGAGAGGAAGAGCCAAACCAGATCTCCCACTTTGCACTGATGAGGGGCAGTACCCCGAAACACAGTGTCTGCAAATGGAGATTCTGACTTGGCTTTTATCCTAAGTCATGTAACTAGGCTCGTTAAAGGGTCAACATTGACTTTTAGGATTGCTACCTCCAATAGGTAGCACTAGAGTTCTAGTCCTCTTCCTCTCTGAAGAGACAAATTGCATAATTAGCATATTTCCCAGAGGAGCATTGTGGCTTTAAGTCTCCTCACCTCGACATGCTTAGCATGTTATTCTCCGCAAGGAGAAATGATACTTCTTGGATACTCTTCTACCATACTTCCTCATGTTTTGGAAAATGGACCCAAAATACCAGCAGAGATATGGTACTGTATCAGAAGCATACAGCTCTATACAGTCTAGGGATAACAGTAAATCTCCATATATATTTCCTATGTATTACCCAATAAAATAAAAAGTTGAAAAAGGGTACAGTATCACCAGGAGGCAGACACAAACGCTCTCAGGCAAAGTATGGATTACACAAGAATATGAAAAGCTCTAAATGGGTAATGTAACACAAGCGTACAGCTGTATAAAGTGTTGGGGTAATCTTAAAGCTCCTAATATACTGCCAGAGTAACAGACGTTCACAGGCTCATTAAGGATTACACCAGAATCTAAATAGCTAAAAAGGTTACTGTATCAGAAGCGTACAGCTGTATACAGTGTTGGCCAAATTTGAAATCTTGGTATATATTTCCGGAGTCACCCTCTGACGCTCACTCAGTCTGGGTTTGACCATAATAAAAAATGTTGTAAAACAGGTACTGGATAACAAGATAGCAAGTATATATATTATAGGGTACAATTGAAATCTTCGTATACATAGTCCCATAGTCACTGTCAGACGCTTACTCAGTATGGATTTGACCGTAATACTAAATGTCGAACAAAGGTACTGTATAACAAGATACAAGCTGTATCGAGTATAAGGTAAAAATTGGTATCTCCGATTCACCGTATATATATAGAAGGCATAAACCACACACGCTCACTCACTATGGATGATACCGTAACACAAAATTTTGAACAAAGGTACTGTATCAGCACATACCAGGTGTATCCAGTCTAGGGGTAATTGTACATTTCTGTCTGTACTTCCGGAGTCAGAGACAGACACTCAAAGGCTCACTATGTATTACACCAGAATTTAAAAAGTAGAAAAAGGGAAAGGTAGTCGAAGCGTACAACAGTATACAGTGTTGTGGTACTTTTAAATCTTTGTATATATTTCAATCTCTGTAAGCCAGTCAGGAGTCTCCACTACTGGAAACTACATGGATACAAGTACAGACGGAAAGTCGAGTGTTAGCAGAAATTTGGGAATTACTCATCACGGGAAAACCTCCCTGAAGAAGTTGCAGAGGCGATGCAGACCCTCAATTACTGTGTCTGTGGAGACAGCGAAAATGGTTCATTGTGAAGAAAGGATTGCTTTATCGCAGTAACATTGACCACATCACTGTTACTCGTCTCCATCAAATTGTGATCTCAGGGAGAGATGTAGACATGGTCCTCACTGCCTATCATGATGTGTCTGGTCATTTTGGAGTGCAAAAGACAGAAGCCAGAACCGTAGGCAATTCTATTGGATTGGCATGAGAGGAGACATTGAAAAATGGTGGCAGGAATGTCACACGTCTGTGGCTATCACAACTGTGAAAGGTGCTCATAAAGCACCACTGCATCCGCTTTAAGTTGAGGGCCATTACAAATAGTAGCCATTGATCATATGAAGGTAGAGGCCAGCAGGACAGGCCATAGCTACATCTTACCCATCATCAATCAATACACAAAATTTCTACTGGCCGTCCCTGTGAAGGATTTAACTGCCCAGACTACACAGCGGTGGAGCAGGGAGAGGTAAGTATTGCAACTTGCAAGTTCTGTGGCCATGACCAAGCAGGGGGGGCACAGTTGTGGTCGACGGTACTGGCACAGGGCCCCTCAAAGTACGCTGGTGTGTCTGATGGCGAGTGGGCCCCCCCACCATCAGAGACACTGTATTGTACTATGAGGGGCCCTGTGCCAGTGCCGTCGGCCATCAGTGGGTCCATCCACTTGTTCAGAGCAACGGCACTTGCCTGGGTGCGCCAGGTGTTGACCCCAGTCATTGAGGGGTGGGTGGGCAGCCCACTTAGGGAGGTTTAAAAAATGGCATATGTTTTTGTGTTGGCTGGACATTCAGCTGCTGCAAAGGGCGGAATTGGGCAAGTCCGAGGAAGAGGAGGACAAAAGCGAGGCAGTTTTCTGGCAACCTATGTGTCATCAGGGGAAGGTGGGACAAAATCCTTTGAAACCCATGCATGGTTCATTTTAATGAAGGCTAGATCATCAACATTTTGGGTCGACAGACGGGTCCTTTTTTCTGTCAGGATTGATCCAGCAGCACTGAAGACTCTTTCAGATAACACATTAGCAGCAGGGCAAGCGAGCTCCTGTAAGGCATATTGTGCCAATTCAGGCCAGGTGTCCAGTTTAGAGGCCCAATAATCAAAGGGGAATGACGTGTGAGGGAGAACATCGATATGGAAGGAGAAGCAGTTTGTAACCATAGTTGACAACTGCTGTCTCCTATCACTTTTAATCGATGCAGTATTAGCAGTCGTGTGAGCGGTACTTGAGAAATCATTCCACAACATGGTCATTAAACCCCTGTCTCCAACACCACGTCGGCTGTGTGCACACACAAACACTGTACTTGACTTTGGAACCCCAACATTTTCTCTTGCCCCTGAGAAGCATCCTTCTGCCCAAAATAATCATCCCCCTCATCCTCCTCCTCCTCTTCCTCTTCTTTCTCCACCTCGTCCAGGACAGTTCCCTGACCAGACAATGGCTGATTGTCATCAAGGCTTCCCTCCTCCTCCTCCGCTGTAGACGCCTGAACCTTAAAGTGCATCAAACTTTGCATGAACAGACGCATAAGAGGGAAGCTCATGCTTATGATGGTGTTGTCTGCGCTTACCAGCTGTGTGCATTCCTCAAAACACTGAAGGACTTTACAGAGGTCTTTCAGCTTTGACCACTGCACACCCGACAATTCCATGTCTTCCCTCAAACTGCCTGCCCGTGTATCCTCCCACAAATGCATTACAGCCTGCCTCTGTTCGTACAGCCTCTCAACCATGTGCAGGGTCCACCTTGTTACATCGTCTATGATTAGGTGGTGCTTGGGGAGGTGGAGCAATCGCTGCAGCTTCTGCATACAAGTAGAGTGGACGTTTGAGCGACAGATGTGCAAGCACAGTCTTTGCACCTTATGTAGCAGGGATGTTAACTGCAGATAATTATTAAGGAAGCACTGCACCACCAGGTACAAAGTGTGAGGCAGGCATGGTATGTGTGTGAGTTTTGCATGGGCTATGGCTGCCACAAAATTACAGCAGTTATCACTGACTACCTTGCCTGCCTCAAGATTTAGACTGCCCAGCCATGACTCAGTTTGTCGCTGCAAGTAGTCGGCCAGTACCTCGACGGTGTGTCTGTTGTCGCCCAAAGACATCATCTTTAACACAGCCTGCTGACGCTTACCACTAGCTGTTCGATAGTGGGACACCTCGTGTGCAACACTGCCAGCTGCGGATGGAGTGCTCGTGCGACTGCGCTCTGTGGACGAGCTTTTGCTGATGGAGGAGGAGGTGGAGAAGGAGGAGGAGGGTCGAAAGCCTACAGCCAACTGTTTCCTATACTGTTGGCTATTCACCACTGTTCCACCACCGCTGTCCCCTGTGGAGCCTGCATCCACCACATTAACACAATGCGCAGTGATGGACACATAATGGCCCTGGCCATGCCTACTGGTCCATGCATCTGTTGTGAGATGCACCTTTCCACTCACTGACTGTTTTAGTGCATGGACAATGCGGTCTTTCACATGCCGGTGGAGGGCAGGGATGGCTTTTCGAGAAAAGAAATGCAGACTGGGTAGGTCATAGCTTGGGACAGCGTAGGCCATGAGCTCGCAGAAAGCTTTGCTTTCAACCAAACGGTAGGGCATCATCTCTAATTGGCAATGTAGGCGTTCAAGCACAGTGTACGCGGATAAGAGGATGAGTACTTTCTTGTCCTACTCAGAGTGTCTGATAGGGTGAGCTGGACTGGAGAGCTGCATATGGGGGAAGTAGCGGTGGACCGGATGGAGTGAGAGGGTGTTGGTGATGGTATTGGTGGTGATGGCCTAGATTCAGTGTTGTGCTGCAAAACCATTGTGATTCCCTGAGTGCTTTGGCCTTGCAATGACACCTCCACATTTAGTGCTGGTGGTGTGCTTAACGGTGGCGGTGGTCTTACAGTGGGGGAAGCGATGGAGCGTTGCTGGCTACCTTCAGTTGGAGCAGGTGCACATGTGCTACCTGAGGTTTTGTAGTCCGTCCATGCTTGCAAGCGCATGTTGATTAAATGTCTAAGCATGCAAATGGTATTCAAATTTCTGAGTTTTTTTACCTCGGCTAAAGGTCCTTCCGCACTTCTTACAGGTAACCTTTGCCTCATCAGTAGGATTTTGGACAAAGAAGTGCCACACTGCACTCTTCCTTCTATGGTATACATTTTCTGGCCTTGCACACTATGCTAAGTAGACCGTCTGGCCAAGCTGTCCTGCAACTCTTTTAGTTTTTGGTCCATCTTTTTGGACAGCTACGGACCTGCCAGATAACCGTTGCTGCGATGTCAATGCCTGCTGCGGATCCTTCTCCTTATCTGAACTACTGCCAGTGCCACCCTCCTCCCCCAATGGATGCCAATCCGGGTCAAGAACTGGGTCATCCATCACCTCCTCTTCAAAGTCATCTGCACCTTCCTCTTTACCTTCCTCTGTGTCACCGTGTAAGGTGGTATAGTATGTGGGAAGGGGCAACTGAGTTTCATCAGGGTCAGATTCTGGCTCAATAGACTGCGAGGGCAATGTAGTGCTGTGGGTCAATGTACCAGCAGAATCATCTAGCAGTGGCTGTGCATCAGTGCACTCCAAGTCAGATTCATCTTGGACTGGGGAATTCAGGATTTGACTGGATTACCCAGGCATGGTATGTGAAAAGAGCTCCATAGAGTAATCTGAAGTGTGGGCTGCCGCATCTTTAACTTTTGGTGGGGGTGAAGGACACAAGGAAAGGTGTTTTTCCTGACTAGAACCCTCCACTGACGACTCCATGCTTGCAGGTTTGGAACGTTCAGAAGAGGAGGCAAAAGAGCTGGTGGCTGTTTCGGCAATGTACGCCAAAACCTGTTCCTGATGCTCCGGCTTTAAAAGCGGTTTTCTTACTCCAAGAAAAGGTAACCTTACAGGCCTTCTTGGGCAAGACGATGACGCAGGCTCAACACCTCCTGCCTTAGCTGCTATTGTGCTTTTGCCAGAACCAGCCGATGCACCACCACCATCAGTACCAGCTGCGTCCCCCTGCCCACATCCGCGGCCTCTTCCACCATACTTCTTCATGTTTGAGAAAATGTACCAAAAATACCAGCAGACAGATTGCACTGTATGAGGAGCGGCTACCTGTGTAAGATGTATTAAAAAAATTAAATCTACGTATATATTTTGTTAGTCACAGACGCTCTCACAGTATGTATTTGACCGTAATACAACAAGCAGATACTGTTTGCGGAACTGTATCAGAAGTGTACAGCTGTATACGTTTTTTTATGTAACTAACAATATCCATATATGTATTTACAGAGTGTCACACAAACACATGCTGACTCTGTATAGATGTGACTGTAATGCAAATGCAGATATACAATACTGTTTGAGAATCGAACAGCTCTATACGGTGTGTATGGAAATTTGTCAATCTCCATCTATTTGTATAGGGACTTACACACGCTGTCTCTGTCTAGTTTTGACTGTAATCAAACAGCAGATATACGAAACTGTTTGAAAAGCCGACAGCTCTATAAGGTAAGACTAGAAGCAATGGGATGAAACTGAATGGGAGGAGACACAGATTAGATATTCGAAAAAACTTTTTGACAGTTAGAGTGATCAATGAGTGGAACAAGCTGCCATGAGAAGTGGTGAGTTCTCCTCCAATGGAAGTCTTCAAACAGAGGCTGGACAGACATCTGACTGGGATGATTTAGCGAATCCTGCATTGAGCAGGGGGTTGGACCAGATGGCCCAGGAGGTCCCTTCCAACTCTACGATTCTATGATTCTATGATTCTAAGGTGAAGGTCTGGAAAAATGGAAAATCTCCTTGGCTTGTTTTTCCAGAGTCACACCCAGATAGCTTCTATTTGTCCGTGATACCAGCCGTTACACTGTAGTGTGTGAGGAGCGTACACCGCTATACGTTGTGTGTATGGAAAATTGTCAATCTCCGTCTATTTTTATACAGACTGACACACGCTGTCTTTGTCTAGTTTTGACCGTCATCAAACAGCAGATATACGAAACTGTTTTAAAAGCGGACAGCTCTATAAGATGAAGGTCAGGAAAAATGGAAAATCTCCTCGGCTTTTTCTTCCAGAGTCACACCCAGATAGCTTCTATTTGTCCGTGATACCAGCCGGTACACGGTAGTGTGTGAGGAGCGTACACCGCTATATGGTGTGTGAAAAAATGAACGCTCAGTAACTCACCACGGCAAAATAATAAAAGTTGGAGTGCTTTGAAAAAAGCAGTTTGAACAGTAGTGTGCACACAGCAATGCAGCTAGCAGGTAGCCTTAAAAGGCAGCCTAATCACCACCAGCGCTGCTGCACACAACAAAAATCCTCCCCTTTCACTGCACACTAACTGTACAGTGAAAAGCACTATCAGGAGAAGCAATTTTGTTTTTCTTCTTCCCTGCCTAACGCACTCCCTATTCAGAATCATCAATCATCATCATCAGCAGCAGCACCTCTCCCTATTCTAAGATTGGCAGAAGATGGCGGTCGGCGGTCACAACCTTTTATACCCACTGTGATGCCACACAAAGCCAGCCAATCACTTCAATGCCCTTCTCTAAGATGGTGGTAGCTGCTGCCCATGTCATCGCGTTGCCCACAGTGTGCGTCCTCCATCATTGGCTGAGAAAAGGCGCTGGAAGCATTATTTGAAACGCGACTTTGGCGCTCTGATAGGCGACCTAATGGCCAACCTCACGCTATGGTCGGGTTTCGATCGGCGAAACCCGACTTTAGCTAAAGTCGGCTATTTTTTTATTTGACCGACCTGTTTCGCTCAACTCTACTTACCATGAATCATAGTGACTTCTGTTTGAATAAGGGTTGAGTAAATCTGGGTGATGAACATGGACACAGTTTATGGGAAGCTATTTAAATATAATGTCCAGCTCAAAGGAAAGGAGAAGGGAAGCCACACACTTACCTGCACTAAATGCAGAATCCTAAAGCTATGTACCCGCGTATGCAGAAAATTCCTGACTAAAAACCGGACTCCTTCCCAGGAAAAATGCGTTTTTTTTCCGCGCGTTTTATGCGCTTTTTTTGCTCGTTTTTTATGCGTTTTTTTCCGGAGCATCCCCAGACTCATAGAATATAGTTGGAAATGCGTTTTTTACCGCAAAATTAATGAACATGCTGCATTTTTTACCACAATGTGTTTTTTATGCAGAAAAAAACGCATCATGTGCACAAAAATTGCAGAATGCATTATAAGAATGGCATGCTTAATGTATGCGTTTTTTAAGCATTTTTGCACGGAAAAAATGCTTAAAAAATGCGAAAAAAATGCTTATGTGGGCACACAGCCTTAAACTTAATTGAAAATAAATGAACTGGAGTATAAGTTGTTATGCATGCAAAATAGGAGCATGATGACATTGGCCATGAAACAAACAAAACCGAAGACAGAAACAAAATTAACATATACTTTGTTGTAAGTAAATAAAGTAAATAAGTAAAAGCAATAGTGCATATAAATAAATCGGGTACTTAGTAAACACTTCATCATAAAAAAAGCCATGCCACCAGTGTCAAGGTGTATACAAATTTGGGATGGTTCTAACCGCTAGTATTAAAACCTTATCATGTGTCATAATCAGTGTGAATAACGGCTAAGCAGGCCCGGGTCTCCAACATAGACACACAGGAAATAGAAAGCTGTAGAAATGTAAATGTAATACCAATCTCAAAGGAAGGGAGGGCACACCCTTACCTGCACTAAATGCAGAAACCTGAAACTAAGCCGAAAAAAAATGTAGGTACACCTTTATGCCGGTGGGATGGCTTTTATGCTTTTTTTAATCAAAAACTGTGTTTACTAAGTACCCAATGTTGTTTGTATGCTCTATTGCTTTTACTTACAGCAGGGTATTATTTTATTTTGTTTCGGTCTTTGGTTTTGTCTGTTTTATGGCAAATGTCACCATGCTCCTATTTTGCATGTATAACAACTTATACTCAGTTCATTTTTTTCGGCTTAGTCCATTTAAGTGAAATTGTCGCGACCATAAAAATCCAATCTCTAAAACTAATGTGTTATTTATCCTGTAGGGTAACTATAATAAAAATAAAACCATAAAAAACAATGCAGAATTGTGATTATCGAGTAAAAAAAGCAGCTTAAAAATAGATCAAAAGTCAACAACATACCAGTGAAACTACAAGTTGTCTTGTGACACAAAAAGCAGCATGTTGTCTTATTATACAAAAATAGTTGTGCATAAAAATAAAAAATATGAACAATTGATATTATCATAATGATAATGATTTGTAGAGTAAAGTGTACTGGTAATTCATGCCACAGATTGAACACCAGGAAATTAGAAACCAAAGAAGAATGGCATATTTAAACTTTTCTTTTCTATCACAAAACAAAATATCAAAGATGATATGGCCCTAATTTATCAGAAATTTTATGCCAGAAAATGAGCATAAAAAGCTTTGAAGTGTTGCTAAATTTTTTAAGACTATTTTCGCCCATTGAGGCGGAGCTAGTGACAGTGTAACAATTATAGCGGTACACTCAGGAACCTCTTGGCTTGAGACAAATAAGGCAGGGCAAAATGTTGGTACAGTGTGTAAACACAGTTCAAATAGACACAGCAAACAGGGTGAAGTCAGAAGAAGTTCATAGGCTACACTGCTGCAGGCAATGCAAATAAACATGGATGCAGCATGAGAGCAACAGTATGGGAAATGCTGATAAGAAAATGTGAGGTAATCATGGCCGAACATTCTGGTGCTGTTATGCCCAGGCCTCCCCTCACAAAATAAGGATGCAACACTTTAGCAAGACTTGTACTCACGGTGCTGGCAGAGTCCTCCCTCTGCTTTCCAAGACTGTTTTCATTCACTTGCATACAAATAGAGAGTCCAAGTTTAACTCACAATGCAGAACTTTACTGACGCCTCTTCACAGCTCATCCAGATTACAAACGTGATGACATTAAAATCTTTGTTAGATTCCAAAACAGCTTTCCCTTCTTCGCTCTCTTCCCTATGCAGCTCGCGGTTATAATTTGTACTCACTTGTGCGAATTACAAGTATCCCTCCTGTCTGTACTCACTATCACTGGTGCTTCCCTTTGCCGTTTCGCCCAGGCTAATAGAGAATGTGCCCAGGTTGCAAGTCACTACATGATGAACACTCACCCATCTGTGTTATGATTGGATCACTGAGGAAGAAAGCAAGACCAAGCTAAGCCACAGAAAACCAGAGAGGTTGGTAACTAAGTGGATTGCAGACCCCTGATCCTATCCACACAACTAGCAGTAGCGTAGAGCGTACCTATGATGATCCTAGATGCATCGATACAGCCGGAGAGCTAAATAAGCCTAAAGCAAGAAAGGGGAAATCTAAACTGCCCCAGAGCAGACCCCAAAGGAATAGATAGCCCCCAAACATAAACTGTCGGTGAGACAAGATGAAAGCACAAACGCAGGTAGGAAAATAGACTGAGCAAATGACGAGGCCCACACTAACTAGACAGGACAGGAAAGGAAAGACTCTGTCTGCTATCACGTAAAAAACCGTGCAAAAAATGCCCAACACGTCTGATAGAAAAATACTGAAGTCACTAGACTTCGCCCACTATATCAGCAATCTGTTATATTCTGAAAGCAGAGCAAAAAGAGGCCAATCTAATAAGGGATAAAAACAAACTGGCACAAGAAGTAACATAAGGATGGAAATTCAGCACAGCCCCAGCCGGAGCTGGCTGACCGCACAAAACTGAAATAGACAAAACCAGATCAAACGTGAACTGTCAGGAACACCGCACTGAACTTGCTCACTGAGCTAGTGCGTGTGTCCTGAGTAAAACCAACTGTGCTCAAAGATACCTGTGGAGTGGGCAGCAGTCAAGTAGATGTGTACTTCAGAACAGCAGGACCTGAAGCACGTGACTGCTAGGGGCATGGCCTAAACTCCAGAGAGCTAGGAGCTGCAAGAGAACTCCTAGCAGGGTAACTGCGAGACAAAGTTACCAAGGGGCATAGACAGGGAGGATAGTCAGGACGTAGCCGATGAGTCATACACAGAGATAGCTGCAAGGTACAAGAGGGGCAAGCAGAGAGTAGTCAGATCACAGGCAATGAGTCATACACAGAGAGGGTAGCGCAGTACAGAATCAACAGGCAAACTCACAACTGGGAACAGAATCGGGTCAGAACCATATAAACAAGCTATAACAACGAACAGGCACACAGAGGTCACCATACTCGGCAAAAGTATAACTGACAGGGATTGGAGCTTCCCATGGGTTTAAGAAGCTCTCCCAGAACCAAAGAGAGGCCACAATCATTAACCCCAGGTGTGCAGGTCAAAACTTGCACTGAGCTCCAGACATTAACCCCTGACGTGCAGCTCAAAAACCTGCACTGGGATCATGACATGAACAATAGCAAAAGAACACTTAGCTGAGCAAGCAAGGACTGAGCTGGAAACTAAGACCTCAGGAGGCAGGAAAAAATCACAAGCAGGGATATAGGGAGTCGGCTGTCTTAAATCCAGTCAGAAACTCCAGATCTCCAGTCATCCTTCTCATTATCAGGTGGCAGGCCTCTGTTAATTAGATCAGCTCCATTACCTCCAGTAACCACCAGAGGGAGCCCGGAAAGAGAACTCGCGACCCCTCTGTCAATATAACCAGCTCCACTACCTTCACTAGTAACCAGAGGTAGGCCAGAAAGCGAATTCACAACAGTACCCCCCTTTGAGGATGAGTCACCAAACCATCATCCACGCCACCAGGCCGATCAGGATGGGCCCGGTGAAAAGCATGAACCAATATATTGGCATGAATGTCAGAAGCAGAGACCCAAGAATTATCCTACTGGCCATAACCCTTCCATTTGACCAAGTACTGGAGTCTTCGTCTAGCCAAACGAGAATCCAATATTTTCTCTATCTCATATTCCACATTGCCTTTAACCAATACAGGGTCAGGAGGTGCCTCCATAGGATCTACTGGCTCCACAAACGTCTTCAACAGAGATTTATGAAACACGTTATGGATCTTAAACGTAACTGGAAGAGCCAATCGAAAAGAAACAGGATTAAGAATCTCCAAAATCTTATAAGGTCCAATGAATCTAGGCATGAATTTTGGAGACGCAACCTTCATAGGAATATTCTTTGACGACAATCAAACCATATCACCCACTTTAAACTGGGGACCAATGGTCCTATGCCTGTTGGAAAACCGTTGGGCTTTTTCCTGAGAGAGGGACAACTTATCCACCACTTGGTCCCAAATCTGCTGCATTCTCTCTACCACAGTGTCCACACTTGGGCAGGTCGAAGATTCCACTTGCCCTGAAGAAAATCGAGGATGAAACCCAAAGTTACAGAAAAAGGGCGACATCAAAGTGGCAGAACTAGCTCTATTGTTTAGCGTGAATTCGGCCAAGGGCAAAAATGAGACCCAGTCATCCAGATCAGCAGATATAAAACATCTCAAATAGGACTCCAAAGTCTTGTTTGTTCACCCAGTCTGCCCATTGGTATGAGGATGAAATGCAGAGGAGAAAGATAACTGAATTCCCAGTTTGGAAAAAAAGCTCTCCAAAATCTGGAAACAAACTGGACTCCTCTGTCTGACACAATGTTCTCAGGAATCCCATGCAACCGAACCACCTGTTGTAAAATCAAGGGCACCAACTCTGAAGAAGATGGCAACTTTGGGAGTGGTACAAGATGGATCATCTTAGAAAATCTATCACAAATCACCCAGAAAACAGTCATTCTCTGAGAGACAGGAAGATCAGAAATAAAATCCATTGAGATATGGATCCATGGCCTCTTGGGTACCGGCAGGGGCATCAACAACCCACTAGAATGAGAACAGGGTTTAGACCAAGAACAAGTCCCACAGGACTGCAAAAAATTCCTGACATCACGAGATAAGGCAGGCCACCAAAAAGACCGACTCACCAAATCTCTGGTACCGAAAATACCTGGATGACCAGCCAACGCGGAGCAATGAATTTCAGACATTACTCTCTTACTCCACTGGTCAGGAACATACAATTTTCCCATAGGGCAACGTTCAGGTTTGTCCTCCTGAAATTCCTCCAGGGCACGTCTCAAATCAGGTGAGATGGCGGAAAGAACTACCCCCTCATTTACAATGGTAGTAGGCTCAGTCACAATAAGAGAATCCGCAAAGGAACTCCTAGAAAGGGCATCCGCCTTAACATTCTTAGTGCCCGGAAGAAAAGAGACCACAAAATTAAAACGCGTGAAAAACAAGGCCCACCTAGCCTGTCTAGGATTCAAGCATTTGGCTGATTCAAGATAAATCAAATTCTTTTGGTCGGTGAGGACCACAACTTGATGTCTAGCTCCCTCCAACTAATGTCTCCACTCTTCAAATGCCCATTTCATGGCCAACAATTCCCGATTCCCACATCATAGTTACGTTCAGCTGGGGAGAATTTTCGAGAAAAGAAGTCACAAGGATTCATTTTAGAAGTCACCGGATCTTTTTGGGACAAAACGGCTCCTGCACCAATCTCAGAAGCATCTACCTCCACCTGAAGTGGAAGTGAGACATCAGGTTGTCATAAAACTGGAGCAGAAGTGAATCTCCACTTAAGCTCCTGAAATGCCAAGACAGCCTCTGGAGACCAATTCACCACATCAGCACCCTTTTTGGTCAGATCAGTCAGTGGTTTGACAATACCAGAAAAATTACTTATAAATTTACAATAGAAATTAGAAAACCCAAAAACTTCTGGAGAGCCTTCAAAGAAGTGGGCTGAACCCAATCATAAATGGCCTGTACCTTGGCCGGGTTCATTTCAATAGCCGACGGGGACAAAATAAATCCCAAAAATGAAATCCTCTGTACACCAAAGAGGCACTTTGATCCCTTAACTTAAAGGGAATTTTCCCTCAAAATCCGGAACACAGTCCGGACATGTTCCACATGAGAATCCCAATCACTGGAAAAGATCAAAATATCATCCAGATAAATGATCAAAAACTTATCCACAAGGTCCCGGAAAATATCATTCATAAAAGATTGGAAGACAGAAGGGGCTTTAGTGAGCCCAAAAGGCATCACCAGGTACTCAAATTGTCCCTCCGGAGTATTAAACGCCATCTTCCATTCATCCCCGTGCTTGATGCGAATAAGATTATACGCCCCCCCGAGGTCAAGCTTGGTAAACCAGCAGGCATTTTTAACTCTGGAAAATACTGTAAATCAGAAATCAGGGGAACGGGTACTGATATTTAACAGTGATTTTGTTAAGAGACCGATAGTCAATACAAGGCCTTAATGAATCATCTTTCTTGGCCACAAAAAAAACCCAGCACCTAAAGGTGAAGAGGATGGTCTAATATGACCCTTCGCCAACGACTCCTTGATATACGATCGCATAGCATCATGTTCGGGTACCGATAAGTTGAAAAGCCGACCCTGGGGAAATTTACACCCGAGCATTAACTCAATTGCACAGTCATAACTCCTATGAGGAGGCAAAGACACAGACTTACTCTCACTAAATACATCAGAAAAATCAGCCAAATAATCAGGAATATCATGAGACTGGGGAGAGGTGGAGAAAACAGGAGCGTCACTAAGAACACACTGACAACCCCAACTCACCACAGACACAGATTTCCAATCCAAAACAGGATTATGAGTTTGCAACCAGGGAAAACCCAGAACAGTAGTTTCATGCAAATTGTGCAACACCAAAAATTTACAATTTTCTTGGTGATCCGGGGCGACCCGCATTATCACCTGGGTCCAAAACTGGGGTCTATTCTCTGCCAAGGAAGTAGCATCAATACCCCTCAAAGGGATAGGAGTCCGCAGGGGTATCATGGGAAAACCACAATGTTTAGCAAAGTCTAAATCCATCAGATTCAAAGCTACTCCTGAATCTACAAAAGCCTTAGCGGAAAATGTAGACAAGGAGCAGATCAGAGTAATTGCCAAAAGGAACTTAGGTTGTACACTGCCCACAGCAATTGTGTGTGCAAAACATTTTTCTCATTTAGGGCAGACAGAAATAGTATGAGAGGCGTCTCCACAGAAAAAACACAGCTTATTACGCCTTCTAAACTCCTGACGCTGCACCCTAGACAAAACCCTATCACATTGCATGGGTTCAGACGTTCGTTCAAAAGGCAGCAACGCCTCTCATGTAGTTTTACTTTCACGTAAACGCCGATCAGCTTGAATGGCTAATCACATAGAATCATCAAGACCACAAGGAACAGGAAATCCCACCATAACATCCTTTACGGTTTCTGCCAAACCCTTCTGAAAGAGTGCTGCTAAGGCACCGACATTCCATGTAGTAAGGACCGCCCACTTTCGGAATTTATCAGCTTGACCAATAGCATTAGGTTCATCATACAACAACCCCAAGGCTTGAAAAAATGCATCCACATTAGTCAAAATAGGATCTCCAGGTGTCAGAGAAAAAGCCCAATCCTGGGGATCGCCGCACAGCAAGGAAATGACAATTTTAACCTGCTGCACAGAGCTCCCGATGAGTTAGTCTTCAAGGCAAGAAATAGTTTACAATTATTCTTAAAATTCAAAAATTTAGACCGATCCCCAGAAAACTCTACACGATCAGACAATTTGCTTAATCTCCATTTAAAAAAAAACCTCCTACGGCCCCAGAGAAAAAGAGGAAAAAATATATATAAAAAAAAAATTCTGACACTTTTTTTTTAAATTCTCTCCTGCTTTTGAGTACCCTAGAATCTGCGGTTTAGGCTGGTGATTCTGTTATGATTGGGTCACCGAGGAGGAAAGCAAGACCAATCTAAGCCACAGAAAACCAGAAAGGTTGGTAACTAAGCAGATTGCAGAGCCCTGACCCTATCCACACAACTAGCAGTAGCCATGGAGTGTACCTACGATGATCCTAGACGCATCGACACAGCCGGAGAACTAAATAAGCCTAAAGCAAGAAAGGGGAAATCTAAATTGCCCCAGAGCAGACCCCAAAGGAATAGATAGCCCCCAAACATAAACTGTCGGTGAGACAAGATGAAAACACAAACGCAGGTAGGAAAATAGACTCAGCAAATGACGGGGCCCACACTAACTAGACAGGACAGGAAAGGAAAGACTCTGTCTGCAATCACGCAAAAAACCCTGCAAAAAATGCCCAACACGTCTGATAGAAAAATACTGAAGTCCCACTATATCAGCACTCTGGTATATTCTGAAAGCAGAGCAAAAAGAGGCCAATCTAATAAGGGACAAAAACAAACTGGCACAAGCAGTAACATAAGGATGGAAATTCAGCAGAGCCCCAGCCGGAGCTGGCTGACACACAAAACTGAAATAGACAAAACCAGATCAAATGTGAACAATAGCAAAAGAACACTTAATTGAGCAAGCAGGGACTGAGCTGGAAACTAAGACCTCAGGAGGCAGGAAAAAATCACCACCAGGGATAGAGGGAGTCGGCTGTCTTAAATCCAGTCAGAAACTCCAGATCTCCAGTTATCCTCCTCATTATCAGGTGGCAGGCCTCTGTTAATTAGATCAGCTCCATTACCTCCAGTAACCACCAGAGGGAGCCCGGAAAGAGAACTCGCGACCCCTCTGTCAATATAACCAGCTCCACTACCTTCACTAGTAACCAGAGGTAGGCCAGAAAATGAATTCACAACACATCTTTGCTTCTTTCAATTCTTCAATGGTAAATCTATCCCTGTGACTTTGCCACTACACCTATTCTTCTTGACTGGATAGCTAGGAATTATGCTTTAACGTTGCTGGCAAGATATGTCGAGTCCTAAGTCTTGAACACTAAAGCTCAAGTCAAAAAGAGGGCTTTTACACCCCCAGGCAATTAAGCCCATCTACAGGGTTCGAACACCCCTGCCTAACTAACTCTGACTAGGAAGTCCCCCTCTACTTCTATACAGCTAACCTCTCCTATTGTTAACCCCTATATCTCCATCTAAATGTAAAACTCTATGCCCCATCTAGTGGCCATAACACTAATTACACTATCCCAAGTATGTACATAGATTGAACAGCAACATGAAAAATACACCTTATATCACAATACGGTATGAATCACAATAACACATAGCAACAATATATATATACGAGATTATGGCCCGATGCTATCGCATCGGGAGGATGCGATAGCATCACACCTCTTGCCATGTTAACCCTCAACACACACACTTCTCAACACACACTCCTCTCACCTTTCACCATCTCCACTCACTCTTTCACTCCACATACGACCCCTTCTCTCACTCCGTCTCTCATACTCACGCCGTCATCGCCGCTGCTCCACGATCCCCGACATCTTCTTCCGCCGGCGGCATCCTGGATCCAGACGTTGTCCATGCCGGCGACATGTTCTTGCGGCGACGCCATCTTGAGTATCGTGAAATCCCGCGATAGTCAAGATAGCGTCGCCGGAAGAACATGTTGCCGGCGTGGACGACGTCGGGATCCAAAATGGCGTCGGCGAAATCTCGCGAGTTTTCGCCGACGCCATTTTGGATCCCGACATCGTCCCCGCCGGCGACATGTTCTTGCGGCGACGCCATCTTGACTATCGTGGGATTTCGCCGATCCAAAATGGCGTCGCCGGAAGAACATGTCGCCGGCGTGGACGACATCGGGATCCAAAATGGCGTCGGCGTAATCTCGCGAGATTTCGCCGACGCCATCTTTTTGGATCCCGAGTCGTCCACGCCAGCGACATGTTCTTGCGGCGACGCCATCTTGAATCTCGCGGGATTTCACGAAATCCAAGATGGCGTGGCCGCAAGAACATGTCGGCGGCCTGGAGAACGTCTGGATCCAGGATCGCGGCGGCGGAGGAATATGTAGGGGCAGCGACGATAACGGTGTGAGTATGAGAAACGGAGTGAGAGAAAGGAACGTATGTGGAGTGAAAGAGTGAGTGGACGTGAGTGGAGGTGAAAGATGAGAGGAGTGTGTGTTGAGGCGGTGTGGTGTGTTGAGGGTTAACGTGAGTGTGTGTGTGTGGTGACGTCACCGGTTACAACTGGACGGAAGTTGTTACAACCGGAAGCTGGTTAGGGCATTTATTATAATAGATGATGAGGAAGAAGCCGTCTGTTGTTGGCGGTGATGGCGTGTAGAGGCTTCTTCAGCCAATGTAATAGATTTAGAGTTAGGGGATTCGTGTGTGAGACGATGGCATTTATAAGCCTTAATCTTGTCAAGTCGATGCTGTTTTTCCTCAGGAGTCTCATTAACACGGCGTTGTTTTTGTCGTAGTGCTAAAGCTGCTTTCCTTTCACTGGCATTGGCATACTGTGCATCGGTATTGAATGGTGGTATTGATAGGGCAGAAACAGATTGCTGATTAGTTATGTCAGTGAACGGCATATGGGATGAAGTGTAGCAGTAAATTGTTCCACCTGCTGATGTGGAAGCATCCTGTTGTGAGTCTAATAATAATGATGAGGAAGAGGCCGTCTGTTGTCGGCGGTGACGGCGTGCAGAGGCTTCTTCAGCCAATCTTATGGATTTAGAGTTAGGGGATTCGTGTGTGAGGCGACGGCGTTTATAAGCCTTAATCTTCTCAAGGCGATGGTGTTTTTCCTCAGGAGTCTCATTAGCACGGCGTTGTTTTTGTCGTAGTGCTAAAGCTGCTTTCCTTTCACTGGCATTGGCATACTTTTTGTTATGACTCATGTTGGCACAGGTAAAGGAGTCTATTTGGCAGTTATCTGGCAGTGAAGAAGGCGTCCTGGAGTATTGTAGAGTAAACAGATACTAATTGACCCTGTAATTGCCCAGCAGTAGTTATGAAGTGGTAGTGGCAAATTGGCCCTGTAGTTAGACACCGGCAGGGGAGCAAGGCAGCAGTAGTTATGGCGGTAGAGGCAAATTGGCCCTGTAATTAGACACCGGCAGAGGAGCAAGGCAGCAGTAGTTATGGCGGTAGAGGCAAATTGGCCCTGTAATTAGACACAGGCAGAGGAGCAAGGCAGCAGTAGTTATGGCGGTAGAGGCAAATTGGCCCTGTAATTAGACACCGGCAGAGGAGCAAGGCAGCAGTAGTTATGGCGGTAGAGGCAAATTGGCCCTGTAATTAGACACCGGCAGAGGAGCAAGGCAGCAGGAGTTATGGCGGTAGAGGCAAATTGGCCCTGTAATTAGACACAGGCAGTGAACAGTCAGAGGAGCAAGGCAGCAGTACTTATGGCGGTAGAGGCAAATTGGCCCTGTAATTAGACACCGGCAGAGGAGCAAGGCAGCAGTAGTTATGGCGGTATTGGCAAATTGGCCCTGTAATTAGACACCAGCAGAGGAGCAATGCAGCAGTAGTTATGGCGGTAGAGGCAAATTGATCCTGTAATTAGACACCGGCAGAGGAGCAAGGCAGCAGTAGTTATGGCGGTAGAGGCAAATTGGCCCTGTAAATTAGACACCGGCAGAGGAGCAAGGCAGCAGTAGTTATGGCGGTAGAGGCAAATTAGCCCTGTAATTAGACACCGGCAGAGGAGCAAGGCAGTAGTAGTTATGGCGGTAGAGACAAATTAGCCCTGTAATTAGACACCGGTAGAGGAGCAAGGCAGCAGTAGTTATGGCGGTATAGGCAAATTGGCCCTGTAATTAGACACCGGCAGAGGAGCAAGGCAGCAGTAGTTATGGCGGTAGAGGCAAATTAGCCCTGTGATTAGACACCGGCAGAGGAGCAAGGCAGCAATAGTTATGGCGGTAGAGGCAAATTAGCCCTGTAATTAGACACCGGCAGAGGAGCAAGGCAGCAGTAGTTATGGCGGTAGAGGCAAATAATCCCTGTAATTAGACACCGGCAGAGGAGCAAGGCAGCAGTAGTTATTGCGGTAGAGGCAAATTGGCCCTGTAATTAGACACCGGCAGTAAACAGGCAGATGACCAAAGCAGCAGTAGTTATGGCGATAGAGACAAATTGGCCCTGTAATTAGACACTGGCAGAGGACAAAGGAAGCAGTAGTTATGGCAGTATAGGCAAATTGGCCCTGTAATTAGACACCGGCAGAGGAGCAAGGCAGCAGTAGTTATGGCGGTAGAGGCAAATTAGCCCTGTAATTAGACACCGGCAGAGGAGCAAGGCAGTAGTAGTTATGGCGGTAGAGGCAAATTAGCCCTGTAATTAGACACCGGCAGAGGAGCAAGGCAGCAGTAGTTATGGCGGTAGAGGCAAATTAGCCATGTAATTAGACACCGGCAGAGGAGCAAGGCAGCAGTAGTTATGGCGGTAGAGGCAAATTGGCCCTGTAATTAGACACCGGCAGTAAACAGGCAGATGACCAAAGCAGCAGTAGTTATGGCGGTAGAGGCAAATTGGCCCTGTAATTAGACACTGGCAGAGGACAAAGGCAGCAGTAGTTATGGCAGTATAGGCAAATTGGCCCTGCAATTAGACACCGGCAGAGGACAAAGGCAGTAGTTATGGCGGTATAGGCAAATTGGTCCAGTAATTAGACACAGGCAGTAAACAGGCATAGGACCAAGGCAGCAGTAGTTATGGTGGTACAGGCAATGCCAAGCGTCCGCACAGCAAGTCGGCGTGAGGTAAATGACGCAATTTCACGAATGCAAGATGGCGTCGACGGATGTCGTTAACACCTCTTGCCATGTTAACCCTCAACACACCACACCGCCTCAACACACTCCTCTCACCTTTCACCTCCACTCATGTCCACTCACTCTTTCACTCCACATACGTTCCTTTCTCTCACTCCATTTCTCATACTCACACCGTCATCGTCGCTGCCCCGACATCTTCCTCCGCCGCCGCGATCCAGGATCCAGACGTTCTCCAGGCCGCCGACATGTTCTTGCGGGACGCCATCTTGGATTTCGTGAAATCCCGCGATATTCAAGATAGCGTCGCCGCAACAACATGTCGCTGGCGTGGACGACATCGGGATCCAAAAAGATGGCGTCGGCGAAATCTCGCGAGATTACGCCGACGCCATTTTGGATCCCGATGTCGCCCACGCCAGCGACATATTCTTGCGGGATGCCATCTTGGATGTCGTGAAGTCCCGTGATGTTCAAGATGGCGTCGCCGCAACAACATGTCGCTGGCATGGGCGACATCGGGATCCAAAATGGCGTCGGCGTAATCTCGCGAGATTTCGCCAACGCCATCTTTTTGGATCCCGATGTCGTCCACGCCAGCGACATATTGTTGCGGCGACGCCATCTTGAATCTCGCGGGATTTCACGACATCCAAGATGGCGTCCGGCAAGAACATGTCGGCGGCCTGGAGAACGTCTGGATCCTGGATCGCGGCGGCGGAGGAAGATGTCGGGGCAGCGACGATGACGGTGTGAGTATGAGAAACGGAGTGAGAGAAAGGAACGTATGTGGAGTGAAAGAGTGAGTGGACATGAGTGGAGGTGAAAGGTGAGAGGAGTGTGTGTTGAGGCGGTGTGGTGTGTTGAGGGTTAACATGCGTGTGTGTGTGTGGTGACGTCACCGGTTACAACTGGATGGAAGTTGTTACAACCAGAAGCTGGTTAGGGCATTTATTATTATAGATGATGAGGAAGAAGCCGTCTGTTGTTGGCGGTGATGGCGTGTAGAGGCTTCTTCAGCCAATGTAATAGATTTAGAGTTAGGGGATTCGTGTGTGAGACGACGGCGTTTATAAGCCTTAATCTTGTCAAGTCGATGCTGTTTTTCCTCAGGAGTCTCATTAGCACGGCGTTGTTTTTGTCGTAGTGCTAAAGCTGCTTTCCTTTCACTGGCATTGGCATACTGTGCATCGGTATTGAATGGTGGTATTGATAGGGCAGAAACAGATTGCTGATTAGTTATGTCAGTGAACGGCATATGGGATGAAGTGTAACAGTAAATTGTTCCACATGCTGATGTGGAAGCATCCTGTTGTGAGTCTAATAATAATGATGAGGAAGAGGCCGTCTGTTGTCGGCGGTGACGGCGTGCAGAGGCTTCTTCAGCCAATCTTATGGATTTAGAGTTAGGGGATTCGTGTGTGAGGCGACGGTGTTTATAAGCCTTAATCTTCTCAAGGCGATGGTGTTTTTCCTCAGGAGTCTCATTAGCACGGCGTTGTTTTTGTCGTAGTGCTAAAGTTGCGTTCCTTTCACTGGCATTGGCATACTTTTTGTTATGACTCATGTTGGCACAGGTAAAGGAGTCTATTTGGCAGTTATCTGGCAGTGAAGAAGGCGTCCTGGAGTATTGTAGAGTAAACAGATACTAATTGACCCTGTAATTGCCCAGCAGTAGTTATGAAGTGGTAGTGGCAAATTGGCCCTGTAGTTAGACACCGGCAGAGGAGCAAGGCAGCAGTAGTTATGGCGGTAGAGGCAAATTGGCCCTGTAATTAGACACCGGCAGAGGAGCAAGGCAGCAGTAGTTATGGCGGTAGAGGCAAATTAGCCCTGTAATTAGACACCGGCAGAGGAGCAAGGCAGCAGTAGTTATGGCGGTAGAGGCAAATTGGCCCTGTAATTAGACACAGGCAGTGAACAGTCAGAGGAGCAAGGCAGCAGTACTTATGGCGGTAGAGGCAAATTGGCCCTGTAATTAGACACCGGCAGAGGAGCAAGGCAGCAGTAGTTATGGCGGTATTGGCAAATTGGCCCTGTAATTAGACACCGGCAGAGGAGCAAGGCAGCAGTAGTTATGGCGGTATTGGCAAATTGGCCCTGTAATTAGACACCAGCAGAGGAGCAAGGCAGCAGTAGTTATGGCGGTAGAGGCAAATTGATCCTGTAATTAGACACCGGCAGAGGAGCAAGGCAGCAGTAGTTATGGCGGTAGAGGCAAATTGGCCCTGTAAATTAGACACCGGCAGAGGAGCAAGGCAGCAGTAGTTATGGCGGTAGAGGCAAATTGGCCCTGTAATTAGACACCGGCAGAGGAGCAAGGCAGCAGTAGTTATGGCGGTAGAGACAAATTAGCCCTGTAATTAGACACCGGTAGAGGAGCAAGGCAGCAGTAGTTATGGCGGTAGAGGCAAATTGGCCCTGTAATTAGACACCGGCAGAGGAGCAAGGCAGCAGTAGTTATGGCGGTAGAGGCAAATTAGCCCTGTAATTAGACACTGGCAGAGGAGCAAGGCAGCAGTAGTTATGGCGGTAGAGGCAAATTAGCCCTGTAATTAGACACCGGCAGAGGAGCAAGGCAGCAGTAGTTATGGCGGTAGAGGCAAATTGGCCCTGTAATTAGACACCGGCAGAGGACAAAGACAGCAGTAGTTATTGCAGTATAGGCAAATTGGCCCTGTAATTAGACACCGGCAGAGGACAAAGGCAGTAGTTATGGCTGTACAGGCAAATTGGTCCAGTAATTAGGCACTGGCAGTAAACAGGCATAGGACCAAGGCAGCAGTAGTTATGGTGGTACAGGCAATGCCAAGCGTCCGCACAGCAAGTCGGCGTGAGGTAAATGACGCAATTTCACGAATGCAAGATGGCGTCAGCGGACGTCGTTAACACCTCTTGCCATGTTAACCCTCAACACACCACACCGCCTCAACACACACTCCTCTCACCTTTCACCTCCACTCATGTCCACTCACTCTTTCACTCCACATACGTTCCTTTCTCTCACTCCATTTCTCATACTCACACCGTCATCGTCGCTGCCCCGACATCTTCCTCCGCCGCGGCGATCCAGGATCCAGATGTTCTCCAGGCCGCCGACATGTTCTTGCGGGACGCCATCTTGGAGTTCGTGAAATCCCGCGATATTCAAGATAGCGTCGCCGCAACAACATGTCGCTGGCGTGGACGACATCGGGATCCAAAAAGATGGCGTCGGCGAAATCTCGCGAGATTACGCCGACGCCATTTTGGATCCCGATGTCGCCCACGCCAGCGACATATTCTTGCGGGATGCCATCTTGGATGTCGTGAAGTCCCGTGATGTTCAAGATGGCGTCGCCGCAACAACATGTCGCTGGCATGGGCGACATCGGGATCCAAAATGGCGTCGGCGTAATCTCGCGAGATTTCGCCAACGCCATCTTTTTGGATCCCGATGTCGTCCATGCCAGCGACATATTGTTGCGGCGACGCCATCTTGAATCTCGCGGGATTTCACGACATCCAAGATGGCGTCCCGCAAGAACATGTCGGCGGCCTGGAGAACGTCTGGATCCTGGATCGCGGCGGCGGAGGAAGATGTCAGGGCAGCGACGATGACGGTGTGAGTATGAGAAACGGAGTGAGAGAAAGGAACGTATGTGGAGTGAAAGAGTGAGTGGACATGAGTGGAGGTGAAAGGTGAGAGGAGTGTGTGTTGAGGCGGTGTGGTGTGTTGAGGGTTAATATGTGCGTGTGTGTGTGTGTGGTGACGTCACCGGTTACAACTGGACGGAAGTTGTTACAACCGGAAGCTGGTTAGGGCATTTATTATTATAGATATATATATATACAGTGGGGCAAAATAGTATTTAGTCAGTCAGCAATAGTGCAAGTTCCACCACTTAAAAAGATGAGAGGCGTCTGTAATTTACATCATAGGTAGACCTCAACTATGGGAGACAAACTGAGAAAAAAAAATCCAGAAAATCACATTGCCTGTTTTTTTTTTCATTTTATTTGCATATTATGGTGGAAAATAAGTATTTGGTCAGAAACAAAATTTCATCTCAATACTTTGTGATATATCCTTTGTTGGCAATGACAGAGGTCAAACGTTTTCTGTAAGTCTTCACAAGGTTGCCACACACTGTTGTTGGTATGTTGGCCCATTCCTCCATGCAGATCTCCTCTAGAGCAGTGATGTTTTTGGCTTTTCGCTTGGCAACACGGACTTTCAACTCCCTCCAAAGGTTTTCTATAGGGTTGTGATCTGGAGACTGGCTAGGCCACTCCAGGACCTTGAAATGCTTCTTACGAAGCCACTCCTTCGTTGCCCTGGCGGTGTGCTTTGGATCATTGTCATGTTGAAAGACCCAGCCACGTTTCATCTTCAATGCCCTTGCTGATGGAAGGAGGTTTGCACTCAAAATCTCACGATACATGGCCCCATTCATTCTTTCATGTACCCGGATCAGTCGTCCTGGCCCCTTTGCAGAGAAACAGCCCCAAAGCATGATGTTTCCACCACCATGCTTTACAGTAGGTATGGTGTTTGATGGATGCAACTCAGTATTCTTTTTCCTCCAAACACGACAAGTTGTGTTTCTACCAAACAGTTCCAGTTTGGTTTCATCAGACCATAGGACATTCTCCCAAAACTCATCTGGATCATCCAAATGCTCTCTAGCAAACTTCAGACGGGCCCGGACATGTACAGGCTTAAGCAGTGGGACACGTCTGGCACTGCAGGATCTGAGTCCATGGTGGCGTAGTGTGTTACTTATGGTAGGCCTTGTTACATTGGTCCCAGCTCTCTGCAGTTCATTCACTAGGTCCCCCCGCGTGGTTCTGGGATTTTTGCTCACCGTTCTTGTGATCATTCTGACCCCACGGGGTGGGATTTTGCATGGAGCACCAGATCGAGGGAGATTATCAGTGGTCTTGTATGTCTTCCATTTTCTAATTATTGCTCCCACAGTTGATTTCTTCACTCCAAGCTGGTTGGCTATTGCAGATTCAGTCTTCCCAGCCTGGTGCAGGGCTACAATTTTGTTTCTGGTGTCCTTTGACAGCTCTTTGGTCTTCACCATAGTGGAGTTTGGAGTCAAACTGTTTGAGGGTGTGCACAGGTGTCTTTTTATACTGATAACAAGTTTAAACAGGTGCCATTACTACAGGTAATGTGTGGAGTAAAGAGGAGACTCTTAAAGAAAAAGTTACAGGTCTGTGAGAGCCAGAAATCTTGATTGTTTGTTTCTGACCAAATACTTATTTTCCACCATAATATGCAAATAAAATGAAAAAAAAACAGACTGTGATTTTCTGGATATTTTTTTCTCAGTTTGGCTCCCATAGTTGAGGTCTACCTATGATGTAAATTACAGACGCCTCTCATCTTTTTAAGTGGTGGAACTTGCACTATTGCTGACTGACTAAATACTTTTTTGCCCCACTGTATATATATATATATATATAGTATATATATATACACACATTGGGAGCATGTGAAAATTAAAGGAACATAGGTTTTCTTACATATCACTATAAAGCCACAGTTCAGATCAGGGCTGGCAGTCTCAGAATAAGAGTCCGGAAACAATGCAGAGCCGAGAGTCCAGAACCGCCAAATATACTGGCACGTAATACCAATGACGTTTTGCAGAAGCGAGCCGAGCTTATGTGTCCTAGCAGGTAGGCTGAAGCAGATGCAGAGAAGCAAAGAGACACAGTTCGCAACAAGAGCACCACTGTAAGCTGGGAAGGTTCTCTGGAAAGGCTGAGCCGGATTCACTGGAGAGGATCAGTTTCTTGGAACACAGAGCAAGGAATTCTAGCAGAATACACAAGCAAGAACTGGGATGGGAACCAGGGTTATAAAGACAGGGAAGGCGGATCACAGCAGAAGCGAGGCAGCACATACCATCTTGGAAAAGGGCAAAAAGTTCCACAGATGAAACAGGGAATCCAGAGTCCTGACAGACAGGGAGCAGTGGTATCAGATCGATAAAATCATGATAAGCTGTGGCATACCTTACATTACAAATCTTATTCCAGTCACTGACCGGAGTAAGATCTATTGTGAGGTACAAAGAAAGGCACAATCCACTTCATGCTTCACCTTATTCATTAACCTGTGTGCCTTTTAACCCTTTACGACCTATGATGTATACCTCCCTCCTTTTGATACGGGCTACAGTGCTGAGTCCACATTTTTTCAGGCTCATGACAGCTGACCTGATCACCTGTCATGTGCCCCTAAGGCTATGTACCCACGTATGCAGAAAATTCCTGCCAAAAAAATGGACTCCTTCCCAGTAAACGCGTGTTTTTTTCCTTGTGTTTTTGCCGCGATTTTTTCCGGAGCATCCCCAGTCTCATAGAATATAGTTAGAAATGCGGATTTTTCTGGAAAATTAATGAGCATGCTGCGTTTTTTACCACGATGCGTTTTTTTTCATGGAAAAAAGCATCAATATGCACAAAATGTGCAGAATTCATTCAAATGAATGGAATGCTTCTTGTAAGCATTTTTTAAATGGATTTACCAGTAAAAACGCTTAAAAAATGCAAAAAAAACACTTACGTGTGCACACACTCTAACAGTTGCATTTCCACCCGTGGCTGTTAAAATGTCAAATGCCACTGTCAATCTCTGAAAGCAGCGTTTAACATGAGCGCATCCGAAGCACGTCCCAAAACACGGAAATCGGCACACCTGTCACAGGGCGCCAATTGGTTGGCAGGAAAATCAGTGGTTTACAGGAGACCCCATACTTGTCTTTGCAGATTTACTACAGCAGATGATGACTGCCCTGCTATATGTAGCACAAGCAATCAGAAGACTGAAGCAAATAAAAAGTTAAAAGTTTTAAAAAATATTAAGAAAATTAAAAGATTATAAAAATTTAAATCACCCCTCCTTTTGCATCTTTTTTGGTATCACTGTGGTTGCTAATGTCCAATCTGTCAAAATATAAAAAAGAACTAATTAGATCGGTAAATGAATGTAAATGAATCGGTAAATGAATGTGTAACCAGAAAAAAAAATCAATGTGCCAGAATTATGTTTTTTCGGTCGCCTCAACATTGCAATAAAATATAGTAACAGCCGATCAAAGCATCGTATCTACTCTAGAGTGGTATCAATACAAATGTCAGCTCAGGACGCAAAAAATAAGCCCTCACCCAGCCGCAGATCCGGAAATATGGAGACCCTACAGGTCTCGGAAAATGGCGCTAGTTTTTTAAAAGCTTTGGATAGTTTTTTCACCACTTGCATAAAAAAGAACCTAGACATGTTTCCTGTCTGTGTGCTCATAATGACCTGGAGAATCATAATGGCAGGTCAGTTTTAGCATTTTGTGAAAATGGTAAAATTAAAACCCCAAAAAACAGTTGTGGAATTGCACTTTTTTTTGAAATTTCACTGCATTTGGAATTTTTTTTTCCTGTTTTCCAGTACATGATATGGTAAAACCAATGGTGTTGTTCAAAAGAGCAAATTGTCCTGCAAAAAACAAGTTGTTGCACTGTCATATTGAATGGAAAATGAAAAAGTTAAAAAGTTATGGCTCTGGGAAGAAGGGGAGCAAAAAACAAAAATAGAAAATCTCAAAGTCGTGAAGGTGTTGATGAATCAGGCGTCTTGAGCTCCTCACCATCCACTCTTCAAAACCAGCATGGAAATGGCCTGTAACCCAAAATGGTCCAACAAATAACAATAGGTTCTCCTATAGCTACATCGACATGAAAAGTTAGGAGTTATGATTTTCAAAATACAGATGCAAAATAACAATAACAGTAACACCTACAGTTGTGGCCAAAAGTATTGACACCCCTGCAATTCTGTCAGATAAAACTCAGTTTCTTCCTGAAAATGATTGCAAACACAAATTCTTTGGTATTATTGTCTTCATTTAATGTGTCTTAAATGAAAAAACACAAAAGAGAATGAAGTAAAAAGCAAAACATTGATCATTTCACACAAAACTCCAAAAATGGGCCAGACAAAAGTATTAGCACCCTCAGCCTAATACTTGGTTGCACAACCATTAGCCAAAATAACTGCGACCAACCGCTTCCGGTAACCATCAATGAGTTTCTTACAATGCTCTGCTGGAATTTTAGACCATTCTTCTTTGGCAAACTGCTCCAGGTCCCTGATATTTGAAGGGTGCCTTCTCCAAACTCAATCTGCCATTTTTAGATCTCTCCACAGGTGTTCTATGGGATTCAGGTCTGGACTCATTGCTGGCCACCTTAGAAGTCTCCAGTGCTTACTCTCAAACCATTTTCTAGTGCTTTTTGAAGTGTGTTTTGGGTCATTGTCCTGCTGGAAGACCCATGACCTCTGAGGGAGACCCATCTTTCTCACACTGGGCCCTACATTATGCTGCAAAATTTGTTGGTAGTCTTCTGACTTCATAATGCCATGCACACGGTCAAGCAGTCCAGTGCCAGAGGCAGCAAAGCAACCCCAAAACATCAGGGAACCTCTGCCATGTTTGACTGTAGGGACCGTGTTCTTTTCTTTGAATGCCTCTTTTTTTCTCCTGTAAACTCTATGTTGATGTCTTTGCCCAAAAAGCTCTACTTTTGTCTCATCTGACCAGAGAACATTCTTCCAAAATGTTTTAGGCTTTTTCAGGTAAGTTTTGGCAAACTCCAGCCATGCTTTTTTATGTCTCGGGGTAAGAAGTGGGGTCTTCCTGGGTCTCCTACCATAAAGTCCCTTTTCATTCAGACGCCGACGGATAGTACGGGTTGACACTGTTGTACCCTCGGACTGCAGGGCAGCTTGAACTTGTTTGGATGTTAGTCGAGGTTCTTTATCCAAGATCCGCACAATCTTGCGTTGAAATCTCTTGTCAATTTTTCTTTTCCGTCCACATCTAGGGAGGTTAGCTACAGTGCCATGGGCTTTAAACTTCTTGGAGACACTGCGCTCGGTAGACACAGGAACATTCAGGTCTTTGGAGATGGACTTGTAGCCTTGAGATTGCTCATGCTTCCTCACAATTTGGTTTCTCAACTGCTCAGACAGTTCTTTGGTCTTCTTTCTTTTCTCCATGCTCAATGTGGTACACACAAGGACACAGGACAGAGGTTGAGTCAACTTTAATCCATGTCAACTGGCTGCAAGTGTGATTTAGTTATTGCCAACACCTGTTAGGTGCCACAGGTAAGTTACAGGTGCTGTTAATTACACAAATTAGAGAAGCATCACATGATTTTTCGAACAGTGCCAATACTTTTGTCCACCTTCTTTTTTATGTTTGGTGTGGAATTATATTCAGTTTGGCTTTAGGACAATTCTTTTTGTGTTTTTTCATTTAAGACAAATTAAATGAAGATAATAATACCAAAGAATTTGTGTTTGCAATCATTTTCAGGAAGAAACTGAATATTATCTGACAGAATTGCAGGGGTGTCAATACTTTTGGCCACAACTGTATTTATATACAGCATCCAAGAATGAATCCCTTTAGAAATGTCCTCCAGTTAACTTTTGAGGTGATAATCTGTATCCTCTGGATTTGGAGACTCAGGATTTGCTCCATACGGATTTTAAATTTTAAAAAATCTATTCCAAAGTAAACCAGCTGGCTTAGAGCCATAATATGTCTTTTAAGTTTCGTGTATTATAATGGCCCAACGGAATTATCATTTCAATGGTTGTTGTGAATCATAATTCTGTTTTATCTCACTAGCTGCTGTATAGGAACAATAGACGACAATGAATAAATTACATTAAGATGCAGCATGAATAGAAACACAGCTCTTTATTCGTCCTTTACTTTTTTTGCTAGTGAAAGAGCCGAGTTATTTCTCTCCCATCTAAATGTCAATTGCTATGATATCAATGACCCATGTAATGTTATTTTATACAGTATATGTTACATGGTTATAAAGTGCCAACTTAAAGCAAAAAGAGTGCCACTGGGGTCTCTAAAAATTGATACTTTATTAATAGCAGTTAAAAACCATTAGTATACATATCTAAAACTAGGAATTATACAAAATACAGAATACTCCTATAGAGTGGTACCAGAACACACATAAAAATATATTACATACAGATTTCTGAAGGCAAAGTGCAAAAATATGTGCAAACAAAATTTAGACCCTACCAAAAATACCCAAAGTAATACTAGCATAATGCTGAGACTTAAGCCCCCGTTACATATAGCGATATCGCTAGCAATATCGCTGTATCGTCACCGATTTTGTGACGCAGCAGCGATATTGCTAGCGATATCGCTATGTCTGATACTTACCTCCGACCGACTCCCCCGCTGCTCATCGCTGGTCTCGCGAGAACGTCCTGGACCGTTTCTCGTCGGGCGCTTCCTGCTGGGCTTCCTGTGGCGCCGACGAGCGACTCGTGGACGCGGGCGGGAGGACGTTAGGATCGTCGCGTCTGACAGGTAAGTAGCAACCCCCGACCCCTGCTATGTTGCTGGTGAGATCTGGCTGTGTGGCAGCTCACTAGCGACCACTTAGCGATGCACCAGCGATCCATATTGTTGTCGGGATCGCTGGTGCATCGCTAAGTGTAACGGTACCCTAACTCTAAGTCCAGGGTCTGGGGGGACTTTTTTCTCACGCTCTTCAGTTCACTTCAGGTCAGCCAGGGGACTCCCCGCAGCCTCATTGACATCAGCGGGAGTCCCTGGCTGACCTGAAGTGAACTATTGAGTGTGGGAAAAAGGTCAGAAACTTTCCCATGCTAATTAGTTCCTCTCCAGGCAGCCAGGGAGGCTGCGAAGAGCTGAACTAAGTCATTCTGGCAGTGGTTTACAATGGGGCTGGTAGCATTAGCACCGGTCCTCATTGTAAACTATATAACTCCTTGTGAAGGATTGCAGCGTGGGACATGACTGAACAGCGGAGAGGTAAGAATATGTTTTTTTTTTATGTTATTTTTTTGCAGGTCATGGTTTATTTATGGATTACAAGAGTAATAAAATGTGGTCAAAAACTAAGTGTCTTTATTTAATTAAGACTTTTTCATTAATGTCTGTGTGTTTTTTAACCCTTTACTAGTCTAGGGTTAATAATGGGTTAATAATGGATCAGTGTCTAATTGACACCTCTTCATTATTAATCGACTTACTGTCACCCTCCAATTGCAAGGTGACATTAACCCTTTGTTATATTAACCTATTCGCCTCCGCTACAGGGCAATGGGAATAGAGAGGATAAGTGCCAGAATAGGCGCATGTTATAATTGCTGGGGTGTTTGGGGGCAGATTTTTTTTTTATCCGGGGAGGGGCTAAATCAATGGTCCCTCTCTAGGCTAATAAAATATCCCCTCAATCACTTGCTTTACCTCTCTGGTTGCGAAATTTGCGCGGGAGCCCATGCATTTTTTCCGGGTATTAACCCTTGAATTTAAGAGCTACAGCTAACAATTTTGAAACACATACACTACTAAAATTTTTAGTCAGGGACATATAGAAAAATAGGGATATGCAATGGTTTACTATATGTAAACCATATCTCATATCCTGTCCGGTTCTGAAATGATTTGACAGAAGCCGGTAAATGAATTACCGGCTTTTGTTCTATCTTACTGTGCCAAATAAATATATACATATATATATATATATATATATATATATATATATACACACACACATATAAGTTATATAGATAATATAATATATACATACTCTATATACATATAAATATATATATATATATTAAAATAAAATTATCTATAATTATACATAATTATATATATACACATATATATTACACATTTATATATTATATATACACATATAAATTATATATATATGTATACATATAGTATACATATAGTATATAATATATATATATACACATATAGTATATATAGTATATATATAATTATATATATATACACATGTATATTACACATTTATATATTATATATATACACACATATAAATTATATATGTAAGCTAGACATATTTAATATATATATATATATATATAGAGAGAGAGAGAGATGTCATTGACAAATACAATTAGTATAGTGTTGCTGTCTCTAAATTATAGGGGGACCCCACGCCATTTTGTTCCTTGAAAAAATCATTTATTAATTAAATACATGTCCACAACTTAGAAACAACACTAGACTAATTGTATTTGTCACTAACATATATACAGTATATGTGTGTTTGATATATTATATTTTGATTATATTTATATTATATATGATATATATATTTAGAATTTAAATATATATCTATTATATACACTCACTGGCCACTTTATTAGGTACACCTGTCCAACTGTGTGTTAAGACTTAATTTCTAATCAGCCAATCACATGGCGGCAACTCAGTGCATTTAGGCATGTAGACATGGTCAAGACAATCTCCTACAGTTCAAACCGAGCATCAGTATGGGGAAGAAAGGTGATTTGAGTGCCTTTGAACGTGGCAAGATTGTTGGTGCCAGAAGGGCTGGTCTGAGTATTTCAGAAACTGCTGATCTACTGGGATTTTCACGCACAACCATCTCTAGGGTTTACAGAGAATGGTCCGAAAAAGAAAAAAAATCCAGTGAGCGGCAGTTCTGTGGCCGGAAATGCCTTGTTGATGCCAGAGGTCAGAGGAGAATGGGCATACTGGTTCGAGCTGATAGAAAGGCAACAGTGACTCAAATTGCCACCCGTTACAACCAAGGTAGGCAGAAGAGCATCTCTGAACGCACAGTGCGTCGAACTTTGAGGCAGATGGGCTACAGCAGCAGAAGACCACACTGGGTACCACTCCTCTCAGCTAAGAACAGGCATCTGATGGCTACTTTCAGCAGGATAATGCTCCATGTCATAAAGCTCAAATCATCTCAGATTGGTTTCTTGAACATGACAATGAGTTCACTGTACTCAAATGGCCTCCTCAGTCACCAGATCTCAATCCAATAGAGCATCTTTGGGATGTGGTGGAACGGGAGATTCGCATCAGGGATGTGCAGCCGACAAATCTGCGCCAACTGTGTGATGCCATCATGTCAATATGGTCCAAAATCTCTGAGGAATGCTTCCAGCACCTTGTTGAATCTCTGCCACGAAGAATTGAGGCAGTTCTGAAGGCAAAAGGGGGTCCAACCCGTTACTAGCATGGTGTACCTAATAAAGTGGCCAGTGAGTGTATATAATATATTAGATATATTTATATTACATATATATATATTCTCTATGTCTTCAATATAATATATTATATATATAGTATGGCTATATATATATATATATATATATATATATATATTACATATATATTATCTATATCTCATTCTATGTGTATATATATTATGTAAATGTATATATTATATATATGTTACCTATATTTATGATATGTACAGTATATACACTCACTGGCCACTTTATTAGGTACACCATGCTAGTAACGGGTTGGACCCCCTTTTGCCTTCAGAACTGCCTCAATTCTTCGTGGCAGAGATTCAACAAGGTGCTGGAAGCATTCCTCAGAGATTTTGGACCATATTGACATGATGGCATCACACAGTTGGCGCAGATTTGTCGGCTGCACATCCCTGATGCGAATCTCCCGTTCCACCACATCCCAAAGATGCTCTATTGGATTGAGATCTGGTGACTGAGGAGGCCATTTGAGTACAGTGAACTCATTGTCATGTTCAAGAAACCAATCTGAGATGATTCGAGCTTTATGACATGGCGCATTATCCTGCTGAAAGTAGCCATCAGATGTTGGGTACATTGTGGTCATAAAGGGATGGACATGGTCAGCAACAATACTCAGGTAGGCTGTGGCGTTGCAACGATGCTCAATTGGTACCAAGGGGCCCAAAGAGTGCCAAGAAAAAATTCCCCACACCATGACACCAGCACCACCAGCCTGAACCGTTGATACAAGGCAGGATGGATCCATGCTTTCATGTTGTTTACGCCAAATTCTGACCCTACCATCCGAATGTCGCAGCAGAAATCGAGACTCATCAGACCAGGCAACGTTTTTCCAATCTTCTACTGTCCAATTTCGATGAGCTTGTGCAAATTGTAGCCTCAGTTTCCTGTTCTTAGCTGAGAGGAGTGGTACCCGGTGTGGTCTTCTGCTGCTGTAGCTCATCTGCCTCAAAGTTCGACGCACTGTGCGTTCAGAGATGCTCTTCTGCCTACCTTGGTTGTAACGGGTGGCAATTTGAGTCACTGTTGCCTTTCTATCAGCTCAAACCAGTCTGCCCATTCTCCTCTGACCTCTGGCATCAACAAGGCATTTCCGGCCACAGAACTGCCGCTCACTGGATTTTTTTTCTTTTTCGGACCATTCTCTGTAAACCCTAGAGATGGTTGTGCGTGAAAATCCCAGTAGATCAGCAGTTTCTGAAATACTCAGACCAGCCCTTCTGGCACCAACAATCATGCCACGTTCAAAGGCACTCAAATCACCTTTCTTCCCCATACTGATGCTCGGTTTGAACTGCAGGAGATTGTCTTGACCATGTCTACATGCCTAAATGCACTGAGTTGCCGCCATGTGATTGGCTGATTAGAAATTAAGTCTTAACACACAGTTGGACAGGTGTACCTAATAAAGTGGCCAGTGAGTGTATATTTTATATATATTACATATACATATATTATATGTGACTATATATATTATATATATATATATATTATGTTACACATATACATTATGTAAATATATATATTACATATATATGTGTGTGTCACTGACATGTGTATATATATATATATATGTATGTATTCTATGTGTATATATCTAGTGTTTTGTGAGCTGTCAGTGTGATTTGACAGAAGCCGCCAAATGAATTATCACCTAATTTACTATGTATCTGTTTATGAAATATAAAGATGTGTATATATATATATATATGTGTGTATCTCATTGACATATATATATATATATTCACATATTCTATGCCTATACATTTATTATATCTTTTGTATTAGAACATGTCAGTGTGATTTTACTGTATAGCCGCATATGAATTGCCGGCTTTTTTGCTATCTATCTATCTATCTATCTATCTAATATAAATACATATATACATGTCAGTGACAAACACACACACACATATATATGTATTTGTATTAGATAGATAGATAGATAGATAGCTAGCTAGATAGATAGATAAGCTGGCAATTCATATGCCACTATAATCACACTGACAGCTCAAAAAAGATTAGATAGAATAGATGTATACACATAGAATACATAGATATATACATGTCAGTGACAGACACATATATATATATATATATATCTGTGTATTCTATGTGTATATATCTATACTATCTATTCTATTCTAACATGTCAGTGTGATTGCACAGTAGCCGGAGATGAATTGCCGGCTTTTTTCAAAGGACAGTGGTGCGTATAAATCTGACACCCCACAGGCTCTGGCAGTGTTCCTCCTGTTTCTCCTTGCACAAAGGCAGAGGTAGCTGTCATGCTGCTGGGTTGTTGCCCTCCTATGGCCCCCTCCATGTCTCCTGGTTTACTGGCCTGTCTACTGGTAGCACCTCCAGCTCTGGACACTACACTGACAGGCACAGCAAACCTTCTTGCCACAGCTCGCATTGATGTGCCATCCTGGATGAGCTGCACTACCTGAGCCACTTGTGTGGGTTGTAGAATTCGTCTCATGCTACCATGAGTGTGAAAGCACAACCAACATTCAAAAGTGACCAAAACATCAGACAGAAAGCATTGGTATTAAGATGTAGTCTGTAGTCCCCACCTGCAGAACCACACCTTTATTGAGGGTGTCTTGATAATTGCCAATAATTTCCATCTGTTGTGTATTCCATTTGCACAACAGTATGTCAAATTGATTGTCAATCAGTGATGCTTCCTAAGTGGACAGTTTGATTTCACAGAAGTTTGATTTACTTGGAGTTATATTAAGTTGTTTAAATGTTCCCTTCATTTTTTGAGCAGTGTATATTATATATAAATACACACACAGTGGGTACGGAAAGTATTCAGACCTCTTTAAATTTTTCACTCTTTGTTTCATTGCAGTAATTTGGTAAATTCAAAAAAGTTAATTTTTTTTTCTCAGTAAAGTACACTCTGCACCCAAAGTTGACTGAAAAAATTACAAATGTAGAAATTTTTGCAAATTTATTAAAAACGAAAAACTGAAATGTCACATGGTCATAAGTATTCTGACCCTTTGCTCAGTATTGAGAAGAAGCACACTTTTGAGATAGTACAGCCATGAGTCTTCTTGGGAATGATACAAGTTTTTCACACCTGGAATTGGGGATCCTCTGCCATTCTAATTTGCAGATCCTTTCCAGTTCCATCAGGTTGGAGGGTGAACGCTGGTGATCAGCCATTTTCAGGTTTCTCCAGAGATGCTCAATTGGGTTTAGGTCAGGGCTCTGGCTGGGCCAGTCAAAAATCATCACAGATTTGTTCTGAAGTCACTCCTTTGTTATTTTAGCTGTGTGCTTAGGGTCATTGTCTTGATGGAAGAAGAAACTTCGGCCAAGTCTGAGGTCCAGAGCACTCTGAAAGAGGTTTTCATCCAGGATATCTCTGTACTTGACTGCATTCATATTTCCTACAATTGCAACCAGTCGTCCTGTTCCTGCAGCTGAAAAACACCCCATTAGCATGATGCTGCCACCACCATGTTTCACTGTTAGGATTGTATTGGGCAGGCGATGAGAAGTGCCTGGCTTTCTCAACACATACTGCTTAAAATTATCACCAAAAAGTTCTATCTTCATCGTCATCAGACCAGAGAATCTTATTTCTCATAGTCTGGAAGTCCTTCATGTGTTTTTTTGCAAACTCTATGTGTGCTTTCACATGTCTGGCACTGAGGAGAGGCTTCTGTTGGGCCACTCTGCCATAAAGGTCTGACTGGTGAAGGGCTGCAGTGATAGTTGAATTTGTGTAAGTTTCTCCCATCTCCCTACCACATCTGTGGAGCTCAGCCACAGTGATCTTGGGGTTCTTCTTTACCTCTCTCACCAAGGCTCTTCTCCCATGATTGCTCAGTTTGGCTGGACGGCCAGGTGTATGAAGACTTCTGGTGGTCCCAGATGTCTTCCATTTAAGGATTATAGAGGCCACTGTGCTCTTAGGAACCTTGAGTACTGCAGAAATTCTTTTGTAACCTTTGCCAGATCTGTACCTTGCCACAATTCTGTCTCTGAGCTCCTTGGCCAGTTCCTTTGACCTCATGATTCTCATTTGGTCTGACATGCACTGTGAGCTGTGAGGTTTTATATAGAGAGGTGTGTGCCTTTCCAAATCAAGTCCTATCAGTTTAATTAAACACAGCTGGACTCCAATGAAGGAGTAGAACCATCTCAAGGAGGGTCACAAGGAAATGGACAGATTGTTACTTAAATATGAGTGTCTGTAGTTATGACCATGTGTTATGTCAGTTTTTCTTTTTTAATAAATTTGCAAAAATTTCTACATTTCTATTTTTTTCAGTCAAGATGGGGTGCAGAGTGTACATTAATGAGAAAAATGAACCTTTTTAATTTACCAAATGGCTGCAATGAAACAAAGACTGAAAAATTTAAAGGGATCTGAATACTTTCCGTAACCACTGTATATAGTTTCCAACAGTGTAATGTGTATTGGGCCATCTCTATGTCACATTTGCATTATGCCACAAGGATGAAGTCATGCCAAGCTGGTGAATCAAAAGATGAGTCGCAGATGCTGTCAGGTAAGGAGCAGTTACCAGGGCTCCTGACCAGCGGCTGCAGATTACAAATGTGGCTGATGGACCAGATCCTACTAATCATTTCACACAAACTCTATTTCTTACAGATTTTACCTGTGAAAATGCTGCTGAATTGCTGTAAATCTCACCCTCAATAATTCTACAGCATGTTTAGTTAGTCTGCATGTGCTGGTGGCAACCACTCCCACCTTCCTATATAAGGTCACCTGGTGCATCAGCTGACTGTTGGTTATGACAGGTCCTTTCTTGGATACCAACCGTGGTGAAGACTGGAGCTACCTGGTGCAGTGGTGGTTCAGCTTATCGGGAGCAGTGGTGGTTCTGATGAAGAGAGGAGCTTTCTGGAGCAGTGGTGATTCTGCTGAAAGCTGAGTTCAGGAGCCTTACTCTGCTGCACGGTGCATTGGCAGTAGAGAAAGCTGTGTTGTTTTGTTTAACCCTGTCTGTTGTATCTCTCCTTGGTGTTTTATTAGTGCAGCAGTAGGACCAGTGTCCACACTTACCAATTCCCTAGTGAGGGATAGGTGCAGGGTAAATGAGGGACAAGGTATTCTGCTCGGCGACGGTTTGAAAGAAGTCATATAGGGCCGTCAGGTTAGTCTAGGACTCAGCCGCAGCAGAGTGAAGGAGGTGTCCCTTTCCCCGTTCCCTATAGCAGGGCCAACCATTGTAATTGTTTCCCCGGTGTCCCCTTGTTGGTCCAGTTGTTTGGTAATCAACCGATCGTCGGGTCACGCCATGCAGGGCCAGTCACATATTGTGACAGCAAGAACAAAGACACAGAGACCAGGATATTTTGCCCCCTGGAGGGCAGACAGAGAAGTAGCAAGCAAAGCTAGGAGTAATGCCTCAAGAGAAGGAGGAACACAGAGCAAGACCTGGCAGCTCAGTAGCAAGACACTAACTGAGTTAACACATTGCACAGGCAAGGTTCCATTGGGTGGAGCTGCCCTAAATACTAGAGGGCTCTTGGTTATTTTGTCAGGGACACATTAGACAGGTGCACCCTGACTCCATAGGAACCAGAGAGTTCTGGCGCCGCCCCCCTATGCACACAGCCAGGAAACATGCACAGAGCAGATAGGAGACAAGCGAGACAGAGCATGGAGCTGACAGCAGACAGAAATCACAGCAAGGCCTGGAGCAGTGAGTAAGTTGGTGTGTGGGGGATGGGAGGCCATGTAATGATGTCAGCAGGGTTGTTACAATATAGAATCATTACAAAAAGAGTGATCTATTTCAAGTGTTTATTTCTGATAATGTTGATGATTGTGGCATACAGCCAATGAAAATCCAAAAGTAATTTTCTCAGTAAATTAGAATACTTTATAACACCAGCTTGAAAAAATAATTTCAAAATCCGAAAGGTTGGCCTACTAAAATGAATATTCAGTAAATGCACTAAATACTTGGTCGGGACTCCTTTGACATCAATTACTGTATCAATGCAGGGTGGCATGGAGGCAATCAGCCTATGGCACTGCTGAGGTGTTATGGAAGCCCAGGTTGCTTTGATAGCAGCCTTCAGCTCATCTGCATTGTTGGGTCTAGTGTCTCTCATCTTCCTCTTGACAATATCCTATAGATTCTATATGGGGTTAAGGTCAGGTGAGTTTGCTGACCAATCAAGCACAGTGATACTGTTGTTTTTAAACCAGGTATTGGTACTTTTGGCAGTGTGGACAGGTGACAAGTCTTGCTGGAGAATGAAATTTCCATCGCTGAATTGGAGTAGGTGCACACCATTTTTTGCGCGTGCGCTAAGCATTCATAGCTAGCGCACACGCAGTATGCTTTGCCCAACTGCGGGCAAAGCCGAAAAGCTGGACTGCGCATGCGCCGGTTAACTAAGACCCGGAAGTATTTTGCTGTGTTCCGGGGCTTAGTTAACCGGCGCATGCGTAGTCCGGCTTTTCGGCTTTGCCTGCAATTGGGCAAAGAATACTGCGCGTGCGCTAGCTATGAATGCTTAGTGCATGCGCAAAAAATGGTGTACACCTACTCCAATTCAGAAATAACCTGCGGACAGTGGGCAAGGATGGGGAAGAGGCACACATCGGGAATACCGCCCATCGGACCGGACCGACCTCGTTTTCATTGCCTGCCAAAGGGTAGGTGACAGATTCCCTTTAATGTGTTTCTGATTAGGTTATCACCTGAAACAAATCTTGTTTAACAAAGAAAAGTATAAAAAACCCTGCTGTAGGGTTCACAATACTCTTGCAATAGAACAAGCTGGATGGCAAAACAAGTGCTAGTAATATCCCAAAACTAATAGGAATGAAAAAATTACATTTAACCATGCCAAAGGAGTTGAAAACAAAAGTCTTGAGTGAGGAAAATAAGGCCTTAATTGTGACTTTAGTAGCAGAGGGATACAGTGAGCGTCATGTTGTCTCCATCCTTAAAATTTCTAAGACATTAGTCCATTACAACAAGGTCAAACAAGGTCAAACAGCAGACATTGGGGATAACAAAGCTACAGACTGGCAGAAGGTGCATCTTATAAAAATGTCACTCAGCAACCGCAGGATGACATTAAGTGACCTACAAAAGGAATGGCAAATGGCAGTTGGGGTGAAGTGCATTACAAGAACAGTTTGTAACAGGCTCCTAGAGGCAGGACTCAAGTCATGTAAAGGTACAAAAAAGCCTTTCATCAATGAGAAGCAAACGAGAGCAAGGCTGAAATTTGCCAAAGACCATAAGGATTGGAACATTGTAACACCACTGAAGCGCCACCTAGAGTGGATCCTCTGGGTCAGGATACCAGAGCCCTCTGAGCGAGCTGACCAAGTGGAACCACCCCCTATACAGGGAGCATCAGAGGCAGTCCCAAAGGGGTTAATATCTCTACGGCCGATACCAAAGGGACGGCTCTTAAGGAACAAAAGGCGTAGGACTTAAAAGGAGACAGAGGACACAGGGATCCAGGAGGATGGTCTAAGGGCTAGCAGAAATGTAGGGATGGTGAAAGGGGATGGGGATACAAGGACAGGAAACGTGGAACCGGGGTCAGGGAGGCGAAGCAGGATCCGGGGCCAACAAGAGACACGGAGGAGTCGGACCCTAGAAAAACAAAAGAACAGAGCAGGGTAAATGCTTGTGCAGGAAAGCACACCAGGGACCTGATTATGATTTAGTACAAGCGCCAACACAAGGGCTGGCAACAGAGCTGTCACAACCTCACGCAGTAAGCCATCTGAAATACTCAGTGGAGGCCGCCATGACAGGGCAGTGCTTGTGGGTCCTGACCCTCCCGCAGCATAAGGCAGTGAAGGAGCGCGCAGCCAGAACCTAAGGCACATGCGCGGGAAGCGGACCCTCTGAGGACCAGGAAGCGCCGGCGAGACACAGTGCGGGACCCGAACAGCGTTACGCCAGGGGATGGGGAAGCCCAGATAAGTATCTGAGTGTGTAACAACCATAGAGGACTAGAGTAAGGTAATCTTCTCTGATGAGTGTAATTTTCAGCTTTGCCCAACACCTAGTCATATAATGGTTAGACGGAGACCTGGAGAGGTGTACAAGCCAAAGTGTCTTGCATCCACTCTGAAATTGGTGGAGGATCGGTGATGATCTGGGGATGCTTCAGCAAGACTGGAATTTGGCAGGTCATTCTTTGCGAAGGACGTATGAATCAAGCCGCTCACAAGGTTATCCTGGAAAAACAGTTGATTCCTTCCGCTCAGGCAATGTTCCCTTCCTCTGAGGACCGGTTTTTCCAGCAGGACAAAGTGCCATGCCACACAGCTAGGTCAATGTGTGGATGAAGGACTACCATATTAAATCCCTATCATGGCCAGCCCAATCTCCAGATCTGAACTCCACTGAAAACCTCTAGAGTGTAATCAAGAGGAAGATGGATAGTCATAGATTCATAGAATCGTAGAGTTGGAAGGGACCTCCTGGGCCATCTGGTTCAACCCCCTGCTCAAAGCAGGATTCGCTAAATCATCCCAGTCAGATGTCTGTCCAGCCTCTGTTTGAAGACTTCCATTGAAGGAGAACTCACCACTTCTCGTGGCAGCCTGTTCCACTCATTGATCACTCTGTCAAAAAGTTTTTTCTAATATCTAATCTGTGTCTCCTCCCATTCAGTTTCATCCCATTGCTTCTAGTCTTTCCTTGTGCAAATGAGAATAAAGTTGATCCTTCTACAATGTGACAGCCCTTTAGGTATTTGTAGACAGCTATTAAGTCTCCTCTCAGTCTTCTCTTTTGCAAACTAAGCATTCCCAAATCCTGCAACCTTTCCTCATAAGACAGGGTTTGCAGACCGGTCACCATTCTGGTCGCTCTTTTCTGAACTTGCTCCAGTTTGTTGATGTCTTCTTTAAAATGTGGTGCCCAAAACTGGACACAATATTCCAGATGAGGTCTGACCAAAGAGGAGTAGAGGGAAATAATGACTTCACGTGATCTAGACTGTATGCTTCTGTTAATACATCCTAGAATTGCATTTGCCTTTTTTGCTGCTGCATCACACTGTTGACTCATATTCAGTCTGTGATCTATTAGTATACCCAAGTCTTTTTCACATGTGCTGTCACTTAGCCCTATTCCTCCCATTCTGTATATGCTTTTTTCATTTTTATTGCCCAGATGTAGTACTTTGCATTTCTCCCTGTTAAAAACCATTCTGTTAGTTGCTGCCCACTTCTCCAGTTCATTTATATCTTTTTGAATCCTCTCTCTCTCTTCTCTAGTATTAGCTATCCCTCCTAGCTTTGTGTCATCAGCAAATTTAATCAGTTTACCCTCAATTCCTTCATCTAAATCGTTGATAAAGATGTTGAACAATACAGGGCCCAGGTATAGAAGTCAGACTCACTGGCCTATAGTTGCCTGGGTCCACCTTCGTCCCCTTTTTGAAGATAGGAACAACATTTGCTCTTCTCCAGTCTTCTGGCACTTCTCCTGTTCTCCAAGAATTTTCAAAGATTATGGAGAGGGGTTCAAAAATTTCTTCTGCTATCTCCTTCAGTACTCTGGGGTGTAATTCATCTGGACCTGGAGACTTGAATTCATTTAGGTTAGCTAAGTGTTTCCTCACTATCTTTCTGTTTATAGATATCCTGGATTCTTCTATTCCCTTAATAGGACAGTGAAGAACAGTTGATGTTACATTTCCTTTCTGAGAGAAAACAGATGCAAAATAGGAATTTAAACGTTCAGCCTTCTCAGCATCCTGTCTTACCATTTCATCATTTTCATCCTGTAAAAATCCTATAGCATCTTTGACTTTTCTTTTACTTTTGACATATCCCCAAAATCCTTTATTATTGCTTTTGACTTCTCTTGCAAGCCTCAATTCATTTTCAGTCACAAGCCATCAAACAAGGAAGAACTGCTTTAATTTTTGTACCAGGAGTGGTATAAGGTCACCCAAAAGCAGTTTGAAAGACTGGTGGAAAGCAAGGAAAGACATTGAAAGCTGTGACTAAAAATCATGATTATTCCACAAAATATTGATTTCTGAGCTCTTCCTGAGTTAAACCATTAGTATTGTTGCTTCTAAATGATTGCAAACTTGTTTTCTTAGCATTGTTTGAGGTCTGCAAGCACTGAATTTTTTGTTATTTTGACCATTTCTCATTTTCTGAAAATAAATACAAACTTTAGTGCTTGGAAATTCGAAGACATGTTGTCAGCAGTTTATAGAATAAAAGAGCAATTTACATGTTACTCAAAAATATACCTATATACCTATAAAGAGAAAAATCAGACAAACTGAAAATTTTGCAGTGATCTCTTAATTTTTGCCAGAGCTGTATATATGTTATATTCTGTAATATTCTCCATATAGTCGAGGACAGACTTTTCCTCTAATTTCTTGAGTTTATACGGGGATGGGAAAAGAACATTTGGTTGAGAACTAGTAATAGAAATATACATATATACTAGTTGAAGAGCCGGGTGATGCCTGGGCATAGTAACTAACTGTGGATTGTTATAACAAATTATAATTATTATATTGCACATAAAAATAGTATCCTGCATATATTCAACACTACAGATTTGCAACACAAATTAACTAAACAAAGTATTTTATTTTCAATTCATTCAAGAGCCTTTTGATAAACAATATTTTAGTTTTTTCCTTTCGTTGCAAAGATGAACAGATTTTTGGCAGCTCCAACTCTTGAACCAGCCACGTAAAGATGAGAAAAGCATGGAGATTGCAAATCGATCCCTACTACTTTCAAGGACTCTCCCTGAGCCTTGTTAAAGGACATTGCAAATGCCAGTCAAAGTGGAAACTGGAGGCGTTTAAAATCAAAAGGCAAATCAGATGGAATAAGTGGAATTCTTGGAATGAAAATGTCCTCTTCTTTGGCACATCCTGTTGCTGAGCTGTGTATCAAATCCTATCCTGTGTGATACCATCTGCTGAGCTGTGTATCTAATTCTGTCCTGTGTGATACTGTCTGCTGAGCTGTGCTTCTAATCCTGTCCTGTGTGATACTGTTTGCTCAGCTGTGTATCTAACCCTATCCTGTGGGATACTGTTGTAGGTATGTGTGCCGACTGGGGGGTGGTCCCTTTTTTGCCGCAAACAGACTGGAGACAGAAACCGATGTGCATTCAACAGGTCCTCTTTATTGGCTGTCCTCCTGACGACCACAGCAACACAACAGCAGCACGGCAGCTTCCATGCAGAGGCCCGGGTACCTTTTACTTCCTTCTCTTTCCTTTACAGTGATGTCCATCCCGGCTCTTTCACTGTGGCTGCCTTAGGCCCACCACCACAGTGCTTCACCTGCCGAGACCATCCTTCTGGTACCCCCAGACTTCCTTCTGTCCTGCGGCTCTCCTGTCAGGGCCACCCCTCTGACCGTCTATCCTTCCAGTCCCTCCCGGAGTTCTTCCTCTCTGTCTCTTTCCTCTTCAGTCTCCTGCTCTGCTGAACTCCTCCTCCAGGACTGGTTTCCTTCTGGAACTCTCTCTGGCTATTTATTCCCCTCCCCAGGAATTCCCCTCTAGAACTCCAGTAACTCCCCCACCATGACTCTGCAGATTCGTAGCCTTGAGCTGCTGGTAAGCCCTTTCCTCACTGCTCTCTTCCTCCATCTTGTGGCCAAACTGTAGTATTGCACCGTCTCCTTTTTCTGCTGTTCTTTGTCTCCCCCTAGTGGCCAAAACCCTGTACTTTACCATCTTCCAGTCTTTGTAGCTGTCTCCCCACATATATACAGAAGTCGTAATCCTATCCTGTGTGATACTGTCCCCTGAGCTGTGTATCTAATCCTATCCTGTGTGTTATTGTCTGCTGAGCCGTGTATCTAATCCTATCCTGTGTGATACTGACTGCTGAGATGTTTATTTAATCCTATCCTGTGTGATACTGTCTGCTGAGCCATGTATCTAATCCTGTCCTGTGTGCTACTCTCTGCTGAGCTGTGTATCTAATCCTATCCTATGTGATACTGATTGCTGAGCTGTGTATCTAATCCTATCTTGTGTGATACAGTCTGCTGAATCTTGTATCTAATCCTATCCTGTAATACTGTCTGCTGACCATGTATCTAATACTATCCTGTTTGCTACTGTCTGCTGAGCCATGTATCTAATCCTGTCCTGTGTGTTACTGTCTGCTGAGCTGTGTATCTAATCCTATCCTGTGTGATACTGTCTCCTGAGCTGTGTATCAAATCTTATCCTGTGTGATACTGTCTGCTGAGACGTGTATCTAATCCTATCCTCTGTGATACTATCTGCTGAGCTGTGTATCTAAATCTATCCTGTGATACTATCTGCTGAGCTGTGTATCTAAACCTATCCTGTGATACTGTCTGCTGAGCCGTGTATCTAATCCTATCCTGTGATACTGTCTGCTGATCCGTGTATCTAATACTATCCTGTGTGTTACTGTCTGCTGAGCTGTGAATCTAATCCCATCCTGTGTGATACAGTCTGCTGACCTGTGTGTCTAATCCTCTCTTGTGTGTTATTATCTGCTAAGCTGTGTATCTAATCCTATCCTGTGTGATACTGTCTGCTGAGCTGTGTATCTAATCCTATCCTGTGTGACGCTGACTGCTGAACCATGTATCTAATCCTATACTGTTTGATACTGACTGCTGAGCAGTGTATCTAATCCTATCCTGTGTGATACTGACTGCTGAACCGTGTATCGAATCCTATCCTGTGTGATACTGTCTGCTGAGGTGTGTATCTAATCCTATCCTGTGTGTTACTGTCTGGTCTGCTGAGCTGTGTATTTAAACCTATCCTGTGTAATACAGTCTGCTGAGCCATATATCTAATCCTATCCTGTGATACTGTCTGCTGATCCTTGTATCTAATACTATCCTGTGTGCTACTGTCTGGTGAGCCATGTATCTAATCCTCTCCTGTGTGTTATTGTCTGCTGAGCCGTGTATCTAATCCTATCCTGTGTGATACTGACTGCTGAACCATGTATCAAATCCTATCCTGTGTGATACTGACTGCTGAGCTGTGTATCTAATCTTATCCTGTGTGTTCCTGCCTGCTGAGCCGTGAATCTAATCCTATCCTTTGGGATACAGTCTGCTGAGCTGTGTATCTAATACTATCCTGTGTGTTATCATCTGCTGATCTGTGTATCTAATCCTATACTGTGTGATACTGCCTGCTGAGCCTTGTTTCTAATCCTATCCTTTGAGATACAGTCTGCTGAGCCATGTATCTAATACTATCCTGTGTGTTATTGTCTGCTGAGCTGTGTATCTAATCCTATCCAGTGTGTTACTGTCTGCTGAGCCATGTACTGTATCTAATCCTATCATGTGCAATACAGTCTGGGGAGCTGTGTCGCTAATCCTGTCCAGTGTGATACTGACTGCTGACCCGTGTATCGAATCCTATTGTGAGTGATACTGGGCTCCCCTTGTGTGACCCCTGCAGTTTGTGTCAGAGGGTGGTCTGTGTCGGCACGGTAATAAATTGTGTTATTTCCAGCTTTACAGAAGGACGATAACACCATAGAAATGATAAGAATAATAGGCATCAGGTACCACAACTGTCTACAAGGAAAACTGTTGCTCATAGCAACCAATCACAGCTCAGCTTCTTTGAAACAGCTAAGGTGAAATGAAAGATTGTTAGTGATTGGTTACTATGTGGAGTGAGTGTGGCTGATACACACACATACACACACATACACACACTCATTTTTATATACACTGCTCAAAAAAATAAAGAGAACACTTAAACAACAGAATATAACTTCAAGAAAATCAAACTTCTGTCAAATCAAACTGTCCACTTAGGAAGCAAGACTGATTGACAATCAATTTCACATGCTGTTGTGCAAATGGAATAGACAACAGATGGAAATTATTGGCAATTATCAAGACACCCTCAATAAAGGAGTGGTTCTGCAGGTGGGGACCACAGACCACATCTCAGTACCAATGCTTTCTGGCTGTTTTGGTCACATTTGAATGTTGGTTGTGATTTCACACTCGTGGTAGCATGAGACGGACTCTACAACCCACACAAGTTGCTCAGGTAGTGCAGCTCATCCAGGATGGCACATCAATGCGAGCTGTGGCAAGAAGGTTTGCTGTGTCCGTCAGTGTAGTATCCAGAGGCTGAAGGCACTACCAGGACACAGGCCAGTACACCAGGATATGTGGAGGGGGCCGTAGGAGGGCAACAACCCAGCAGCAGGACCGCTATCTTCGCTTTTGTGCAAGGAGGAACAGGAGGAGCACTGCCAGAGCCCTGCAAAATGACCTCCAGCAGGCTACAAATGTTCATGTATCTGCAAAAATGGTTAGAACCTGACTCCATGAGGATGGTCTGAGTGCCCGACGTCCACAGATGGGGGTTGTGTTCACAGCCCTACACCATGCAGGATGCTTGGCATTTGCCACAGAACACCAGGATTAGCAAATTCACCACTGGTGCCCTGTGCTCTTCACAGATGAAAGCAGGTTCACACTGAGCACATGTGACAGACGTGACAGAGTCTGGAGATGCCATGGAGAGCGATCTGCTGCCTGCAACATCCTTCAGCATGGCCGGTTTGGCAGTGGGTCAGTAATGGTGTGGGATGGCATTTCTTTAGAGGGCCGCGCAGCCCTCCATGTACTCGTCAGAGGTAGCTTGACTGTCATTTGGTACCGAGAAGAGATCCTCAGACCCCTTGTGAGACCATATGCTGGTGTGGTTGGCCTTGGGTTCCTCCTAATTCCTAATGCAGGACAATGCCAGACCTCATGTGGCTGGAGTGTGTCCGCAGTTCCTGCAAGATGAAGGCATTGAAGTATGGACTGGCCCGCCCGTTCCCCAGACCTGAATCCAATTGAGCACATTTGGGACATCATGTCTCGCTCCATCCACTAACGTCTTGTTGCACCACAGACTGTCCAGGAGTTGGCGGATGCTTTAGTCAAGATCTGGGAGGAGATCCCTCAGGAAAATATCTGCCACCTCATCAGTACCATGCCCAGGCATTGTAGGGAGGTCATACAGGCACGTGGAGGCCACACACACTACTGAGCATCAATTCCTTGTCTTGAGGCATTTCCACTGAAGTTGGATAAGCCTGTAATTTGATTTTCCACTTTGATTTTGCGTATCATTCCAAATTGATATCTCCATGTGATATTAAGTTTGATTGACATTGATCATTTTTATGTTTTATTGTTCTCAACACATCCCATTATGTAATGAATAAAGATTTGCAACAGGAATATTTCTTTTAGTAATATCTAGGATGCAGTATTTTAGTGTTCCCTTCATTTTTGTGAGCAGTGTATATAGATTCTTAAGATTGTGAACCACTGTGCTAGACCGGAGGCAAGCCCGTGCTTTGCACTCACTTAATTAAACCAGTTTGCTCTCAGGGTGTAATAAGGTAACAGAGGCCAGTTCAGATGGACACGCCAGCAGGTAAAATCCCATAGGGTAAATAACAAAACAGTTCTCTTGGGTGTCGAGCCATCCAGTACAGTGGATATAGCCTTCTGGCAAAATGTTTGTTTGATGTGTTTTCTTTGTTTCTAAGTAAAATAGTTAATTACTGACAGTGGGCTGTGTGGAAATTATTTTCTCGTCTGTGACTCCGCTGTATCTTGAACAACACCCTCGGTACATGATTTACAGACTGATAGGAACCTGACTCTGGCTACAGGACATGTTACGTATATGAGCAGGGAACTAGAAATATATTCTAATATGTGCTACCCTGTGAGATGTCCTGTAACCAGGGTCATGTTCATCAGTGCAGTGCATGACAGTCGCTTTATCTGAGGCATGGGGAGATTTATGGCAGCTGCTCTGAAGACTCTTACAGAGCAGGTGATGCTGGGACAACTGGCACTGACCTGATCTGTTTAATAGCTCAAGCAGCCACCATAAATCTGCCTGTTAGAGAGACAGCAGATACAACACAGCATGCAGGGACTTGTCAGGAGGTGAGCAGCGTACTGAGTGCAGCCATTAGTTTGAGCTCTTACAACATTGTGTAGAAGCAGCGCCAAATGCGCTGGACCACATGATGCCTCTTCAGCAGACACAACCCCCATAGCGTGCAGTATGGGTGTGTCTGAAAAGCTACAATATGCCAAAGGCAGGTGCCCACATTTACAGGTGCAGTGCTGGCATCCCCGTGGCCCCACACAGTTATATAGGGAGTGGTCCTATAGGCATACAGTGGGTACGGAAAGTATTCAGACCACTTTAAATTTTCCACTCTTTCATTGCAGTCAATTGGTAAATTCCAAAAAGTTCACTTTTTTCTCATTAATGTACACTCTGCACCCCAACATGATGGAAAAAAAAACAGAAATGTTGAATTTTTTGCAAATTTATTAAAAAAGAAAAAGCAAAATATCAACTGGTCATAAGTATTCAGACCATTTGCTCAGACACTCAGATTTAAGTCACATGCTATCCATTTCCTTGTGATCTGCCTTGAGATAGTTCTACTTCATTGGAGTCGGGCTGTGTTTAATTAAACTGATAAGACTTGATTTGGAAAGGCATACACCAGTCTATATAATACCTCACAGCTCACAGTGCATGTCAGACCAAATGAGAATCATGAGGTCAAAAGGAACTGCCCAAGGAGTTCAGAGACTGAATTGTGGCAAGGCTCACATCTGGCCAAGGTTATAAAAGAATTTCTACAGTACTCAAGGTTCCTAAGAGAACAGCGGCTTCCATAATTCTTAAATGGAAGAAGTTTGGGACCACCAGAAGTCTTCCTAGACCTGGCCGGCCAGCCAAGCTGAGCAATCATTGGAGAAGAGCCTTGGTGAGAGAGGTAGAGAAAAACCCCAAGATCACTATAGCTGAGCTCCAGAGATGCAGTAGGGATGCAGTAGGGAGATGGGAAAAAGTTCCACAAAGTCAACTATCACTGCAGCTCTCCACCAGTTGGGCTTTTATGGCAGAGTGGCCCGATGGAAGCCTCTCTTCAGTGCAAGACATATGAAAGCCTGCAAAGCATTTAGTAAAAAAACAAATGAAGGGCTCCCAGACTATGAGAAATAAGATACTCTGGTCTGATGAGACGAAGATAGAACTTTTGGGTGATAATTCTAAGCGGTATGTATGAAGAAAACCAGGCACTGCTCATCACCTGCCCAATACAATCCCAACAGTGAAACATGGTGGTGGCAGCATCATGCTATGGGGGTGTTTTTCAGCAGCAGGGACAGAACGACTGGTTGTCATTGAAAGAAACATGAATGTGGCCAAGTAAGAAGGTTTACATTCTAACAAGACAATGACCCTAAGGACACAGCTAAATTAACAAAGGAGTGGCTTCGGAACAACTCTGTGACCATTCTTGACTGGCCCAGCATTCACCATCAAACCAGACGGAACTGGAAAGGATCTGTAAGGAAGAATGGCAGAGGATAGCCAAATCCAGGTGTGAAAAACTTGTTGCATTATTCCCAAGAAGACTCTTGGCTGTACTAGCTCAAAAGTGTGCTTCTAATCAATACTGAGCAAATGATCTGAATACTTATGACCATGTGATATTTCAGTTTTTCTTTTTTAATAAATTTGCAAAAATGTATACCTTTATGTTTTTTTCTGTCAAGATGGGGTGCAGAATGTACATTAATGAGAAAAGAAAATTACTTTTTAGAATTTACCAAATGGCTGAATTAAAACTAAGAGTGAAAATTTTAAAGGGATCTGAATACTTTCCATACCCACTGTATGTCTCTTGGCCCAGCCTGCCCCAGCCCAACCACCTTCATAAAAGTCCATAAACAAAAATGTTTTGTTGGTAAGCAGATACAAACCCGAAAAGCAAAAATTGGCAACATTCCACAATATTGCGGTTTTGTTTTGTTTAAAAAATTCAAACCCTTCCTTGCAAGAAAGGGCAAAACTATAAATGCTTAGTAAGTACATGTTCTAAAAGAAAACACCTGCAACTTGTCACTATATTGGTGTGCCAGGTATGGGTGTAAAATCCAGTGTGCAAAAAAAAGTAAACAGTTGTATTGCAAACATACTCACCGCCTTGGCATTTTTTGTGTTTTGCTAACTCACAACCTACAATTTCAGTTTTTTTTGCAGGTTTGCATCATTTCAGGTAAAGAACATGCCCACAAGTGTGAACATTTGGTTTTCCTTTTATTGTGAAAGACTCAACAAATAGGATAAAATAACTTACAACGTCAGTGTGCATAATGTGAGCCAGTGACTGGTGTTATATGCAAGGGTCATTATGTGTACCCCAGGCTGTGCAAAGAAGCATATGGAGGCTGTGGGAGTGCAATGCAATCACAGGCCTAGCTGTGATTGCAATGCAGAATAAAAGTGAGTGTTGATCTTGGGCAAGCTATTTGTCCAAGGCGGATTTAGGAATACCTGCCATGGGCTTTTATTTTTTAAACCGACTATAGGAAGGTAGCAGGGTGGTCCATTTCCTATCCCAGCCCAGGTTTTCCATGTGGCATACGGCCACAGGTTCTTCGTAAAAACCCCTGCAGCAGAGGGTTGGGTTTGTCAATTTTTTAGGTTTTGCAAGTGTGCAGAGCAGAAGGCTCTGCATAGCCAACCTGTGTGAAGCAACACAAAGACAATCAGACCCAAAAGGCCTTGCACCCCTCAGCGTGCACAGTGGTCCAGTCGCCCACGGCAACAAGTGCTGGTTACGGATGATCTTGTATGCTGTGTATTTTTGTGAGTTGGACATTAAAACACGTTTTGCTTTGAACTTTGCTGGATCAGTGCCTCAGCACTGCACAGCATGGATACCGCTGCACTACAATAACTATTCACGCCGTTAAAGTCAGTACTTTATAGAGCCCCTTTTGTGGCAATTACAGCTGAAAGTTGTTTTGGATAAGTCTCTATGAACTTTCCACATCTTGACACTGGGATTTTTGCCCATTCATCAAGGCAAAACTGCTCCAGCTTCTTCAAGTTAGATGGGTTCCTATTGGTAAACAGCAATATTCAAGTCTGACCACAGATTCTCAGTTGGGTTAAGTTCTGGGTTTTGACTAGGCCACTCCAAAATATTTACACATTTCCCCTAAAACCACTCAAGTGTTGCTTTAGCGTTATGCAGTCGTATGGACAGATACTCAAATCTCTGCTTGGGAATGCTGCAGCTCCTTCAGAATTACCATTCATCTCTGTGCTGCTTCTCTGATTAATGCCCTCCTTACCCCAGCTGAGAGTTTTAGTGGGCGGCCCTCTCTCTGCACGTTTCTTGTGGTACATTGTTTTTTCCATTTGATGATAATGGATTTAATGGTGATCGGGGAGAACATCAGAGATTGGGATTTCTTTATAACCCAACTCTGACTTGAACTTGTCAACAACTTTGTCCCTGATTTGTTTGGAGATCTCCTTGGTCTTCATGATGTTGTTTGGTTAGTGGTGCCTCTTGCTTTGTGGTGTTGCAGCCTCTGTGGCCTTTCACAAAAAGGAGTGTATATACTGACAGACCATGTGACACTTAAGGCCCCGTCTCACATAGCGAGATCGCTGATGCGTCACCGGTTTTGTGACGCAACAGTAATCTCGCCAGCGATCTCGCTACATGTGACACATAGCAGCGACCGGCCCCCTGCTGGATATCGCTGATCATGCTCGAATGTCCTGGGCCATTTTTTCATCGTCTGCGTCCTGCTGGCCTGCATGCATCGCTGTGTTTGACGCCGACGAGCGCCGTAGAACTCAGGGACACAGGCTGGAATCGTTCAGAATAGCTGCTTGTGACAACGCACCAGCGATCCTTACCAGGTTGTATCGCTGTCGGGATCGCTAGTGCATCGTTGAAGAGATCTGCCTTTTGGCAGCTTACTAGCGACCATTTAGCGACGCACCAGCGATCCCTACCAGGTCGTATTGTTGTCGGGATCGCTGGTGCGTCGCTATGTGAAACAGGACCCTTAGATTGCACACAGGTGGACTTCCTTTCCCTAAACAAATATTAGGGACTTAATAGCAAAAGGGGTGAATACATATGTACATGCCAATTTTTCGTTATTTGATCCAAAAAATTTAATTTATTCCTATATTTCTCTCATTTAACTTAACCAACTTAGACTGTTTATTGCTGCAGATTGTAATGTAACAAAATAGGTAAAAAGCCAAGGAGATGAAAACTTTCAGAAATATTTTGAAAATTATTTTGTCTTTTATAAAATAGGAATTCACAAGAGATCTAAAAAGTTGTCTCATCACTTGTCAATGTCGCAATCCAGCGAGCACAATTTTTCTAGTTGAAGCATATGGAATATGAATAGCTATTTGGCTTCCGAATACTAGAAAAAATGAGACGCTTTGCACACAATTTGGCCAAGTTATGTCTGCCCATCAACCAACGCCAAGGTGATCTCAGAAAAAGCTGATGGTCCCTATTCAATGTGAATACTTCTCTTAGGCAGATGTCTGAATTCCTGAGTGAATGTGGACACCTCTGTCAGCAATGCCTGCATTTATAGGGAGGTAGAAACCTGCTGTAATTAAAATCACCACATGTTGAAGGGCAGAGTGCTCGTTCTGAGAGCTAACATTGAAATAACAAAAATCTGACTTGCACATCCAAGCTAGTGTGAATAGGTGCTAACCTAGGAGTAGCTACTGTACCTCCATGTATAATATACAAAAAAGTTGCAATCTATCGTGATAAAGCATGTCAATGTGAAATATAAGAAATGTGAATAGCTCTCCTGCTTCTGAATACTAGAAAGAATGAGACGCTTTTCACACATTTTGGCCAAGATATTTCGGCCCATCAACTAAAGTCAAGGTGGTCTCAAGAAAAAATTGATGGGTCCCTATCCAATATGAATACCTCTCTTAGGCTAGTTTCACACTTGCTTTTTTTTGCAGCGCGTTTTTCCCGCAAAAAAACGCATTAAAAAAACGCATACAAACGCTGCGTTTTTTTCCAGCATTTTTATGCGCATGCAGGAAAAAAACGCAGCGGTTTTGCGCGTTTGTATGCGTTTTTGTGCGTTTGCGTTTTTTTACAGATTTTGGAAAAACCCCACAAAAATGAAAAAACAACCATTCAACAACACACAAGACCAATGGGACTTCATTGTGGGTGTGGTATGTTAATATATAGACCCTGTCTACAGTATTCTTCACATTTGCTTGATTCTTCTCGTGACCATGGATCTGCGCTGGAAGAGTTTTCACTTCAACTTGGATTTGGACATCGCGATGGCTCAGGCGTATGCAGTTGCTTGCCATGAACAAAGGAAGAGAGAGAGGCAGCGAAGACGGCGGCGTATGTGGATACATCCGATTGTTGAACTCCGGGAGAGCCGTGGGGCATACCACACCCTCTACAGCGAGCTACAGGCAAACCCGGAGAAATTTACAGATTATATCAGGATGTCCCACGAAAGTTTCATGGATTTGCTTGCTCGTGTCCAACAATCCATCCGGAGACAGGACACACAGCTCCGTCGTGCGATTCCTCCTGAGGAACGGCTACTGGTGACATTACGGTATGTTTTAAAAACCAAGGGGTGCGGTCTGATGTTTTTTTTTTAAATTTAGTATTCAAAACCTTGGGTAATTAGTTATCGTGAATGTACTAATATTTTATTTTATAGTTTTTTAAAATAATATACATAAATATTAATTTTAATTCTTTGTCTGTTCACAGATTCCTGGCGACTGGAGAAACCCTATCTTCACTACACTTCCAGTACCGTATTGGAATCTCTACCTTGTCTGGAATTGTTGCTGACACCTGCCGGGCTCTCTGGAATGTTCTTTGCCCAGAATTTATGCCCCTGCCCACCGCTGAAAAGTGGATTGAAATTGCTGACAAATTCTGGACAGTATGCAATTTTCCCAACTGTTTGGGAGCTGTTGATGGTAAACACATACGGATCATCAAACCCCAAAGAACGGGATCTGAGTACTATAATTACAAAAAGTACTTTTCAATAATACTCATTGCGATTGCGGATGCCGGATGTATGTTTGTAGCAGTGGACATTGGAGCATTTGGCCGTGGTAATGACTCACAGGCTTTTAAAAACTCAGACATGGGCCGGAGGTTGTATGGCAACCAATTTAATTTCCCTATGCCATGGCCTCTTCCTCACACCGAAGCTCCGCCACTGCCCTTTGTAATGGTTGGCGATGAGGCTTTTCAAATGTGCGGAAACTTACTGAAACCCTACTCCAGCCGGGACTTGGACCACACCAAAAAAATATTTAATTACAGGCTGACCAGGGCCAGAAGAACTGTCGAGTGTGCTTTTGGGATTCTTGTTTCCAGATGGCGAATTCTGGGCACGGCCATTAATCTTAAACTTGAAACAGTTGATGAGGTGGTGAAGGCCTGTGTGGTTCTACATAACTTTGTGATGGCTAAAGAGCACCCGACCTTTGAACTGGACGATGATGCTCCTAACCCATTGCCTGAATTCACTCAGCACACTCTCAGGTCATCCGTTGAAGTTGGCCAAATGAGGGACCAATTTGCGGCCTACTTTATTTCTGATGTAGGACGGGTGCACTGGCAAGATGAAATGGTGTAATGTTTTTGTTTGTTTATGGTAATAAAAAACCTTATTTGATACCATTACTGAGTGCACTATATTTTTTAAACTCCAATTTAATAAAAAACTTCCCATGTATAACTTAATTTTTTGATGTTCACACACCTGGGCAGGTAAATACACATATGAGTTAAAATGCAGCATTGCTAGTCTGCGTGAAATATATTGGAACGAGCAAAGCTGCAGGCCATGAATCAGGAAACCATTCTTTTTCAAGAGAAAATTGTGCAACTAGTTGAAAACAAAGTATGTGATTTTCTCAAAACACAACCCTCAAAACCCAACCCCAATGAAAGTCCATGGGGAATACAAGTCAGCATTGAGTGGATGAATGTAATCTGCTCCATTCCAACTTACAAGTTATTACACTAGGCCTTGGAATGACTATACTAGGCCGTGGTATTTCAAATATGAGTATAGTATGCCTTGGGCCTACTAGTATAGTCATATGTGAAATACCACGGCCTAGTATAGTCATAACAAGGCATACTCAATTTTTGCCAACTAGGATCTTGTTTCACGAAAAACAAACGGGTGAAACTTGAAACCAACAGTTTGCTTTTCATGAAACCAGATTCTAGTTGGTAAAAATAGAGTTATTACACTAGGCCTTGTAATGACTACACTAGGCCGTGGTATTTCAAATATGAGTATAGTAGGCCTTGGGGCTAGTAGTATAGTAATATGTGAAATACCACGGCCTAGTATAGTCATACCAAGGCCTACTGTAATAACTCGATTTTTAACAACTAGCATCTTGTTTCACAAAAAACAAACTGGTGAAACTAGAAAGAAACTTATTTTTAAGACAAGTTTCAACAGTTTGTTTTTCATGAAACCAGATTCTAGTTGTTAAAACTAGAGTTATTACACTAGGCCTTGGAATGACTATACTAGGCCGTGGTATTTCAAATATGAGACTAGTAGGCCTTGGGCCTACTAGTATAGTCATATGTGAAATACCACGGCCTAGTATAGTCATACCAAGGCCTACTGTAATAACTCGATTTTTAACAACTAGCATCTTGTTTCACAAAAAACAAACTGGTGAAACTAGAAAGAAACTTATTTTTAAGACAAGTTTCAACAGTTTGTTTTTCATGAAACCAGATTCTAGTTGTTAAAACTAGAGTTATTACACTAGGCCTTGGAATGACTATACTAGGCCGTGGTATTTCAAATATGAGACTAGTAGGCCTTGGGCCTACTAGTATAGTCATATGTGAAATACCACGGCCTAGTATAGTCATACCAAGGCCTACTGTAATAACTCGATTTTTAACAACTAGCATCTTGTTTCACAAAAAACAAACTGGTGAAACTAGAAAGAAACTTATTTTTAAGACAAGTTTCAACAGTTTGTTTTTCATGAAACCAGATCCAAGTTGGTAAAACTCGAGTTATTACACTAGGCCTTGGTATGACTATACTAGTCCGTGTTATTTCACATATGACTATACTAGGCCTTGGGTTGGTTTTTAACATGTATTTACCCATCAGTGTGTGTGAGTGGCGCAAACAACATTAATGAAACTTAGTAATGGTGAACCACAAATGTAAATTTATTTTTTATCACAAAAATAAACCAAAAAATTATTTTTTCCGGCGTTTGGGGGCAGATGGTTTCAATTTGGGGGTGTGCAGGGAATATGCAACACTTGCTGTTGAAGACGGTGTTTGAGGGGAAGGGGCAACAAAACTTGTGGGGGAAGGTAGTCCAGTTAAGGGAATTAAACTAGGAACACTTGGAGGAGAGGAAATCTGTTCAGGTACATTAGTTGTAATGGCATGTCGCCGTAGGCTTGTGTGCCTGGACCGACTTTGGCCCAATGCCCGCCTTGAAAGATTTCGCCTTGAACTAGGGGCAAATATTGAGTGTAGGTCCCCCGTCTGCAGGTGTGGCTGCTGCTGCTGAGGTGGCGGCTGCTGCTGCTGAGGTGGCGGCTGCTGCTGAGGTGGCGGCTGCTGCTGAGGTGGCGGCTGCTGCTGAGGTGGCTGCTGCTGCTGAGGTGGTTGCTGCTGCTGAAGTGGTTGCTGCTGCTGAGGTGGCTGCTGCTGCTGCTGAGGTGGCTGCTGCTGAGGTGGCTGCTGCTGCTGAGGTGGCTGCTGCTGCTGCTCTTCGTTGTCAGTGCTCGTCCTTGCAGGAGGACTGGTGGCGGCAGTGATGGTCCAGGTTTGCAGAGTGGTGGTGGCAGGGCTACTACATGTTGTTGTAGCGGCAGGGCTGTTCCATGTTTGCCTAGTGGTGGCTGAGCTCCATGCATGCATGGGAGTGGCGGTGGTGCTCCAGACAGGAGCAGCGCTTGCCATGGTGGTGTTGGTGAAGTGACCAGCTGCACTCAGACTTGTGGTGGTGTAACGGTGGGTGTCCTGGCTTTGAATAGAGGTGTCCGTGCAGTGGTATGCAGCACAAGTCGGTAGTGAGGTGAAGCGAGTCAATGGTGGCACAGGTGGAAAGGACACCACTGACTGCAGACCGTACCGATTATGCTGCATAGCCTGCAAGAAAGCATTGTTGCAGGCCTGCAGCACATTCAGCTGTTGATCAGGACTAAGGTGTTCCGCCATGCCCTTTTCAATCTTACTAAAAAAATGGTGTGCTGGTCTGTTGAGGTCGGCCTCCAGACGGTCAAGGCGCTGTTCTACAGAATTGAAGCGGTGTTCAAAGTGGTTAAAACCACGTTCCATGAGTGCAAAACCGCTTTCAACTCTGTCGGACAGTGACTTGAGGCTGGAATTAAATGTCTCGCTCAAATGCATAAACTCGGGCAAGACATTCCTGTCCAAGGCCCTCTGCTGCTGGCGGGTAGTGCCCGCATAACCAGTGGCAGAGACCTGGGACAGGGGAACACCTGATGGCCCAGCTTCCTGGTCACCAGCTGTGTGTGTGGTTGACCTGCAAGGTGCTTCCTGGCTGTCGGATGGCTGGGACGGGTCAGAGGACGTCCGAGGAAGGACCGCTCCAGGGCCAGGTTGCAGGGTGCTGCTCCAGGTGCTGTTGAAGAAAGGAAAATCATTACTACCATGCCTTTACAAGAAGCATCAGCTGTGGATTAGAAAAACACAGATTAATAAAAATAAAAACCCAAAATTTATAATACTTACGATCTCGTGGCAAGGACCGGTCTTAGGAACTGCAACGCGTGATAGTGACGGTATCTAGTTCTGGTCCTTGACGCAGATCCACTGCGAACCTGGCCCTCAGCAGGAACATCACTGTTGAAGCGGTCCTTGATCGAACGCCAACGTGTTCGGACTTTGTCCACTGTTGATAAAAAAAAAACAGTGCCGTCAAGGACAACAGTCACTGCGGCACAATGTAGCAATACAATACTCAAAGCAGTCACTGTAGACCCCGATGACACTGTTGGGTTTCCTGCTAGAATACACCTAGCACGAAACCCAACAGTGCCGTCAAGGCCAACAGTCACTGAGGCACAATGTAGCAATACAATACTCAAAGCAGTCACTGTAGACCCCGATGACACTGTTGGGTTTCCTGCTAGAATACACCTAGCACGAAACCCAACAGTGCCGTCAAGGCCAACAGTCACTGCGGCACAATGTAGCAATACAATACTCAAAGCAGTCACTGTAGACCCCGATGACACTGTTGGTTTTCCTGCTAGAATACACCTAGCACGAAACCCAACAGTGCCGTCAAGGACAACAGTCACTGTGGCACAATGTAGCAATACAATACTCAAAGCAGTCACTGTAGACCCCGATGACACTGTTGGGTTTCCTGCTAGAATACACCTAGCACGAAACCCAACAGTGCCGTCAAGGACAACAGACACTGCGGCACAATGTAGCAATACAATACTCAAAGCAGTCACTGTAGACCCCGATGACACTGTTGGGTTTCCTGCTAGAATACACCTAGCACGAAACCCAACAGTGCCGTCAAGGACAACAGTCACTGCGGCACAATGTAGCAATACAATACTCAAAGCAGTCACTGTAGACCCCGATTACACTGTTGGGTTTCCTGCTAGAATACGCCTAGCACGAAACCCAACAGTGCCGTCAAGGACAACAGTCACTGCGGCACAATGTAGCAATACAATACTCAAAGCAGTCACTGTAGACCCCGATTACACTGTTGGGTTTCCTGCTAGAATATGCCTAGCACGAAACCCAACAGTGCCGTCAAGGACAACAGTCACTGCGGCACAATACAGAGCAGGGAAATACTCACTAAACGTTTTTTTGTAGGATGCTGTGGCGCTGTCCCAGCCATCCATCAACGCTGCGGCCACCTCATTCCATAGCCGCCGGGTCACCACAATGTCCTTGTGCAGCCGGTCACGGCTGTCCCACAACGGCGAACGCTCCTGGACCAGGCTGATGAGCTGCTCATTATCCAGGTAGACGTCTTCATCCCGTTGTGGAACCTAGACAAAACACATTCATTAGAATAATCAAATTTAAATTGAATAAAAAGTTACAAAAAAAGAAACATAAAAAAGAGTAAAAATAGAAGATAAAAAATAAAGAACATTACAAATCATTTGATACTTACATTCCGTATCACCACCAGGACTTGGCTTCGCTGCTCCTGCTCTTCGCCCTCACTAGTCCCGTCCGCAGAAGATGATGACGATGTCTTAAAAAAGTTGAAAAAAACGTAAGAGATTTGGAGAAGCAGCAGATATACTTACCAGATGCACGAAAATAATCACCTCACGGTCTGCTTGCGCCAATTCCTGCCGCGATGGGGAATACTCTGATTCTGAAGACATACTGCGTGTAAAAATAATAAAAATCATTAGTACATACATAATTTAAAAGGACAGGCATATAATGTAATATACTCACATTCTTCGCTGATATAATGGGTTCTTGGTTGACTGTCTGCTCTTCAATCTGTCAGTGTAGTAGTGGCAGAGTTTTGGCAGGCACCTCCTTTATATAGACTTTTTTTTTTTGACTTTAGAAGATTATAACTAGGACAACAAGTGGACACTACCAAAAAAACGCAGCGCTAAAAAAACGCATACCTGCGCTTGCCAGTGCGCACGTATGCGCATCCATAGGCTATAATGGCCATTTTTAGCGCAAAACGTGCGCATACGTGCGCATGCGCTTTTTTCCAGGGCCAAAAAATGCAACATGCTGCGTCTGGAAAATACCAACGCACACCCCAAAAAAACGCAGCGCATGAAAATCGCATACATGCGCTTACCAGTGCGCAGGTATGCGCACCCATGTTAAATATAGGGGAAAAAACGCATGCGCACGTATGCGTTTTTTTCCAGCGCAAAAAAACGCAAATGTGAAACCAGCCTTAGGCTGAAGTCAAACTTGTGAGTGTTGATGCGAGAAACTCATGCAAGTCTCTCGCACCAATACCCGGCACTGCCGCTGGCACTCGGACCGGAGTGTGCAGTTGCATGTATTTCTATGCAGCTGAACGCTCGGGTCCCAAGTGCCGGCAGCAGTGCCGGGTATTGATGCAAGTTTGTCGCATTGCACACGCAAGTGTGACCCCGGCCTTAGGCTGATGTCTGAATTTCGGGATGAAGGTGGTCACCTCTCTCAGAAATGCCTACATTTATAGGGAGGTAGAAACCTGCTGTAATTACAATCACCACATGTTGAAGGGCACAGTGCTCGGTCAGAGAGCTAACATAGAAATAAAAAAATTACTGGCACATCCAAACTAGTGTGAATAGGTGCTAACTTAGCAGCAGCTACCTCCATGTATAATATACAAAAAATTTGCACTCTAACGTGCTAAAGCAGTCAATTTGAATTATATGAAATATGAATAGTTACACAGCTTCTGAATACTAGAAAGAATGAGACACTTTGCATACAATTTGGCCAACTTATGTCTGCCCATCAACCAACGTTAAGGTGGTCTCAGAAAAAACTGATGGGTTCCTGTGAGGGACAAGGTAGAATCCATTTTGGATTTTAAGTTCAGGACATCTCCTTCCACTCCTGAACTGTGCTCCCTCCCTTGGCATCCCCAAGGCCATAAAAAGCTATGCAGTGTTTATCTTTAATTAAAAAGCTAGAAACAAACCCTTTAAAGTTTGGTCTCCACCAATTAGCACCAAGGTGTGAGCTCCTGCAGCTGCAGGCAAATGGAGTGAAGCACTTGAAAACACCATCGTACAATAAGTCGCAGCAGACTCTGAGGTATGGAATCTGGAAAATGACCTATAATAACAGGATGCAATATCTCTGAGACTAGCCGAGCACATAATCCGAATCGACGTTCCTTTCCCCACATGCCCATATTATTTAGCCACCTATAGCACTTTGGATTATGGAGCTATAAAGCATAGCTAACAGGAATTACATACGATAGGTAAATTTGGTCTGTATGCACAGATAAAATCCAGCAGAATCCAGTGGCATTGCCGCCATTTCTTTCAGAGCTTCGGGTGAAAAGTTATGAAACTCCACAATTCTGGACAGAAAATCTTATTATGAGACATGGGTGGAGGGAGGAGGGAGGCAGCCCTGCCCAGGGGAGGCAACAAAGTGTGGGAGGGGACAGCCTAGGGGATGAGAGATAGCTTCTCATTTTGGGCTCAGTTTTTCTTATGGCCAGAGGATACATTAGCTGACGCAGCACGGAAAGCTTGTAACTAAGATTTGGACCTGTGATCCATCAGCGCCTCCCTGTAGTCACATGCTGCACAACACGGTAATTGCAACCAATGTATATCCAATCCTTTGGACTACACTCCTGACTGTTTACCTGTATATTGTTCTGTAAATATATGGTTGTATATTTCTAGTGAGCCTTTTAGGCGATTAAATATAAAATTAATCTTGGGCTGCTCTTTTATCTCGATCTACGAATCTCCACTTCCAAACGCTCGGTTTGTTATATTATATGCTACCCGGGTTTGTTTCTGACCCGATATAAGCCTGTTGTCAGATGGGGCTTACGTCGAACAAGGAACTGTTGGCAGAATACCATATTGTTTTAGTGAGGAACTCTAGCACTGACGGCCGGGAGGTTTAAATATATATCCCCAGCCTGGACTGGTGATATATATCCCCCCTCACTGGGAGCGCCTCACTAACTCATACCTATAAGGGAAGCCTTTCCAGCAAATATTTGCACTCGGTGCAGTTCCGTGACTCACCTGGAGCAAGTGGTCGTGCCAGAGAGCTGATCCCTCCTGGGTCCTTCTCTCCCCTCCACAGAGGTGAAAAAAGTCAATGACCCCCTTCCCCTGTGAGATCCCTCACAGTTCCTATTCAATGCGAATACCTCTCTTAGGCTGATGTCTGAATTCCTGGGTGAATGTGGACACCTCTCTCAGCAATGCCTGCATTTATAGGTAAGTAGGTAGGAACCTGCTGTAATTAAAATCACCACATGTTGAAGGGCAGAGTGCTCGGTCAGAGAGCTAACATAGAAAAAAGCAAAAAACTGACTGGCACATCCAAGCTAGTGTAAGTAGGTGCTAATTTAGGAGCAGCTACCTCCATGTATAATATTCAAAAAAGTTGCACTCTATCATGCTAAAACATGTCAATGTGAAATATATGAAATATGAATAGCTATACGGCTTCTGAATAATAGAAAAAATGAGACCCTTTGCACACAATTTGGCCAAGATATGTCTGCCCAACAACCAATGTCAAGGTGGTCTCAGAAAAACACTGATGGGTCCCTATCCAATGTGAACACCTCTCTTAGGCTGATGTCTGAATTCCCAGTGTGAATATTTGGTTTTCCTTTTATTGTGAAAGAATCAACAAATAGGACAAAACAACTGACAAAGTCAGCGTGCTTAACTATTCACCCCCCTAAAGTCAGTGCTTTGTAGAGCCTCCTTTTGTGTCAATTACAGCTGCAAGTTGCTTTCTACAAGTCTCTATGAGCTTTTCACATCTTGACACATGGATTTTTGCCCATTCCTCAAGGCAAAACTGCTCCAGCTTCTTCAAGTGAGATGGTTTCGTCTGGTGAACAGCAATGTTCAAATCTGACCACAGATTCTCAGTTGGATTAAGGTCTGGATTTTGACTAGGCCACTCCAAAACATTTACTCATTTCTCCTTAAACCACTCCTTCAGAGTTACCGTTTATCTCTGTGCTACTTCTCTGATTAATGCCGTCCTTGCCCCAGCTGAGAGTGTTAGTGGGCATCCCTCTTTTGGCAGGTTTGTTGTGGTACAATGTTCTTTTCATTTGATGATAATAGATTTGATGATGCTCGGGGAATCATCAGAGATTGCGATTTTAACCCACCCCTTACTTGTACTTCTCAATAGTTTGTCTCTGACTTGTTTGGAGATCTCCTTTGTCTTCATAATGTTGTTTGGTTAGTGGTGCTTCTTGCTTAGTGGTGTTGTAGCCTCTGTAGCCTTTCACCAAAAGAGTGTAAATACTGACAGACCATGTAACACTTAGGGCCCCGTTACACGCTTCAATGTCCCAGTGATACCACCAATGATCCAACATAGATGGGATCGCTGGGACATAGTTAGCTGATCGCTGGTGAGATGTAGCATAGGCAGACTCACCAGTGATCAGGACCAGCGAGAACGCTGGTATCCAGGGTGAACAGCGGGTATCTAAGGGCCGCGCGGTGCTTAGTAACCCGCTGTTTACCCTGGATACCCGATCAGGACCAGTGAGCATGCTGGTATCGAGGGTAAACAGCGGGTATCTAAGGGCCGTGTGGCGCTTAGTTACCCGCTGTTTACCCTGGATACCAGCTCCCAGCGTCTGCTGTATGGCGCTGGGAGCTCGCTGATCGTTGGTCTGTCGCCGTCACACGCAGCGATGTGTGCTGCCCAGTGGGAGACTAACGATAGATTTATGGCCCAGACCATTAGGCAACGATTAACGATCAGCCATCTGATCGTTGCTACATGTCACACGCAACAATGTCGTTTCAACATCGCTGCAACTTCACCAAACTGGTGATGTTGCAACGATATCGTTCACAACTTCGTTGTGTGTAACGGGGCCTTTAGATTGCACACAGGTGGACTTCCTTTCACTAAGCAAATTTTAGGGGCTTAATAGCAAAAGGGGTGAATACATATGTACATGCCAATTTTGAGTTATTTGATCCCATAAATTTAATTTATTCCTATATTTCTCTCATTTAACTGAACCAACTTAGACTATTTATTGCTGATGCTTCACACACAAATCGGATTACAAAAATATTTAAACACAGGTTGTAATGTCACAAAATAGTTAAAAAGGCAAGGGGATGAATACTTTCATAAGCCACTGCAAATATCGGAAATGTTTGGAAATTTATTTTGTCTTTTATAAAACAGGAATGCACAAGAGATGCAAAAAGTTGTCTCTTATTACTTGTCAATGTCACAATCCAGTGAGCACAATTTTTTCAGTTGATTCTAGTTTCATCTTCAGTAGAAAAGATTAAGTTTGAGGGCTTTGAACTGCTTTACTGTTTCGTAGCGCTTGAAGAATGAAGATAAAAAAGTATAATTCACAGGAAGCAGTACAAGGTGCTCTGCTTGATTATAGGGCGGGACAATCAATTCATACAGGATCAGCACCTACTGGAATATCTCCCTTATTTATTTCCCTATTTCAACTGAATCTGTTTTATTCACAGATGGCAAATCCCTTTTTCTACAAATAGAACAGCGGTAGTACACCACACTTCATCTGCAGTAGTTGTCCAAGGTTGTAGCCATTTCTATGCTTATATCTAATGCTGAGCTTTGTGCGCTGAGGTCCTCTTTCTAGGCAGCAAAACACCAAAATGGCTGCTGTTTTCCCTGACTCAACTTTTAAAGTGGCTTCAATAGCCCATCTTTATTGCCTGTGCTATATCATGTGACGTGACAGCTGCAAGACATTATGAGGTTTAACGCCCGCATCTCTGCCTGCAGTCCCTCTCTTCCTACAGAGACATCAGCTTACTCACCACCGAGGATCCCATCCTGTCCCCTCCGGTCAGCTGCTGCCCGGCGTGCATGCACTCCTAGCAGATCCCCAAGCACTGTGCTTAGAGCATGCGCCCACCCTCCCTCTTTCTTAAAGGGGCCGCAAGCGTTACTCTAAAGTGACCCCAGCCAATTGCTGGAGGTCTGTTTCTATTTAAACCACCTCCTCCAACATGGAGGTGCCTGTGCAATGTTGTGAGTTTGTTCCTAACATGCTGGTCAGTTCTCATGTCCCTGTACTTGTATTCGAGTCTGCTGCACCCGCCAGTGCTCACCTCAATGCCAGCAGAGTTAGCTGCACCTGCCAGTGCTCACCTCAACGGCAGTAGAGCCAGCTGTGTGGGGAGGAGGACCCCCATATAGTGATAGGGCCGGAACCAGGGGGACCACCATCAGGGTTAATGAAGAAACCACATCAGGGGAATTACAAAGGGAGACATGCGATTGAAGTTGTCAGGGCAACAGGGGGCGGGGTGAGGGAAAAAGGAGCAGGGGCCGCACTGAGGTGGCAGTTGGAAGGGAGCCGGACAAGAAGGAGAGAGCCGTGCGGCAGAGAGAGGACTGTGGCAACTGACGGTGTGGGAAAGAGAGACAGGCAGGAGACTGTAATAGGAAAATTTGAGACTGACCGAAGAGTGACGTGTAAGAGACTCTCCCCGGGAATCCCTCCCCGCAAACATTCAGATAAAGTGACGGCCGCTGATTCCCTCCGTGGTGTGACAGGACCGGGATCTCAGGTGACCACGGCGACGAGACAGAAATCCGGTACAGTGGTCAGGACACTACCCCCCTGTCTTCCCCCACAGCTACGGCCCCGTCATCACCGACCTCAGGGGACGCCACCTCGCTATAGGCAGCCGCAGAGCCCCGTCCCGGTTACTGAGGGGACACTGAGCAGAGTTTGTTAACGTTTATGTTTTTGGAACTGTGTCATGACCTGGCTGGGGAACGAGCGCCTCTAAACGGACGCCTGGGAGATTTACCCCCCCGAACAGTCTCTTCAGGGCCTGTTGTGCCCCACCATTCCCATCTCTTCAGGGCCTGTTGTGCCCCACCGTTCCAGCTTCTTCAGGGCCCGTTGTGCCCCACCGACTCCATTTCTTCAGGGCCTGTTGCGCCCCATCATTCCAGTCTCTTCAGGGCCTGCTGTGCCCCATCATTCTGGTTCCTTCAGGGCCTGCTGCGCCCCATCGTTCTGGATCCTTCAGGGCCTGCTGCGCCCCATCGTTCTGGATCCTTCAGGGCCTGCTGCGCCCCATCGTTCTGGTTCCTTCAGGGCCTGCTGCGCCCCACCGTTCCGGTTTCTTCAGGGCCGGACGAGCATGAGTCCTTCCGGGAAATCGAGGATTGCAAGACAGTTACATTTGCAACCCCTGAGTGGTCGTGAACTCGAGTGACGCCCAGAAGGCTAAGTGCACTATAGAAAAATAAGGACCCTTTCTGTTTTAATGTTGTTGTTTTGCGAGTCCCTGCGAGGACAAATAGGTGCTTCTTCTTTATTTGATTGAAGCAGTTTAGCCCTTGTGGCTTTAAATTTATAAAAGTTTATTTCTTCCCCACATTCAGTCTCGTGTCTCGTCACTGCATCCTGTGAGCCTGCTCGAACCCTACAGCTGCACCCACCATTGTTCACTCCAATGGCAGCAGAGCCAGCTGCACCCACCAGTGCTCACTTTAACGGCAGCTGAGCCAGCTGGACCCATCAGTGCTCATCTGTCCGTTACACTGTCCTGTCTGCACCGGCGCTTTCTGTCATCTTCTCCGCCTGTCTGCATCTGTTGGACATTTCCAGCTATCCAAAGCTAGGGTTCAGCCACCATCTACTCAAGGTCAGTCCTGGAGTAGCACCTGGATCACCTCCGTTATGTCTCCACGGACTGTAGTGTAGCTAGCTGCTGCGTGTCCATGGTCAGATTGGGTGAGGCTCCTAGTCACGCCCCTCAAGGTATTACTTGGGATTTGGAACAGTGGTTCCACCACCCAGCCCTTTACATGAGGAAGCATGTAAGGCCCTGTGAGCCCTTATGGCTAAGGCTAGTTTCACAGTTGCGCTTCATAGCGCAGCGACGGCCTGCGCACGGCCGCCGCTAAGCCCCGCCCCCTGCCGGCTCCCTGGGCGCTTGCGATCTGCGCACCCTATCTTTAGCACTAGTATGGAAACCACACCAAACACGACATATGGGTCAAAATATAAATTAGTTATAATTTTATTAATAGACATAAAGGAAAAAGGGGGGAACAAACATGTGGAAACATAAAGTGCAAGAGTGCTGACAAAGACGCGCGTGGCCAGACAATTAAATATTTATATTGGTATTAGGGTGTTTTCATCCATAAGATTTCCCATCATTATCCATATACTATGAGGGCTAGGGTACGTACTCTCAAAGTGGTTATTCCCAGGCACCACCAGCTATAAATTACCCATGTAAGCCTAGTACTACATAAAGTCTGACCAGACAATTAAAATACCTAAATCGCCGTCTATCATAAAGCGGCAAAATAACCCTGGGTAACCCGTGAAAGTTTCAATCCATAATGCTGCCCATCTTTATCCACATAAAGGAGAGGATGAAATACATATACTCAGAGTGGATATTGTAAGGTATCACCCGCTGTTAATTACCTATATAAGCCCAGTGCTGCGTGTGCGGTCTGGCCACCAGCGCGTCTCCCCGACGCGCGTTTCGGAGCAAGGCTCCTTCGTCAGGGGGTGTGTCAGGGGAGGGGAATGCCCACGTGATAAGGAGTAAACCGGATATTCTATGACGTGTGCCAGATATGACGCGTAACGCACCATGACAACCTGGGACGCAAGGCGAGCGCCGCGTCATGTGAAGGGAGGTGCCGGAGATCTCCAGGGGCCGCCCCATGCATAAAGACGCAATGGCCACCATACACGCCCAGGGGCACAGTGCGCACGCGTCACGGGACACTGTCTGGAAGCGGAGGAAAAAGAATATACCTCCCTAAAAAAACAGCCCATTGCATAGAGGGATAGACAATTTGCTCTCCCCCTCTATCCATGATAGCTAAAGATCACTGTCACATATCACACCATAATATAAGGGGCTATACAGATAATATATAGACAGATAGTCAATTGATTTGAATACCACCCCCAAAACGGGGAGGGGAGGGAGGAAAAGGGGAAGGGGGAAAGGAGACGGGCGGGACACCCGCAACTACAGGCGAGAGACCACCACAACATTAGCCATTAAACATTTTTATGGAATTAGACCAAGTTAATCCTTAGGTCCCACCACATTATCACTCCCATATAGACTTCAGATAGATAACTGGAGCAATATCATGTGACCCACCCATATAGAGGAAAAAGGGCAGGGAAAATCCCAATATGACTATCATATCACTCCACATGGAGAAAAGGAATCTCTTGGCCATTAATCCCAGTAGTTCCCTCATTAGCTCATCAAAACCCAAAAATGAACAAATCCTCATTATATACCAACATTGGTAAACTACAGGTGCAAAAAAATATATATACTAGACGTATTGGTTTATATCATTATTCACCTCCAAAACAATTTTTTATATGATTTTTTGGACCCAGTGTATAATTATCTATGACACTGCACATAAATGAAAATAATGGGGTTTAGATATCATATTTGATCATATAAAAGTCCTCCATAGCCCCCACCAACAATTCTTCATCCATTCAGATATTGGACTTTGTTGGAAAATTCAAGGCTTCTTCCAGATCTGATGAAAAATCCAAAAAAACACAGGAAATGATTCTCCTCCCCAAATAATCTAAAAACAGGGTAAACAAACAAAGTATGTTAAAATCATATTAAAAACACAAAGAAAAACACTGCGGCACAATCAGCCACCACAACGTTGTCCTATGAGAGAATGGGAGTATTATAAAAATGGCGCATATGATAGGTTCTCATTTAAACCATGTGGGTGGACCGTGTTTAGAGCCCAAATCCACCGGGTTTCTTTTTGAGCAAGACGCTGGGATGTTCTTCCTCCCCGTATTCCCAAATCCACCATGTCAATACCCCGCACCCTAAGGCTCTTACTATTGCAATCGTGAAAGACCCTAAAATGTTTCGGGATCGGCTTCAATGATTGTATATCCGTCTCAGTGGCTGCGGCCTCTATGCCCAGTACATGCTCCCTGATCCTGACCTTGAGCTGTCGAGTCGTCAGCCCCACATAGATCAGGGAGCATGGACATGTGGCATAGTAGACCACATTACAAGATGTACATGTGATGGATTTCAGGATTTTATACGTCCTGCTCCCCGAAGAGTTTGTGAATGTTCCCGTCTTCTCCATATTGACACATGCTACACAATGGCCGCAAGCGGAACTCCCGCCGCCTTTTGTATGTACAAATGTGTCCAAAAATGTCTTAGGAGAATCCCCAACATAGTGGTTATGTACCAAATAATTTCCCAGATTTTTAGCCCTCCTAAATGTTATCTGGGGTATATCCGGGATTATTTTGGCCACCACTGGGTCCGTTTGCAATGGCCATGATTTCTGTAGAATAGAATGCATCTGCTCAGATTGAGCATTAAAGTTGGTAATGAACCTTACCACATCGGGCTTGGTTGTTGTGTCTCTAGATTTATATAACAGGGCATTTCTGTTGCTCGTTTTGGCCCGTAAATAGGCTCTTTTAATAGAGCGGTTGCTGTAACCATGCTCAGAAAAACGAGTCCTCATATCCCTTGCTTGGTTCTCAAAATCTTCCATTGTGGAGCAGATGCATCTTAGCCGCAGAAATTGGCCAACTGGTACCGACCGTGTCATGTGTGATGGATGGGAGGAAGATGCGTGCAAAAGCATGTTAGTGGAAGTTGGTTTTCTGAAGATGGTGGTTTGCACGACACCCCCCTGATCTTTGCTAATTGAGACATCCAAAAATTCAACCCTAAATTTATCAATCGCAATAGTCAAATATATATTGCGATCCCTATTGTTAAGCTGTTCAGTAAATTGCTCTAAAGATCCTCTATCTCCTTGCCAGATCAATAGAATGTCATCTATGTAGCTCGTCCATAAGAGGACGCGCTCCATAGATGGCAGTCGATCTGACATCAGGAGGTCCCTCTCCCACAGCCCCAGGAAGAGATTTGTGTATGAGGGTTCATAGGCCGCCCCCATCGCAGTCCCCTGGAGCTGCAGGAAAAAGGACCCCCTGAAGAGAAAAAAACTATGGGTCAGGGCGAATTCTAGGATCTCCAAAACCAATTTGCGAAGTCCAACCGAAATATTAGACATAGATAGAAAAAATTCTGTGGCCCGTAGGCCATCTTCATCTCTGATATTCGTGTAAAGCGATTCCACATCCATGGTGCAGAGAAACATATCATCATCTAAGACAAGACCATCAGTTCTACGTAGGAGTTGGTTCGTATCCTTTAAATACGAAGGGAGATCTTCAACAAGTGGTTGGAGAATAGAGTCCAACCACTTGTTTACCCTTTCTAAATATCCCCCTCATCCCGACACGATAGGTCTCCCTGGGGGGTCTTGATATTTTTGTGTGTCTTTGGGAGGAGGTAAAAAGTAGGGATGGCGGGTTCCGTCACCCAAAGTGCGGCCCCCAATTCCTTGGTGATGATAGTGGCCTCCATTCCCCTATTCAGAATCGACCTGAGCTGTGAGCAAAAGGCGGATAAGTGGTTATATGTCAATCTTTTATAGCAAGCGCTGTTGTTCAATTGGCGCATAGCTTCTTATTCACAGGCTGATTTAAGCCATATGACTATATTACCCCCCTTGTCCGCCGGCTTGATCACAGCATCAGGGAGACTACTTAAAACTGTCAAACGGTTTCTCTCCTCCACAGACAGATTGTCTTTCTGGACATATTGTGGAACCTTTAAGAATTCGTTGGTCACAACTTTTACAAAGAGGTCTATGGCACTACAACTAGTAAGGGGGGGAAACTTCTTTGAGCGTATCCTCAAAGAGGGAGGTATCTTACCTCCCTCGGGGGTCAAATGTTCCTCAGACAAATCCTCCAGTGTCCTTAGTGCCATCTGCTCTTCTGCTGTGGGAAATAAAGTATTCAAATTACCATAAAAAAAAATCGTTTAAAAATGAGGGATCTCCCAAAAATGTTTAAATCTTTGATAGCAGTAAATCTATCACATCCTGCCACCGGAGAGAAGGATAAACCTTTATGCAACAAGTTATAGTTTGCTTGTGTAAACTTATGACCACTCAGATTAATTACCTTGTTTGCACTGGCAGGACCCTCAATAGAACGATTCTTCTTTATTTTTTGTGGACGATAATTGAAATTTCTTGTCCTCCCATAATTGACACCCGAACGGGTAAAGAAGGAAGAAGCAGAAGCATCCGACTGCACACTGTGGGAGGACAATGAAGTATTTGAAGTACTCCGATGGGTAGATGATAACTGGGTCACAGGCTTCCTCCATAGATAAACTCTGTTATTATGATAATCCTTTAAATCTCTATTGAATTTAGATGTCTGTGTCTCGTTAATCTTTCTCACCACCGTGTCAATCTCTTTTTCAAGAATATCTTCATATGACTTTATTTGTTCAATTGAACACTTAGTCCGCAATATGGATAAAGTTTGATCAATATCTTTATCCAGATCATCAATTATTTTAGTGCTCAGACCAACCAACAAATTCATGAGGGTTATGGAACAAACCCCACATGCTTCCTCCCATCCAGATATAAAATCGGTATCCTCAACGGGAAAGGTGGGAAGGATTCGAACACGTAATCCCCTGGGTATCATTTTTTATCAATATACTTTTCAAGAAAAATTCTATTCCACCATATCCTTGTTCTCTTCTTTAACGTCTTTTGAAGAGAATCAAAGGTGGCATCACTCCCATGTTCACCAACTCTCATACCACTGTCTCCGTCATGTCCAAAGACTGCATCAGCTTGTCCGAGCCAGGATTTCTCTCTGGCTCTATAATCCATGTTACTGAGGCAACACCCTGTGCATAACACAGAAAGTAGATATACTGTCACAGCGACGGTAGAATCCAGCATATTTAATACATGTTTCAATAAATTGTGTAATGCTGTTAACTTTATGGACCTTATCAAGGACCCATCGCTATAATAGAGAGCACTAGTATGGAAACCACACCAAACACGACATATGGGTCAAAATATAAATTAGTTATAATTTTATTAATAGACATAAAGGAAAAAGGGGGGAACAAACATGTGGAAACATAAAGTGCAAGAGTGCTGACAAAGACGCGCGTGGCCAGACAATTAAATATTTATATTGGTATTAGGGTGTTTTCATCCATAAGATTTCCCATCATTATCCATATACTATGAGGGCTAGGGTACGTACTCTCAAAGTGGTTATTCCCAGGCACCACCAGCTATAAATTACCCGTGTAAGCCTAGTACTACATAAAGTCTGACCAGACAATTAAAATACCTAAATCGCCGTCTATCATAAAGCGGCAAAATAACCCCGGGTAACCGGTGCCAGTTTCAATCCATAATGCTGCCCATCTTTATCCACATAAAGGAGAGGATGAAATACATATACTCAGAGTGGATATTGTAAGGTATCACCCGCTGTTAAGTACCTATATAAGCCCAGTGCTGCGTGTGCGGTCTGGCCACCAGCGCGTCTCCCCGACGCGTGTTTCAGAGCGAGGCTCCTTCATCAGGGGGTGTGTCAGGGGAGGGGAATGCCCACGTGATAAAGGAGTAAACCGGATATTCCATGACGTGTGCCGGATATGACGCGTAACGCACCATGACAACCCGGGACGCAAGGCGAGCGCCGCGTCATGCAAAGAGAGGTCCCGGAGAGGGACCTCCTGACGTCAGATCAACTGCCATCTATGGAGCGCGTCCTCTTATGGACGCGCTACATAGATGACATTCTATTGATCTGGCAAGGAAATAGAGGATCTTTAGAGCAATTTACTGAACAGCATAACAATAGGGATCACAATATATATTTGACTATTGCGATAGATAAATTTAGGGTTGAATTTTTGGATGTCTCAATTAGCAAAGATCAGGGGGGTGTCGTGCAAACCACCGTCTTCAGAAAACCAACTTCCACTAACATGCTTTTGCACGCGTCTTCCTCCCATCCATCACACATGACACGGTCGGTACCAGTTGGCCAATTTCTGCGGCTAAGATGCATCTGCTCCACAATGGAAGATTTTGAGAACCAAGCAAGGGATATGAGGACTCGTTTTTCTGAGCGTGGTTACAGCAACCGCTCTATTAAAAGAGCCTATTTACAGGCCAAAACGAGCAACAGAAATGCCCTGTTATATAAATCTAGAGACACAACAACCAAGCCCGATGTGGTAAGGTTCATTACCATCTTTAATGCTCAATCTGAGCAGATGCATTCTATTCTACAGAAATCAGGGCCGATTTTGCAAACGGACCCAGTGGTGGCCAAAATAATCCCGGATATACCCCAGATAACATTTAGGAGGGCTAAAAATCTGGGAGATTATTTGGTACATAACCACTATGTTGGGGATTCTCCTAAGACATTTTTGGACACATTTGTACATACAAAAGGCGGCGGGAGTTCCGCTTGCGGCCATTGTGTAGCATGTGTCAATATGGAGAAGACGGGAACATTCACTAACTCTTCGGGGAGCAGGATGTATAAAATCCTGAAATTCATCACATGTACATCTCGTAATGTGGTCTACTAAGCCACATGTCCATGCTCCCTGATCTATGTGGGGCTGACGACTCGACAGCTCAAGGTCAGGATCAGGGAGCATGTACTGGGCATAGAGGCCGCAGCCACTGAGACGGATATACAATCATTGAAGCTGATCCCGAAACATTTTAGGGTCTTTCACGATTGCAATAGTAAGAGCCTTAGGGTGCGGGGTATTGATATGGTGGATTTGGGAATACGGGGAGGAAGAACATCCCAGCGTCTTGCTCAAAAAGAAACCCGGTGGATTTGGGCTCTAAACACGGTCCACCCACATGGTTTAAATGAGAACCTATCATATGCGCCATTTTTATAATACTCCCATTCTCTCATAGGACAACGTTGTGGTGGCTGATTGTGCCGCAGTGTTTTTCTTTGTGTTTTTAATATGATTTTAACATACTTTGTTTGTTTACCCTGTTTTTAGATTATTTGGGGAGGAGAATCATTTCCTGTGTTTTTTTGGATTTTTCATCAGATCTGGAAGAAGCCTTGAATTTTCCAACAAAGTCCAATATCTGAATGGATGAAGAATTGTTGGTCTGGGCTATGGAGGACTTTTATATGATCAAATATGATATCTAAACCCCATTATTTTCATTTATGTGCTGTGTCATAGATAATTATACATTGGGTCCAAAAAATCATATAAAAAATTGTTTTGGAGGTGAATAATGATATAAACCAATACGTCTAGTATATATATTTTCTTGCACCTGTAGTTTACCAATGTTGGTATATAATGAGGATTTGTTCATTTTTGGGTTTTGATGAGCTAATGAGGGAACTACTGGGATTAATGGCCAAGAGATTCCTTTTCTCCATGTGGAGTGATATGATAGTCATATTGGGATTTTCCCTGCCCTTTTTCCTTTATATGGGTAGGTCACATGATATTGCTCCAGTTATCTATCTGAAGTCTATATGGGAGTGATAATGTGGTGGGACCTAAGGATTAACTTGGTCTAATTCCATAAAAATGTTTAATGGCTGATGTTGTGGTGGTCTCTCGCCTGTAGTTGCGGGTGTCCCGCCCGTCTCCTTTCCCCTTCCCCTTTTCCTCCCTCCCCCCCCATTTTGGGGGTGGTATTTAAATCAATTGACTATCTGTCTATATATTATCTGTGTATCCCCTTATATTATGGTGTGATATGTGACAGTGCTCTTTAGCTATCATGGATAGAGGGGGAGAGCAAATTGTCTATCCCTCTATGCAATGGGCTGTTTTTTTAGGGAGGTATATTCTTTTTCCTCCGCTTCCAGACAGTGTTCCGTGACACATGCGCACTGTGCCCCTGGGCGTATATGGTGGCCGTCGCGTCTTTATGCGTGGGGCGGCCCCTGGAGATCTCCGGGACCTCCCTTTGCATGACGCGGCGCTCGCCTTGCATCCTGGGTTGTTATGGTGCGTTACGCGTCATATCCGGTACACGTCATGGAATATCCGGTTTACTCCTTTATCACGTGGGCATTCCCCTCCCCTGACACACCCCCTGACGAAGGAGCCTCGCTCCAAAACGCGCGTCGGGGAGACGCGCTGGTGGCCAGACCACACACGCAGCACTAAGCTTATATAGGTAATTAACAGCGGGTGATACCTTACAATATTCACTCTGAGTATATGTATTTCATCCTCTCCTTTATGTGGATAAAGATGGGCAGCATTATGGATTGAAACTGGCACCGGTTACCCGGGGTTATTTTGCCGCTTTATAATAGACGGCGATTTAGGTATTTTAATTGTCTGGTCAGACTTTATGTAGTACTAGGCTTACACGGGTAATTTATAGCTGGTGGTGCCTGGGAATAACCACTTTGAGAGTACGTACCCTAGCCCTCATAGTATATGGATAATGATGGGAAATCTTATGGATGAAAACACCCTAATACCAATATAAATATTTAATTGTCTGGCCACGTGCGTCTTTGTCAGCACTCTTGCACTTTATGTTTCCACATGTTTGTTCCCCCCTTTTTCCTTTATGTCTATTAATAAAATTATATCTAATTTATATTTTGACCCATATGTCGTGTTTGGTGTGGTTTCCATACTAGTGCTCTCTATTATAACGATGGGTCCTTGATAAGGTCCATAAAGTTAACAGCATTACACAATTTATTGAAACATGTATTAAATATGATGGATTCTGCCGTCGCTGTGACAGCACCCTATCTTTAGCATAGGGTGGGCAGATCGTGCGCTGGCCGTGTGCTAGCAGGATTTTGCCGTGCGCTGCGCACACGGGCGCACCTTCAAAAGTGCCTAATGCATTCTTCATCAGTATGTGAAATGGTGTATATAATTTTTTGGGTGATTTATTCGAAAAAAATAACAAATTGTTTTTATCCGCCAGTACACGCTAATTTCACCAAATTCAACTATAAATCAATTCATATTGATTCACCTAGCTCTAGTATCTAAATTAAATAATTTTAAATATTCACGAAAATATCCCATTTCTAAACCTACAACTTGCTTTAAAAACTGTGGGTAAAGACATCGCCCTAATTAATTATAAGCAATGACAGTCGTTGCCGCTTTTCTTTTGAAAAGAAAAAGAAAAATCATCTCCAGAAATTAAAGGAATGTTCTTTTTTTAACATACAGTTTGACAGTTATTTATTACAATCCAATTGGTGGTAGGCGTCAAAAGTGTTCTGACAAGTCTTTGATCTCATTGCTTGTGACACAGGTACAGTTTGACCTTGTAGAACAAGCAATTTAAATCAGCATCATTGACCACAAGTTCTTCCCATTATATTTCCAATCCACCTAATTGCAACTTCCAGCATCTATTATCTCCTTGATTCTTACAGTGTTATGGTTACCATTTGATTGATGCCATTTCCAGGAGTCAATTAAATTAAATTCACTCACTGTATACATTATTGATTTCAGAATGTGTTGAACAAAAACTATCGCCACACATGATTGGGCTTTTAAGGGAGCAGCGTAGGATGGTTCATGGTCACAGGTCATAGTCATTTGTCTTGTGAACAATCAGGACCGATGTGCTAGGTAATCTTCTAACCTCAGACCAATGGGCGTACATATTACTACTATTATTCTTCGTGTCACTGTCAATTCTCAAGGCAGAATACCACTAAAATAACAATTATTATCTGAGACAAACTATCAGTAAATGAGGTGTAAATAGCTACACTACATAGACCAGGAACAATATCTAATACTTAATCACTGCAATTTTTATATTTTCAAACATCAAGGGGATTAATCAAGACTGATGTTTTTTATGCCACTTTTGATATTGTGTTCGCTAATATAAGATGCAGAAAATTCATTGGGAGCCATTTGCCTCTTTATGAACGTGGCCCACCTTTCAGCTGCCTGTGTGGGAAAAATATACTCATGTCATGGACTGGAGTATATGTTTGCTGTAATTTATGCCACTTGCATTGGTGGCAGCCAACTCAGTAGGAGAGTGCTCCCCTAGTGGAACTTTCTACTAATTTTGCCACATTTCAAAAGGGATTTTATTCAAAACATGTCCCTTGATGACCGACATTCCTCTAAATGACATGCAAAATGTCCAAATTAATAGTGACTAACAAATGCTTTTTTCTTTTACTTTCTTCAACGTTCACAAATTAACGACACTGTGCATTTTTTCGATGCAATGGCAATAAAAAACACACTGCTTGCCATAATTTTCCAAAATTGCAGCAAAACATTGTGGTTTTACAGTGACTGTAGGCTAAAAACGCAGTACGTGAACACAGCCTAAGGCCGGAGTCACACTAGCGAGAAATATGGATGAATGTTATGTGAGAAAAAAATCGCATAGCACTCGGACCAATTTTTTATCTATGGGGCAGCTCCCATCATCCGATTTTTTTTTTCTAGCCCATATTATACGTGCGGAGGAAATTGCAGCATGCTGCGATTTGCACCGTATTACGCCCGAGACTCGCCAAAGCAAGTCTATGGGTGCGAGAAGAAAACTAATTACACACGGACCATACGTGTGACTTGCAAGAAATATGCACCGGTATAACTCCAAGTAAATCAAACTTCTGTGAAATCAAACTGTCCTCTTAAGGGGGTTTTACACATAGCGATATCGCTAGCAATATCATTAAAGCATCACCGATTTGGTGACGCAGCAGCGATATCGCTAGCGATATCTCTATGTGTGCTACTTACCTCCGACCGGCTCCCCCACTGTTTGTCGTTGATCACGCAGCTCCATTTCTAGTTGGGCGCTTCCTGCTGGACTTCCTGCTGGCGCCGATGAGCGACGCGCGGACGCAGAAGGGTGGACGTCAGGATCGCCGCGTCTGAAAGGTAAGTAATGACCGCTGTATCGCTGCTATGTCGCTGTGAGATCTGCCTGTTTGGCAGCTCACTAGCGAACATTTAGCGATGCACCAGCGATCCTGACTGGGTCGTATCGTTGTCGGGATCGCTGGTGCATCGCTAAATGAAAAGGGGCCTTTAGGAAGCAACACTGATTGACAATCAATTTCACATGCTGTTGTGCAAATGGAATAGATAACAGATGGAAATTAATGGCAATTATCAAGACACCCTCAATAAAGAAGTGGTTCTGCAGGTGGGGACCACAGACCACATCTCAGTACCAATGCTTTCTGGCTGATGTTTTGGTCACTTTTGAATGTTGGTTGGCTTTCACACTCATGGTAGCATGAGACGGACTCTACAACCCACACAAGTGGCTTGGGTAGTGCAGCTCATCCAAGATGGCACATCAATGCGAGCTGTGGCAAGAAAGCTTGCTGTGTCTCTCAGTGTAGTATTCAGAGGCTGGAGGTGCTAGCAGGAGACAGGCCAGTACACTAGGAGATGTGGTGGGGGCCATAGGAGGGCAACAACCCAGAAGCAGGTCCGCTACCTCTGCCTTTGAGCAAGGAGGAACAGGAGGAGAACTGCCAGAGCCCTGCAAAATTACCTCCAGCAGGCCACAAATGTGCATATGTCTGCACAAATGGTTAGACACAGACTCCATGAGGATGGTCTGAGTGCTTGACGTCCACAGATGGGGGCTGTGCTCACAGAGTCTGGAGATGCCATGGAGAGCAATCTGCTGCCTGCAATATCCTTCAGCATGACCAGTTTGGCAGTTGGTCAGTAATGGTGTGGGGTGGCATTTCTTTGGAGGGCTGCACAGTGTTGGGCTGTGAGCACAACTCCCATCTGTGGATGTCGGGCACTCAGACTCACACACTAATTTACAACCGGGACCAGTGCTAAGGCTACCAGCCCAGCTGTAAACCACTCCAGAATGAATGAAATCATGTCTGTGCAGGTGCCCTGGCTGACGGGGGATGAACTAATAAGTGTGGGAAAGTTTCTGAACTTTTTCCCAAGCTCCTAAGTTCACCTCAGGTCAGCCAGGGACTACGCACAGCCTCAGTGACATCAGCGGTAGTCACTGAGGCTGCACAGACTCCCCGCCTAACTGGCGGTGAACTGATAGCATGGGAAAATGTTCAGAAACTTTCCCACGCTTATTAGTTCATCCCCAGTCAGCCGGGGCACCTGCGCAGACATGATTTCATTGATTCTGCAGTGGTTTACAGCTGGGCCGGTAGCATTAGCACCGGTCCTGGTTGTAAACTAGTTAACCCCTTGTGATGAATTGCAGCAGAGGACCTGACTGAACTGCGGAGAGATATGAATATTGTTTTTTTTTATTTTTTTGGTTACAGGGATTCTGTTGGATTGGCAGCATAATAAATTTGTTCAAAATTTTTGTGTAATTATTTCACTAAAATAATTTTTAATTAATGCATGTCTTTTTTTAACCCTTTACTACTATTGGATTAACCCCTTTGCTCCCAAGGGTGGTTTGCATGTTAATGCCCGGGCCAATTTTTACAATTCTGACAACTGTCCCTTTATGAGGTAATAACTCTGGAACGCTTCCATGGATCCCGGTGATTCTGACAATGTTTTCTCATGACATATTGTACTTCATGTTAGTTGTAAAATTTCATTCATATAATTTGCGCTTATTTCTGAAAAAAACGGAAATTTGGCAAAAAATTTTAAAATTTCGCACTTTTCCAACTTTGAATTTTTCTGCTCTTAAATCACAGAGATATGGCACTCAAAAAACTTAGTAAGTAACATTTCCCACATATTTACTTTACATCAGCACAATTTGGGAACCAAAATTTTTTTTTTGTTAGGAAGCTATAAGGGTTAAAAGTTGACCAGCGATTTCTCATTTTTACAACACCATTTTATTTTTAGGGACCACATCACATTTGAAGTCACTTTGATGGGTCTATATGATAGAAAATGCCCAAATGTGACACCATTCTAAAAACTGCACCCCTCAAAACCAGATTCAAGAAGATTATTAACCCTTCAGGTGGTTCACAGGAATTTTTTGAATGTTTAAAAAAAATGAACATTTAACTTTTTTTTTCACAAAAAAAATTACTTCAGGTTCAATTTTTTTATTTTACCAAGGGTAACATGAGAAATTAGACTGCAAAAGTTATTGTGCAATTTGTCCTGAGTACACTGATACCTGATATATGGGGGGAACCAGTGTTTCAGTGCATGGCAGAGCTTAGAAGGGAAGGAGCGCCGTTTGACTTTTTCACAGCAAAATTGGCTGGAATTCAGATCGGATGCCACATCACGTTAGCAGAGCTCCTGATGTGTCTAAACAGTGGAAACCCCCCACAAGTGACACCATTTTGTAAACTATAGCCCCAAGGAACTTATCTAGATATGTGGTGAGCACTTTGAACCCCCAAGGGCTTCACAGAAGTTTATAACGTACAGACGTACAATTAAAAAATAATGTTTTTTCCACAAAAATGATCTTTTCACCCCCAACTTTTATTTTCCCAAGGGTAACAGGACCCCAAAATTTATTGTGCAATTTGTCCTGAGTATGCTGATACCCCACATGTAGGGGTAAACCACTATTTGGGCGCATGGCAGAGCTCGGAAGGGAAGCAGCACCATTTGACTTTTTTGGCTTGAATTGAGATCGGACGCCATGTCGCGTTTGGAAAGCACCTGATATGCCAAAACAGTGGAAACCCCCCACAAATCACACCATTTTGGAAACGAGACCCCCCATGGAACATATCTAGATGTGTGGTGAGAACTTTGAACCCCCAAGTGCTTCACAGAAGTTTATAACTAGAGTTGAGCGAAACAGGTCGACCAGATTCATAAGTCGCTGACTTATGCCAAAGTCGGGTTTCGCTGACCGAAACCCGACCACAGCGTGAAGTCGGCCATGCTGTCGGCGAAACGAGCGCCAAAGTCGGATTTTCCAGAATGCTTGCAGGTGCCTTTTTTTTCAGCCAATGAGCAAGGACGTACACTGTGGGCAACGAGATGACATGTGCACCATCCACCACCATCGTAGAGAAGGGCATTGAAGTGATTGGCTTGCTTTGGGGGGTGTCATAGTGTCTATGAAAGCCCTGACCGCCGACCTCCATTTTACTTTTGCCAATCTTAACAGTAGGGAGAGGTTGCTGTTTATCAGTAGGGAGAGAGTTAGGGCTGTAAAGATATGACAAGTTCTTATGCGCTTGTGCTGATAGCAATTGTGCTGTACAGTTAGTGTGCAGTGACAGGGGAGGATTTTCTTGTGTGCAGCAGCGCTGGTTATTAGGCTGCCTGATAGCTGTATTGCTGTGTGTACACTGCTGTGCAGACTGCTTTTTTCACAGCACTAATACTTTTATTCTTTTTTTCTACACAATTATTGACCGTTCATTTTTCCCCACACCGTATAGAGCTGTAGGCTCCTCACACACTACCGTGTACTGGCTGGTATCACGGACAAATACATGCTGACTATGTGTGTGACTCTGGAAATAAATACAGAGATTTAAATTTTCCCCTACACCGTATACTGCTGTATGCTCCTCTTACAGTACTGTATATCTGCTGTTTGTATTTCGGTCAAATACATACTGAGTGAGCGTCTGTGTGTGACTCCGGAAATATATACGGAGATTTAAATTTTTCCCTACACCGTATACAGCTGTACACTCCTCATACAGTACCGTATATCTGCTGTTTGTATTACGGTCAAATCCATATTGATTGAACTTCTGTGTGTGACTCCGTAAATAAATGCAGAGATTTAAATTGTCCCCTACACTGTATACAGCTGTACGCTCCTCATACAGTACCGTATATCTGCTGTTTGTATTACGGTCAAATACATACATGCTGACTATGTGTGTGACTCTGGAAATAAATACAGAGATTTAAATTTTCCCCTACACCGTATACTGCTGTATGCTCCTCTTACAGTACCGTATATCTGCTGTTTGTATTTCGGTCAAATACATACTGATTGAGCGTCTGTGTGTGACTCCGTAAATAAATGCGGAGATTTAAATTGTCCCCTACACTGTATACAGCTGTACGCTCCTCATACAGTACCGTATATCTGCTGTTTGTATTACGGTCAAATCCATATTGATTGAACTTCTGTGTGTGACTCTGGAAATAAATACGGAGATTTAAATTTTCCCCTACACTGTATACAGCTGTACGCTCCTCATACAGTATCGAATATCTGCTGTTTGTATTACAGTCAAATCCATACGGAGTGAGCGTCTGTGTGACTCTGGAAATACATACGGAGATTTAAATTTTTCCATACACCTTTCCTTGTGTCCTTCACCCCCACCAAAAGTGAAGGATGCGGCAGGCCACACTTCAAATTACTCCCTGGAGCTCTTTTCACGTACCATGCCTAAGTTATCAAGTGAAATCCTGAATTCCCCAGTCCAAGATGAATATGACATGGAGTGTCATGCCCATGCAATTTTTTGCTGCGATTATATCCTTAAATTTAAGCCCTAGAGTTACAAATTTTTACTAACACAAACTAATAAATTTATCAAACACTGACAAATATAAATCGTTTTGATATGCCATGGTTTACTATATGTAAACTATGTGTCATATCATAGAGAAAACAAAAACAAAAAACACAAATTTCTAAATAAAAAATTAAAAAATAAACAGCAAATAATGCATAAATGTAATAATAATAAGGGTATTTAGTAAACAAAATTTTGATCAAAAGAATGTACAAGCCATCCTGCCACGTCAAGGCAACCCTTGTGGGACAGTCCTAACTCTAGTATTTAAAACCTTTCCACTTGCCAAGTGACGTAAATGTGAATAAGGATCGAGGGACTGAACGACTAGTAAAAGCATAGGCCAGACAGGATGGTTTTCCCAGCTCAGAAAGAGATTGGTCACACACATATATGCACAGAATGCACAATGAAATGAATAAAAAACTGGAGTCTGAACTGAGAAAGTAAGTTAATGTGCATACTGCGGTGGTGGCAAGCACCGAGGGACAGCGTCGGGGCAGCAAGCATCAGGGGACAGAGGGCGGCGGCAGTATCAGACACCGGCAGCAGCACGCTGCACATCAAAACACCCCCTCATCCCAGCAGCAATGTTCCACTCGGCTTTCTCCATCACCACCCCCGGTAAGCAATAAGACGCATGGATTATAAGTTGCACCACCATTTTATTAAAAAAAAAGTTTTTTCCTATTTTTCTCCTCAAAATTTGGGGTGCGTCTTATAATCCAGAGTGTCTTACAAAGCGAAAAATACTGTAAATCGTTTTGATATGCCATGGTTTACTATATGTAAACCATGAGTCATATCATGTTGGGTTCTGTAATGATTTTACAGAAGCCGGCAATTGATTTAGTGGCTACTATGCTATTTAGAACTCTATGAACTATATATATATATACTAGCCGAAGAGCCCGGTGCTGCCTGGGCATAGTAACTAACTGTGGTTAGTTATAGCAAATTAAAATTATCCTCCATCCCATAGTCCCGTGCCCATATACCCATCATACATATCCACGATCCCATAGGCCCGTGCCAATATACCCATCATACATATCCTCCATCCCATAGTCGAGTTCCCATATACCCATCACATATCCTTCATCCCATAGTTCCATGCCCATATACCCATCACACATCCTCCATCCCATAGTCCCATGCCCATTTACCCATCATACATATTCTCCATCCCATAGTCCCATGCCCATATACCCATCATACATATTCGCCATCCCATAGTCGAGTGCCCATATACCCATCACACATCCTTTATCTCATAGTCCCATGCTCATTTACCCATCATACATATCCTCCATCCCATAGTTCCGTGTCCATATACCCATCATACATATCCACCATCCCATAGGCCCGTGCCCATATACCCATCATACATATCCTCCATCCCATAGTCGAGTGCCCATATACCCATCACACATCCTCCATCCCATAGTCCCATGCCCATATACCCATCACACATCCTCCATCCCATAGTCCCATGCCCATATACCCATCATACATATTCGCCATCCCATAGTCAAGTGCCGATATACCCATCACACATCCTTCATCTCATAGCCCCATGCCCATATACCCATCATACATATCCTCCATCCCATAGTCCCGTGCCCATATACCCATCATACATATTCACCATCCCATAGTCCCATGCCCATATTCCCGTCATACATATCCTCCATCCCATAGTCCAGTGCCCATATACCTGTCACACATCCTCCATCCCATAGTCCCGTGCCCATATACCCGTCATACGTATCCTCCATCCCATAGTCCAGTGCCCATATACCCATCACACATCCTCCATCCCATAGTCAACCATTATGACATCATAATGAGCGGCGGGGCTTGTAACCTATGATGACATCAGCGTCGCCATTGCAACCATTATGACATCATAATGAGGGGCGGGGCTTGATACACACACACTTTTTCCCCATTATGCAGATAGGGGCAAAATTGTTTGGTGAATTGGAACACGCGGGGTTAAAATTTCACCTCACAACATAGCCTAGGACGCTCATGGGGTCCAGACGTGTGACTGTGCCAAATTTTGAGGCTGTAGCTGCGACGGTGCGGATGCCAATCACAGACATACATACATACATGCATACATACACACACTTGAGCTTTATATAATATATATATATATATATATATATACACTCACTGGCCACTTTATTAGGTACACCATGCTAGTAAGGGGTTGGACCCCCTTTTGCCTTCAGAACTGCCTCAATTCTTCGTGGCAGAGATTCAACAAGGTGCTGGAAGCATTCCTCAGAGATTTTGGACCATATTGACATGATGGCATCACACAGTTGGCGCAGATTTGTCGGCTGCACATCCCTGATGCGAATCTCCCGTTCCACCACATCCTAAAGATGCTCTATTGGATTGAGATCTGGTGACTGAGGAGGCCATTTGAGTACAGTGAACTCATTGTCATGTTCAAGAAACCAATCTGAGATGATTCGAGCTTTATGACATGGCGCATTATCCTGCTGAAAGTAGCCATCAGATGTTGGGTACATTGTGGTCATAAAGGGATGGACATGGTCAGCAACAATACTCAGGTAGGCTGTGGCGTTGCAACGATGCTCAATTGGTACCAAGGGGCCCAAAGAGTGCCAAGAAAAAATTCCCCACACCATGACACCACCACCACCAGCCTGAACCGTTGATACAAGGCAGGATGGATCCATGCTTTCATGTTGTTTACGCCAAATTCTGACCCTACCATCCGAATGTCGCAGCAGAAATCGAGACTCATCAGACCAGGCAACGTTTTTCCAATCTTCTACTGTCCAATTTCGATGAGTTTGTGCAAATTGTAGCCTCAGTTTCCTGTTCTTAGCTGAGAGGAGTGGTACCCGGTGTGGTCTTCTGCTACTGTAGCCCATCTGCCTCAAAGTTCGACGCACTGTGCGTTCAGAGATGCTCTTCTGCCTACCTTGGTTGTAACGGGTGGCAATTTGAGTCACTGTTGCCTTTCTATCAGCTCGAACCAGTCTGCCCATTCTCCTCTGACCTCTGGCATCAACAAGGCATTTCCGGCCACAGAACTGCCGCTCACTGGATTTTTTTTCTTTTTCGGACCATTCTCTGTAAACCCTAGAGATGGTTGTGCGTGAAAATCCCAGTAGATCAGCAGTTTCTGAAATACTCAGACCAGCCCTTCTGGCACCAACAATCATGCCACGTTCAAAGGCACTCAAATCACCTTTCTTCCCCATACTGATGCTCGGTTTGAACTGCAGGAGATTGTCTTGACCATGTCTACATGCCTAAATGCACTGAGTTGCCGCCATGTGATTGGCTGATTAGAAATTAAGTCTTAACACACAGTTGGACAGGTGTACCTAATAAAGTGGCCAGTGAGTGTACATATATATATAAATATAATATGTGTCTCAATGACATGTGTGTGTGTGTGTATATATATATATACACACACACACACTAGCTATGAAGTAGCAAGCATTTTTATTGGTATATGGTCTCCCATCCTGGTATGTGCTGCCCCCTCCTATCCTGGTATGTATGGCACCCCTCATCACTATCCTGCTATGCATGGCCCCCTCGTCCCTATAATGGTATGCATGGCCCCCTTATCCCTATTCTGGTATGTATGCATGGCACCCCATTCCTCATCCTGGTATTCAAGGTTTCCTCACCCCCCAGTACTGGTATGCATGGTACCCCCTCATACCTATCATGGTATGCATAGTTCCCTCACCCCCCAATCCTGGAATGCATGGTCCCCTCACCCCCAATCATGGAATGCATGGTCCTCTCACCCCCAATCCTGGAATGCATGATCCCCTCACCCTCCAATCCTGGTATGCATGGTCCCCTCACCCCCCAATCCTGGTATGCATGGTCCTCCCTCATCTGTATCGTAGGATGTATGGTACTCCTTCACCCGCCAATCCTGGTATGCATGGTCTCCTTATCCCCAGTCCTGGTATACATGGCACCCCTTACCTCCAAATTCTGGTATGCATGGTACCCCTTACCTCCCAATTCTGGTATGCATGGTATCCCTCATCCCCCAATTCTGGTATGCATGATCCCCTCACCCCCCAATCTGGGTATGCATGGCCCCCTCACCCCCCAATTCTGGTATGCATGGCCCCCTCATCCCCCAATTCTGGTATTCATGGTCCTCTCACCCCCCAATTCTGGTATGTATGGTTCCCTCACCCCCCAATCCTGGTATGCATGGTCCCCTCACCCTCCTATCCTGGTATGCATGGTCCCCTCACCCTCTATCCTGGTATGCATGGTACCCCTCATCCCCCTATCCTGGCATGCATGGCTCCCTCACTCCCCAATTCTGGTATGCATGGTCCTCTCACCACATATCTTGGTATGCATGGTACCCCTCATCCCCCTATCCTGGCATGCATGGCTCCCTCACTCCCCAATTCTGGTATGCATGGTCCTCTCACCACATATCTTGGTATGCATGGTCCTCTCACACCCCAATTCTGGTATGCATGGTACCCACACCCCCCAATTCTTGTTCGCATGGTCCTCTCACCCCCCCAATCCTGGTATGCATGGTCCTCTCACCTCCCTATCCTGGTATGCATGGTCCTCTCACCCCTCTATCCTGGTATGCATGGTACCCTCACCCCCCAATCCTTGTATGCATGGTCCTCTCACCTCCCTATCCTGGTATGCATGGTCCTCTCACCCCTCTATCCTGGTATGCATGGTCCTCTCACCCCCCTATCCTGGTATGCATGGTACCCCTCACCCCCCAATCCTGGTATGCATGGTCCCCTCACCCCCCAATCCTGGTATGCATGGTCCCCTCATCCCCCAATCCTGGCATGCATGGTCCCCTCACCCCCCTATCCTGGTATGCACGGTACCCCTCATCCCCCTATCCTGGTATGCATGGCTCCCTCACTCCCCAATTCTGGTATGCATGATCCTCTCACCTCCCTATCCTGGTATGCATGATGCCCTCACCCCCCTATCCTGGTATTCATGGTCCTCTCTCCCCCCTATCCTGGAATGCATGGTCCTCTCACCCCCCCAATTCTGGTATGCATGGTACCCTCACCCCCGACCCTTGTATGCATGGTCCTCTCGCCCACCAATTCTGGTATGCATGGTCCTCTCTTTCCCCTATCCTGGTAAGCATGGTCCTCTCACCCCCCCTATCCTGGTATGCATGGCACCCCTCATCCCCCTATTCTGGTATGTTTGGTACCACTCACCCCTATCCTGGTATGCATGGTCCCCTCAACCCCCCAATCCTGGTATGCATGTTCCCCTCACCCCCCTATCCTGGTATACATGGTACCCCTCACCCCCTATCCTGGTATGCATGGTCCCCTCACCCCCAATCCAGGAATGCATGGTCCCCTCATCCCCTTATCCTGGTATGCATGTTCCCCTCACCCCCAATCCTGGTTTGCATGGTCCCCTCACCCCCAATCAAGGAATGCATGGTCCCCTCATCCCCTTATCCTGGTATGCATGGTCCCCTCACCCCCTTATCCTGGTATGCATGGTCCCCTCACCCCCCAATCCTGGAATGCATGGTCCCCTCACCCCCCTATCTGGGTATGCATTGTCCTCTCATCCCCCTTTCCTGGCATGCATGGTCCTCTCACCCCCCAGTCCCCTCACCCCCAATCCTGATATGCATGGTCCCCTCATCCCCCAATCCTGATATGCATGGTCCCCTCATCCCCCAATCCTGGTATGCATGGTACCCTCACCCCCTCAATCCTGGTATGCATGGTCCCCTCACCCCCTTATCCTGGTATGCATGGTCCCCTCACCCCCCAATCCTGATATGCATTGTCCCCTCACCCCCCTCAATGCCGTGATGTCAGGACAGGATGTGTTGTGGTACAGGACTCGGCGCCTGCGCAGTCCACACTTTCCGGCACCATTTTCTTGCAGACACACTGTAGTCTTCTACAACATGGCGGTGGAAAGCAAGGACTGCTCAGACGCCGAGTCCGGCACCACAACATGCCCTGTCCAGACATCACGGCCCAACAATGTAATGATCGGGTATTGACGCGGGGTCTCGCCGTGATGTCAGGAGAGGGCCTGCATCAATAGCCGATCATTAAGTTGTTGTTCCGTGATGTATGGAGAGGGCGTGTTATGGTGCCGGACTCGGCGCCTGCGCAGTCCTCGCTTTCCGGCGCCATTTTCTTTAAGACACACTGCAGTGTGTCTTCTACAAAATGGTGGCGGTAAGCGCGGACTGCGCATGTGCCGATTCCGGCGCCACAACCCACCCTCTCCTGACGTCACATGAAGATGCAAGACTCCACGGCAACAGCAACACCGGATCGGTAAGGTGTTGCGGAGATTGCGGTATGCGTTCAGTGCTTACGCATACCGCGATCTCCTGGGGGGATGTGTCACTCTGTCTGGAGCAAGACTGCGCAGTGCGCAAACGCGTCGCTCTTGCGCAGTTTATAGAGGCTTCAGACAGAGTGACGCTTACAGCGTTATATTATAGATATATAGATACTGTATGTATATATATATATTTATGTATGTATTCTATATGTATTCTATCTGTATATATCTATTCTTTTGTTTTGTGTTTTAACCTGTCATTGTGTCCATTTTGCTAGCCAGCGAGAAAATCTCACCATACGGATGCCATACGGATGTGACACGGATATTTTGATGCAAGGAAATTGCATCCTCGCATCAAAAACGGATTACATACGGATCACTGTTCATGAAACATTGATGCGATTCTCGGAATTAAAAAACGGACCGATTTTTATACATTATGTGTGACTCCAGCCTAACACCTACTGTACTAACAGTTACAAACTGACACTGATAAACAGGTTTATACATGTTCAGTGTTTAGTCAGTATATTACATCAGTGTTTATAAGCTGAAAACAGGAGTGGAACAATCAAAGGAAAAGAAGAAACACGTCATCACTTCTGGATTTTTCACCCACTCCTGGTTTTGGCTTACAACAAATACTGATCTAATAGTATGGGGGTCACTAATAGGCTGTTAACCTGGATGCTATTCATCACCTGTATGTGAACCACGCCCCATACAAGCCTCTATTGTATAATAATATACTAAGAAACCACACCCTCCATGGATTGGTAGGCCGTGAGTGGTTGCCTCCTCAGTATTTTTGCACCTGTGTTGCCTCCATCTTAACTACATGGGTCTGCAGCATCCTGAGAATTTTTAGTCCTCTTTTTGTGGCTTTGCTGTTTAGTGTTACAAATACTGACCAAATACTGACCATGTGAATGTGGCCTCAAAAGGGACTCTGTCAGAACAGGATGACTGTACAAACCAAGTACACGTGCCCGGTGCACATATCATGGCAAAACATTTAACTAGACCTTCCCACATGCTTGTTTTCCCTCTATCTCCCTCTCTTCTTCTTTGATTGACAGCTTTGACTTCATAGAGACAGAGAAAGATGGAGATGGAACCAAGGAGGTGGGAAGGTGTAAGGTTTTTTTTTTTAAGACTTTCACTCTATATGAGGCGGTCGCTGAGAGTTCCTCACTTATTGCGCCGCGGCGCCTTCTCTCTCTCCAGCCCAGATGGTTCTCGAGTGTGTTATGGAAGGCATTGTTCAAGACATTACAGTTGGAACTAAGCAGGGATCTGACGAACTTTTCTCTTGTGTTACTAACGGACCTTTTTCATGAGCAGCTCTGCTTCTGCAGCAAATAGAAATGACAACAAAAAATTTAAAGGGGGACAACAGATCTGTAGGAGTAGGTTCCAAAGTGATCCATGTCAGAAAGCTTCCAGGGGATGTTACAGAGGCTGAAGTTATAGCTCTTGGCCTTCCATTTGGAAAAGTGACTAATATTTTGATGTTAAAAGGCAAAAGCCAGAGGGCACAGGCAACTCTGCTGGCTGTGAATTCTGTACAGCCTACTAGTGATGCACTCTCCAATGCCGCTACTACACTGGATGCAGGCATGCGTGTATCTGGACAGAGTACAGTTCTGAGAATAATTGTAGAAAATTTGTTTTATCCAGTTACATTTGATGTCTTGCATCAGATATTTTCTAAATTTGGAACTGTACTTAAAATAATAACCTTTACAAAGAACACTCAGTTTCAGGCACTTCTGCAGTATTCTGATCCTATAAGTGCCCAACATGCCAAACTGTCTCTGGGCGGCCAGAACATCTATAATGCTTGCTGTACACTCAGAATTGACTTTTCAAAACTCACAAGCCTTAATATGAAATACAACAATGATAAAAGTAGAGATTTCACACGCCCTGATCTGCCATCTGGTGATGGACAGCCTTCATTGGATCAAACCATTGCTACCTTTGGAGCACCTGGACTGATTTCCAACAACCCATATGCTACTGCTGGCTTTCCTCCTGCCTTTGCAATCCCACAAGGTGTCCTTGGAACACTTACACCCCTTGCACTTCCAACAGCAGCTGCAGCAGCAGCAGCCGATTGCAGGCTTGGCATTCCTGGTCTAGGGACTCCTGGAAACTGTGTCCTGCTGGTTAGCAATCTCAGCCCAGAGAGCCTGACCAGATGAAAAAAATATTGTCAATAAAATGGGACGAGTGTCGTACCTTGTCCTTGTACCATGCCTCAACATGTCCTATTGTCCACCACCCTCGGATCCTTCAAACGGAACCTGAAAACCCATCTTTTCAGGAAAGCTTACAGCCTGCAATAACCATTCTGCCTCCTCACCACCGCCCGAGCCGCTGCCTCAAAACCACCAGAGCTGCTGCACCCCTGACCTTCTGTCTCTTCCGAACTATTCCATAGAATGTAAGTCCGCAAGGACAGGGTCCTCTCCCCTCTGTACCCAGTCATTGTAAATTTCTTTACTGTTAACGATATCTATAACTTTGTATGTAACCCCCCCTTCTCATGTACAACAGTACAACACCATGGAATTAATGGCGCTATATAAATAAATAATAATAATAACAAAAAAAGGATTGTCCCTGCTGTGGAGCACCATGCGCCGGTACTTTGAACGGTCATGCTGTGGTGACAGAAAACCTTTAACAAGCTGACACTGAAAGAAAACTGATAATTTAACAGAATTTAGTCCAAATGCCAGTTTATACAGTTAGGCTGTGTTCACATACTGTGGATGAACCATTTGTAGTGATTTTTAAGATGTGAAACCAGTGAAAGCAACCTAACTGTAATTACAAGCAACCCAACTACCATTAAGAACATCTGGCTAGCTCTTAACTGTTTCCTTGCCTGGTATTTTTCAACAGTTCGCATTTCGTAGCCAGGACAATTTTCACACTTTTGACATGTACAAATAAAACCTAAATTAGTAAATAAAAATTTATTATTGATCTCCAATATCTATGTTTTCTGAATATAGAAACTTGGAATATTGTAAAAATGTTCCACAGGACTTTATACATGGCGGTACCTTCATGCAATTTTGCATCAAATTAGATTTTTTTTGCTCAAAATTCATAAAAACTTCTATTAGTAGCTAAAAGTGTGACCCAAATAGAAAATGACAAATGTTGAACCTCTTTAGAATAAAAGTCTCACTTGTACAGCGTCCAAATGGACCACCTAGGCGTAGGTCTACACTTCCTTTGCCTTTCTAAAATCATCAGAACTAGGAAGACACAAAACGTGCTTTTACACTGGAAAATTCAAATCTGGCAAGTGTCATTTTAGGCAGTAATAACTCTACAATTGCCTTTCCCTGTCCCATTAGTCTTGAGATAGCTTTTTTAATGGCGCATTGTACTTTATGTTAATACCAAATTTAGGTTTTGAAATTATAACCAAATTTTTTTTTGAAGAAAATGTAAAAAAATTAACACTTTTCAAACTTTTAATAATGTGTCTGTCAAAACAGATATACCACATAAGATAGTTAATAATTGACACGCAATCCTACCATTTTAAAGATGAAACCCTTATAGTATTCAAGATTATTGAACATGAAGGAGCTTCACATGATCTAATGCAAAGTCTAATGAAAATATAAAAAATTCCATTCCAATTTTTTTTTACATGGAAATGAAAATATTTAGACACACGTGAAGTCTCAGAAAAGAAGTAGCGCCATTTAGAGCTCAAATTTTGCTGGAGTAGTTTCCTGACTCCATGATTCATTTGGCCCTGATACACTGGTACACATTAAACTACCTAGATGCAGCCCAATTTTTGAAAACTAATCCAATAAAGGCATCATAGGGTGTAGTGATTATTTTGACCTTAAAAGTGTTTTCAAGAAATTAATCTGCGGCTGACGTCAAAAAGTGTGAGAAACGTTCAATTTTTTTTCTCCAGTTGAGGTTATTTTTTTCGATGTTGACTTTGTAGTGTAATTTACATGTTAAATTCATTTTGTGGGTCAGTAATATTAACAAAATACAACATTTATACAGTGTGGTTTATGTTTGGCAGCGCAGTGGCTCAGTGGTCAGCACAGTAGACTTGTAATGTTGGGGTCTTGGGTTCAAATCCCATCAAGGGCAAAATGTGCAAGGAGTTTGAGTTTCATCCCACACTTCAAAAACTAGTAGGGAATTTAGATTGTTAGTACCATTGAGGAACAGTATTGATGTCTGTAAAGTGCTGTGGAAATAATGGCGCTATTTAAGTGAATATGTTTGCACAATAGAAAAACTACATATAAAAGAAATATATTATTATATTGCCATATTTTTGTGATCATAACCATTTTGCTTTTATGTTGACAGTTTTATATGAAGGCTCATACTTTGTCAGGACGATTTGTGGCTTTTGGGGTACATATGACTTTTTATTCTATCTTTTGTGAGATAAAGTGACAAAAATAGAATTTTGGAGGAAAAAAATGCTATGGTGTTCACTAGCTGGAATCAGAAAGATGCTAATTTCATAGTATGCATTGTTATGGACATGGTGATACCAAATATGTATTGCTTATCTAAATTGTATTACTTTTTTATAATAAAAAAAGGATATTTTTATTTTGATATTACCTTCTATTTTTCAGAAACATTTTTTCACTGTGCTGATGTGATTCCCAACAATTCTTACACACTGACAGCAAGTAATCACATATGATCTCTCTCCTGTCCCTGCAATCTGTCAGCACCCACGTAGCCACATCTCCTACACAATGATAAAAATCCGGGTGGGGGGGATTTAACAGGCTGTATCTCTGCCAGGATTGCAGAAACAACAGTGGTTCTGGACACATAAAAATAAATGAAAGCTGTAGAAAACTCACCTTCCCACTCGGCTCATTGGCCCCTAAGGTCTTCACCAACTATCCGGTCCTTGGCACATCTTCTTGTCACTGCCACTGAGTGCTGAGCCTTCACGCATCTTCACGCTAGGCTGGGACTTCTGCACAGTTCTAAGAAAGCACACGGAATATGATAATTCGACACTCACCATGACCGTACATGAGCATCTACACAATCATTCCAGGCCTCATCCAAGCCTGAAGCTCTGGTCTAACATGAATAAGCCTCAGGATTTAGCGCTCACTGGAGATGATGAGAAGATGCTCTGAGGACTGGATGAGAGATGGCACTGAGCAGACAGGTCAGAGAAGTGCATTTTACTTCTAAATAATGGCTATAAGTATTGTGAGTGATTATAATTATTGAATATAATTATTTTGAGTGAGTTTAAGTAATTTTTATTTTTTAACCTTTTGACGGCTGCAACTTTGTTGAATCTGCATAGATGCCAATTGCAAAAAATCCACATGCCTATTTTTTTTTAGAATACTTCAGGAGAATTTTATTCCACTTGAATATTTTCCCTCATGTGTACTCTGAAGCCATCTTAGTTGCATCCTAGTGCTGTCTGTTTTTCATTGTCAAAGGCAAAACATAATTTGGAAAACCTCCATAACTTGTTCTTTTTTTGTGCACACAAAAAAATTGATGATGATACATTAATGGTAAAAAAAAGGCAATAGGACAAAAAAACTAATGAAGATCTAAACCAGCATACTCATGAAAAGCGTATGCTGACATGACGCCTTTTTAAAGAGGATTTCACCAGGAAATTGTGCAAAAAAGAGCCGAAAACAATGTCGGAAAGAAATAATTAACATGTGCAGCAATATCGAAACGACTTGCTGTGAATATGCTCTTTTCTAACTTCTTTTAACTGTCTCAGGCTTTGAAAGCCGTGAAGTGACTGAATAAAGTAACAAATCCGTTCTTGGAAGTCGGCATGTAGTTAAAAAACCCTGGCAAAGCCACTGCAAAAGACGTCAGAAAATATACTGTAGTGAAAACAATGCCGGCAATATCCTGATGTGTCTTTTGCTTCAAAAATAATGTGGGCAGGCCGGTGTCTAAAAGGTGCCCTGTACACATGGAAAAAATGGACTTTTTTTCTTATATGAGAAAAAAATAACTTACATACTTAAAAATAGGATTGGGAGGGTGCAACTAAAATGTCTGCAATGATGAGAGAGGAGAAACTACAGTAAATTTACATATTCTGTATTATTGCCATCTCGTCCTTTTCCGTTTGGTACTCATTTCGTTATATGCGGTACCTCTCTGCTTTAAAGGTGCAGGCAGATATCTCATATACTAATACTTCAGTAGTTGAAATTTACTGATCATACTATATATATTTTAGACCCTCTGGTTAAAGAACCACATTAGTTGCCTGGTCTGATCAGTAATATACAGTAAGGCCTGATTCACACTTCCGTTTTTGACCAATCATTTGCAAAAAAACGGGTCCACCATTTTTTTTGTCGGATCCGTTTTTTTCCCCATTGATTTGCATTACCGGCGGATCTTGACGGATGGCCATCCGTTGGATCCGTTTTTTTGCGGATCCGTCAATTTTTTTGCGTCCGCCGAGACGCCTGGACGGACCATGTAACGTTTTTTGTGCTGCAGGATTCGCACTTTTATAGTGCGCATGCCTGGAGGAATGAAGTCAGGCGGAAATTTAACCCTGAAATCATTTCTGGCGGACAGAAAAATTCTCTCTCTCTCTCTCTCTCCCCTTCCCGGGTAGCAGTTCCTTTAAAATTCGTCATTCGGCAGATCCATCAAAAAAACGGTCCGGTGCATCCGTTCACATCAGTTAACAACGGATCCGCTTTCAGCCATTTTGGCGGATTTTAACTGACACAAAAAAACTGATGTGTGAAACAGGCCTAAGCATTAATAATATAGGTGGCTGCTTTACATCAACCATTTATTAATATAATATTTTATCACTCACTTAATCTCACATGCCCAACAGGATACACTGTAAAGAGATATGGTGTCTTATAGATTTTGATAAGCACTTTGTATAGAAACATCAGTCGGGTAGGTCCCTCTCCTTACCTTGCTTTCCTCAGATACCTTTTTTTGCATATAAATGTCTGATTTTTTTGTATGCCGTTGCTGAATATGGATTATTATGTAGTTGTGTCTTCTCTTTTACCTCATGATTGACACTCTTAATGTTGGAAGAAACCTACTTGTATGCTATATACGATCAAATATTATCTCAAGTATGATCTCCATTATTGGTATGTTCATTTTTGTCTATTTTTGTTATTGATTTATATATCATCTGCTTTCTTTTTTTATAAACACACATATAAAAAGCGGGCTGAAAAAAAGCCCTAGCAGCTCACCAACCACAGCCGGAGCTCGGAGCCTCATCTGGATCCAAAGGAAGGTTGATTGTAGACAAGGAAAGAAGAAAGGTTCCAACTTCCAGGATAATACATTTTTATTCCAAAATGAAGATAAAAAATTCCATACACAACTTTCTCCCCATATACAAATGGATGTGTGTCGGGCACTGAATCAGATACGCGTTTCGATCCTTGGTGGATCTTTATCACAGCTAAAAAAATTAGTGACATGACGCTAATCTTATATTTTTCAAGGACCAATAGAATTAGCAACTGCTGTCACATGATCAAATTGACAGGTCCTGTACGCATTTGTCTACATAATGCAAGATTGCGTTATACTCATTCATTAAAATACAAAACAGAAACAAATATAACATATTAAAATACAGAAATAATTAATAATGATACATGATTTCATTTCTTTTGTTTAAACTATAGCAACAATGGCCACCACACAGCTCCAACTTAAGTGAACGGAGCTGAAAATCTCACCGTCCACATGTTCTCAGGCTAAAAGTTGAGAAATAATATGTGAAACCCCAATCATTGTTAGACAGAAGTCTGATCTGAGTGTTAAGCTAAGAATCTTGTGTTCACTTTTGCAAACCAACAATAGATCAATGTATGAGTTTTGGATACGTGGTCCATGTCTTTTTCTACAGCTTTGGTATATGGTAACGGGAACCTGGCAGTCAATTCATGCTGCCCAAACCACAGATAGCATGAATCCAAACCTGGCTGCATAATAGCTCTACTTGATTAACAAGTATGTGTGTTCATAAAGAGAGATCTGTCCAACCCCTAAGGCGATTAAGGCGAAGCAGACTGGGAAAAAAACAAAGTAGTCTCATCGCTCGCTAAAGTCCCCAGACCAGATCTGAAATGCTGGAGGCTTTCAGAGAATGAAATACTTGACTGCGATCAATCAGCCAGGCTAGGATTCATGCTGTCCGTGGTTTAGGCTGTATGAATTGACTATCAGGTTCCTTTTAAAGGGAATCTGTCCCAAAGTTTTTTGCTACCTAATCTGAGAGCAACATAACATAGACACAGAGACACCAATTCCAGTGATGTGTCACTTACTGGGCTGCTTAGTTTAATTTTGATAAAATCACTGTTTTATCAGCAGGAATTTATAACTAGAGAACTAGTAAACCTACTGCCAGGTAGTCAAGCATATTCATGAGCTCTATATAACCAGGCTTTGATTGGCAGCTTTTGGTGTACACTGCACATGAGCAGAAAGCCATCAGTCAGTGGTGTGGGTGAGGTTATATAGAGCTCCACATACAGAGAACTGGTAGATATGTAGCAGATAAAAGAGATTTTTATCAAAATGATAGTAATCAGCATAGTAAGTGACACATCACTGGCATCAAGGTCACTGCCTCTGAATTATCCTGCTCTCAGATTGAGTAGAAATATCTGGTGACAAATTCTCTTTAAAAACCTTTTGAGTGAATTCTGAGGGAAAGCTTTCTGTTTGTCAGAAGTGTGATGGATTTGTTATCCTATTTGCCCAGCTTCCAATATTTGCCTAAACTACTAATTTCTAGTATTTGCATTTCTACTTCCCCTGTGTGCAGAAAATGCTCAAGTGATACTGAGTTCAAATGAAATTTAATTATTTCTGCTTCAGTTCGGTCAGGATTTCTGTGCAATATTACATGGATTTCTCAATTGTATTTAGCTTTCTTCTGGATGATGTTTCTGACAATTACTGTTACAATTTAAATCAAAGAGAAGGTGTTAATCCCAGGAGACGTGCAATGTCTGTAAAATATTAATAACTAAGTAGGCTTCACACAGTCTAGGATTTACAAAATCAAATATCAAACATAAAGATTTTAATTTATGTATTCATGACTTAAGATCTCAATTATAAAACGTAACTAGAACATGAGGATAAAAGATATTTAATATTTTTATAGTAACAATATCTCCCGGGATAACATGACCTATAAAAGTACTTATGGTAGTGTATGACTTTTCACAGTATTTTTATTTTTTTTATTTTATTAAAAATAGGTTTCATAATTATGAAGGCCCATGAATTATGTCGGGATCAGTTGAACATCTGATGTGTACGGTGGCATGCAAAAGTTTGGGCACCGCTGGTCAAAATTACTGTTATTGTGAACAGTTAAGTACTTTGAAGATTAAATAAATGATCTCTAAAAGCCTTAAAATTACAGATGACACATTTGTATTTTAGATCAAAATATGTATATGTATATAGTTTCATCTTTTACATTTTAAAAATCACAGAAAGGAAAATGGGCGGATGCAAAAGTTTGGGTACCCTGCATGGTTAGTACCTAGAAGCACCCACTTTTGAAAGTATGTCCTTGCTCAGCCCAGCAATGAGCTCACACTGCGCTCAGCGTGAAAACGCGGCTGTGTGTGACCGACGGTGACGTGATTAAGGTTAGCGCAGGTCACACGCAGCCATGTTATCACGCTCAGCTCAGTCTCATCTGGCTGTCTTGCTGAGTGGTAACATTACTGATGTCACTACTCAGCAACCTAACTAGATGTAGCAGGGTTGAGGCTCATTGTGGGACATTAGCGTTATGGATTATTGGTGGACAGGTGAGGATTACTTTAATTTTTTATTTTTATGTTAATAAATGCAAAAAAGAGGGTATTTGTCAGGGAGTGTTTTGTTCAATTAATCGACTTTTGTGTGTCTTTATTAATTTGCACTATGGGATCAGTAATGGGGTGTCTGATAGATGCCTCTCCCTTACTAACCTTTACTAATCTCTGGGCTTGATGTCAGCTGACACTAAAAAGCTGACATCAACCCCAAAACCATTACCCCACTTGCCAATACACCAGGGCAAGCTGGATGAGCTGAAGATAAGTGCCATAAGTGGCATATTTAATGGATGCAACATTTCTGGGGCAGCTGAAAGTTGAGGTTAGTTTAGGAGGGGTCAATATCCATGGCCCCTTCCAAGCCTATAAATAATATACCAACTTCTGGCCATTGAGCTCGATCTGATTTGATTTGAATAACCATGAGCTAAGTACTTCTTGTTTCTTATCTTACTCCTGATGAACCTCAAAAGAGCTGAGTTGTTGTGAATACTGGAGTGTATAATGTGTTTATGGCTTATCTAAAGCAAAGTTGTTGTGCTCATATGCTCAGAAAAGATTCAATAACATAAGGTGGTCTCTTGGTCATTGTAATAATCCAATGTTCTATTACCAGATAAAATCACAAACCAATATGTCATGTATTAGGACTGCTTACAGATTCATCCTCATAGATCATTTAAAATTACCATAAACCACAGCCACCTGCTTTAGATAAATCAAAGACACATTATGCACTCCAGTGTTCACAACAACTCAACGCGTTTTCCCTCTTTTGAGGTTCATCAGGAGTAAGATAAGAAACAAGGAGTACTTAGCTCATGGTTATTCAAAACGAATCAGATCGGGCTCAGTGACCAGAAGTTAACTGGTAACAGGAGACAATTCCCCTTCTGATGTGATGCTGGACCAGAGTTTTTGAGGACACTGGAGTGTACAATGTGTCTCTGATTTATCTTAAGCAGTGATTTATGATTTATTGATGAGCAGTGTGAAGTGAATTATATGGGATGATAGGGATATAAAATCTATGTGTAATATTCTAACCTGAATTATCAAAGGATCATTGTGTTTTTTACATAAAAAAATAGGTATGCCACATATCTCTTCATAGAGCATAGATATAAGTATTTCCACTGCTATTTTCTTGCTCTTTCTCTCTATAAGCCAACTTGTCTTTCACTTTCTATACCCTGGTTTAACCAGCCACCTCTCTTCTTCTTACTAAAGTGCTATAAAGTCAACAGAGCACTTAGTGTGTGTATCCTTTTGGAAAGAGGAACAGAGGGACAATTTGCTGAACTGCGGGGACACCAATCTTTGGTCCCATGGTAGTTATTCTCGCAGTCTGATGAATAGTTAGAGGATAAGGATAGTCTAAAGAATAGTAAAGAAAGTTTTTTGTATTGTCATAGACTAGTCTATTTAGAAAAACACCTAAAGAATAAATTCATTTGAAAGACATTAGTTTGATATTAGTATATCCCATATTCTCTACATTTTCTGTTTCACCCTATAACATCTTTTTCACTCCCCTTTCACAAATAGGGCCTATAGGGCTAGAAGGGAGACCCGCCGACGAGTGGAGGCGCCATTGCGCAGGTCATAGGGTGCCGGCCTCCGCTGTTAGGCAGGGTTAATTGGTTTAGTTTTCACGTTATGATTAGAGTTGAGCGATACCGTCCGATACTTCAAAGTATCGGATCGGAATGGATCGGCCGATCTTAAAAAAAAGTATCGATATCGCCGATTCCGATACCGGAAGTCCCATTCAAGTCTATGGGACTTCCGGTATCGGAATAAGAAAAATCCTGTTTTTCCCTTGTACAGCCTCTCTGGGGTCTGTACGGGCCTTTCGGGGGGCTGTGCCGGCCTGCCAGGGGGTCTGTGCAGGCTCCAGTGGTCTGTGCCGGCCTGCCGGGGGGCTGTGCAGGCTCTGGTGGGCTGTGCCGGCCTGCCGGGGGGCTGTGCCGGCCTGCCGGGGGGCTGTGCAGGCTCCGGGGGGCTGTGCCGGCCTGCCGGGGGGCTGTGCCGGCCTGCCGGGGGGCTGTGCAGGCTTCGGGGGTCTGTGCAGGCATCGTCCGATGGGACTACAAGTCCCATCGGGCGATGCCTGCTACCATGACAGTGACTGACACATTAGCCAATGATGGGACAGTAGTAGTCCCATCATCCGGCTAATGTGTTGAATGTAAAAAAAAAAAAAAAAAAAAAAAAAAAATTACATGCTACATACATGCTACATACATACAACATGCATACTACATACATGCTATATTCATACTACATACTACATACATGCTACATTCATACTACATATATACAGTGGGGAAAAAAAGTATTTAGTCAGTCAGCAATAGTGCAAGTTCCACCACTTAAAAAGATGAGAGGCGTCTGTAATTTACATCATAGGTAGACCTCAACTATGGGAGACAAACTGAGAAAAAAAAATCCAGAAAATCACATTGTCTGTTTTTTTTTTCATTTTATTTGCATATTATGGTGGAAAATAAGTATTTGGTCAGAAACAAGCAATCAAGATTTCTGGCTCTCACAGACCTGCAACTTCTTCTTTAAGAGTCTCCTCTTTCCTCCACTCATTACCTGTAGTAATGGCACCTGTTTAAACTTGTTATCAGTATAAAAAGACACCTGTGCACACCCTCAAACAGTCTGACTCCAAACTCCACTATGGTGAAGACCAAAGAGCTGTCAAAGGACACCAGAAACAAAATTGTAGCCCTGCACCAGGCTGGGAAGACTGAATCTGCAATAGCCAACCAGCTTGGAGTGAAGAAATCAACTGTGTGAGCAATAATTAGAAAATGGAAGACATACAAGACCACTGATAATCTCCCTCGATCTGGTGCTCCACGCAAAATCCCACCCCGTGGGGTCAGAATGATCACAAGAACGGTGAGCAAAAATCCCAGAACCACGCGGGGGGACCTAGTGAATGAACTGCAGAGAGCTGGGACCAATGTAACAAGGCCTACCATAAGTAACACACTACGCCACCATGGACTCAGATCCTGCAGTGCCAGACGTGTCCCACTGCTTAAGCCTGTACATGTCCGGGCCCGTCTGAAGTTTGCTAGAGAGCATTTGGATGATCCAGAGGAGTTTTGGGAGAATATCCTATGGTCTGATGAAACCAAACTGGAACTGTTTGGTAGAAACACAACTTGTCGTGTTTGGAGGAAAAAGAATACTGAGTTGCATCCATCAAACACCATACCTACTGTAAAGCATGGTGGTGGAAACATCATGCTTTGGGGCTGTTTCTCTGCAAAGGGGCCAGGACGACTGATCCGGGTACATGAAAGAATGAATGGGGCCATGTATCGTGAGATTTTGAGTGCAAACCTCCTTCCATCAGCAAGGGCATTGAAGATGAAACGTGGCTGGGTCTTTCAACATGACAATGATCCAAAGCACACCGCCAGGGCAATGAAGGAGTGGCTTCGTAAGAAGCATTTCAAGGTCCTGGAGTGGCCTAGCCAGTCTCCAGATCTCAACCCTATAGAAAACCTTTGGAGGGAGTTGAAAGTCCGTGTTGCCAAGCGAAAAGCCAAAAACATCACTGCTCTAGAGGAGATCTGCATGGAGGAATGGGCCAACATACCAACAACAGTGTGTGGCAACCTTGTGAAGACTTACAGAAAACGTTTGACTTCTGTCATTGCCAACAAAGGATATATCACAAAGTATTGAGATGAAATTTTGTTTCTGACCAAATACTTATTTTCCACCATAATATACAAATAAAATGAAAAAAAAAACAGACAATGTGATTTTCTGGATTTTTTTTTCTCAGTTTGTCTCCCATAGTTGAGGTCTACCTATGATGTAAATTACAGACGCCTCTCATCTTTTTAAGTGGTGGAACTTGCACTATTGCTGACTGACTAAATACTTTTTTTCCCCACTGTACTACATGCAACATACATACTACATATATACTACATGCATGCAACATGCATACTACATATATACTACATGCAACATACATACTACATATATACTACATGCAACATACATACTACATATATACTACATGCATGCAACATGCATACTACATATATACTACATGCTACATACATACTACATATATACTACATACATACTGCATGCTACATACATACTACATGCTACATACATACCACATACATACTACATACATACTACATGCTACATATATACTACATGCTACATACATACCACATATATGCTACATACATACTACATACATACTACATGCTACATACATACTACATATATACTACATACATACTACATACATACTACATGCATGTTACATACATACTACATGCTACATACATACCACATACATACTACATACATACTACATGCTACATACATACTACATATATACTACATGCATGCTACATACATACTGCATGCTACATGCATGCTACATACATACTACATACATACTACATGCTACATACATACCACATATATACTACATACATACTACATACAATACATTCATACAATACATACATAGACATACAGTACATATAACATAGAGTAACATACTTACCAATACTTGTCACATTGTTCCCCGAAGCCATTGTCTTTTACGGAATAAATATTAACATAACAAACCACAAAAATACTCACCCACGATCCGAAGCAGTCCACGAGTGTGTCCCACGACGATCTTGGGTAGAGAACTGCAGCATCAGCTGTTGCTGCCGTTCTCTACGGGCTGCAGGAATCCAATGACGGAAGGTAGGTATCCTTCCGCACTGTATTCCTCCACCACTTAAAAAAAAAAAAGTCCCTAGTCTCACTTTATGCCATTGCTGCGTGGGAAATTCCCACACAGCAATGGCATAAAGTGAGACTAGGGACTTTTTTTTTTTTAAGTGGCGGAGGAATACAGTGCGGAAGGATACCTACCTTCCGTCATTGGATTCCTGCAGCCCGTAGAGAACGGCAGCAACAGCTGATGCTGCAGTTCTCTACCCAAGATCGTCGTGGGACACACTCGTGGACTGCTTCGGATCGTGGGTGAGTATTTTTGTGGTTTGTTATGTTAATATTTATTCCGTAAAAGACAATGGCTTCGGGGAACAATGTGACAAGTATTGGTAAGTATGTTACTCTATGTTATATGTACTGTATGTCTATGTATGTATTGTATGAATGTATTGTATGTAGTATGTATGTAGTATATATGTGGTATGTATGTAGCATGTAGTATGTATGTAGTATGTATGTAGCATGCATGTAGCATGCAGTATGTATGTAGCATGCATGTAGTATATATGTAGTATGTATGTAGCATGTAGTATGTATGTAGTATGTATGTGGTATGTATGTAGCATGTAGTATGTATGTAGCATGCATGTAGTATGTATGTAGTGTGTATGTAGTATATATGTAGTATGTATGTAGCATGTAGTATGTATGTAGCATGCATGTAGTATATATGTAGTATGTATGTAGCATGTAGTAAGTATGTAGCATGCATGTAGTATATATGTAGTATGTATGTAGCATGTAGTATGTATGTAGCATGCATGTAGTATATATGTAGTATGTATGTAGCATGTAGTATGTATGTAGCATGCATGTAGTATATATGTAGTATGTATGTAGCATGTAGTATGTATGTAGCATGCATGTAGTATATATGTAGTATGTATGTAGCATGTAGTATGTATGTAGCATGCATGTAGTATGTATGTAGCATGCATGTAGTATGTATGTAGTATGTATGTGGTATGTATGTAGCATGTAGTATGTATGTAGCATGCATGTAGTATGTATGTAGTATGCATGTAGTATATATGTAGTATGTATGTAGCATGTAGTATGTATGTAGCATGCATGTAGTATATATGTAGTATGTATGTATGTAGTATGTATGTAGTATATATGTAGCATGTAGTATGTATGTAGCATGCATGTAGTATATATGTGTTATGTATGTAGTATGTATGTATATATGTGGTATGTATGTGGTATGTATGTAGTATGTATGTGGTATGTATGTAGTATGTATGTAGCATGTAGTATGTATGTAGCATGCATGTAGTATGTATGTAGTATTTTTTTTTTTTTTTAACATTTAACACATTAGCCGGATGATGGGACTACTACTGTCCCATCATTGGCTAATGTGTCAGTCACTGTCATGGTAGCAGGCATCGCCAGATGGGACTTGTAGTCCCATCGGACGATGCTTGCACAGACCCCCGGACATCAGCACAGCCCCCCGGCAGGCCGGCACAGCCCCCCGGCAGGCCGGTACAGACCCCCACAGGGTGCACAGACCACCGGCAGGCCGGCACAGCCCCCCGGCAGGCCGGTACAGACCCCCACAGGGTGCACAGACCACCGGCAGGCCGGCACAGCCCCCCGGCAGGCCGGTACAGACCCCGGGCAGTCCACACAGCCCCCCGGCAGGCCGGCAGAGACCCCCGGAAGGCCCGAAATGACGGCGCATCATGATGCGCACACATCGCGCATCATGATGACGTCAGGCTGTCAAACAACTTTGAACTTCCGATTCCGATGCCGACTTCCGATATTGAAAAAATATCGGAAGTCGGTATCGGAATTCCGATACAGCAAGTATCGGCCGATACCCGATACTTGCGGTATCGGAATGCTCAACACTAGTTATGATTTTACATTTTAATATATCTAAATAAAGACGATGTTTTATTTTTAAGCATAAGAGTTTACGGTAATCCAATTGAAATTACTCTTATTAATCATTTCTTGTGATACTGTGAAAATTGTTTTTAGTCTGGGAGGTGGCCAATATCCATGTCCCCTTTCCAGTCTAATAATATCAGCCAGCAGCTGTTTATTTAGCCTTGGCTGGTTACTAAATATAGGGGGAACCCCATGTCTTTTTTTCGTGGTCTCCCTATTTTAATAACTAATAAAGGCAGACAACAATGAGCTGATATTAATAGGCTGGGAAATTTTATAGATATTTGTCGCTTCTAAGAATTATAACACCAGCCCCCCAGCTGTCTGCTTTCCCTCAGCGGGTTAGAAAAAATTACCCCATGCCAATTTTTTATTTATTTATTCAATAAATACAAGTGCAAAAAACTACACACGTACTGCACTAACTATCTCATTGTCACTGACATATTTCTTACCAAACATAGGCACTGGCTGATGAATACTCTCATCAGATTATGCCTGCTCTCGCTGCTATCAGCTAGACCAGTTGTATGCTAATGAGACTAGTTTTCAACAGCCGGTGCCTGACTTCACTGCCGCTCATAGTTGCTGACTTACATGCTGTCATCTTAGTGACAGTATGGGAACCGTATTGCTGTTATTGATGGTAACGTCAGTAAGGTTAAAGTCATTCAGAGCCACTGTTTCCCGCACTCTCACACAGATAACAGCATGGGAACTGCTTGATGTTCTGCTCCCCCCCATTTATTTGAATGGTGGTCTGGGTTTGGATTTGAATTTGGATACTGCTCTGGTACTCGAACCGAACTTATTTATAAAGTTTGGCGGAGCTGGACAGACCCCAATATCCACGGGTCCGCTCATCTCTACTAGCCTCAGATTTTCAATGAGGTTCAAATCAGGGGTCTGTGAGAGCCATTTTAAAACCTTTAGCTTAAGCCTTTTGAGGTAGTCTATTGTGGATTTTGACATGTGTTTAGGATAAATTTTTTAAAAGCCATTTGTAGAAGACATCCACTTTTCAACCTCAGATTTTTTTTTTACAGATGTTATGTTTGCATCAAGAATTTGTTGAAATTTCATAGAATCCATTTTTACCTCTACCTGTGAAATGTTCCCCATGCCATTGACTGCAATACAACCCCAAAGCATGATTGATTCACTCTTATGCTTAATAGTTGGTGAGATGTTCTTTTACTGTAATTATGTACCCTTTCTTCTCCACACATACCTTTGATCATTGTGGGTAAAGAGTTCTATTTTAACCTCATAGGTGGACATGAATTATGGCCAAAGCACAGTACTTGGTTCCAAAATGCATCAGGCTTGTTTAGATGTTCTTTTCCATACCTCTTGTGGTGAATTTTATAGTGAATATGCAGGAGAGGTTTTCTTCTGATGACTCTTCCATAAAGGCCATATTTATGCAGGTGTCTCAGAACAGTAGAACAATGTACAACAACTCCAGAATCTGCTAAATCTTTCTGAAGGTCTTTTGCAGTCCAGGGGAAGGTTCTGATATGCCTCGCTAGCAATCCAAAGAGCAGCTCTCAATGAAATTTTGCTTGATCTTCCAGATCTTATTTTGACCTTCACTGTTAACAACCATTTCTTAATTACATTTCGAACTGAGGAAAGGGCAAATTAAAAACAATTTGCTATCATCTTGTAGCTTTCTCATGCTTTGTGGTTCTCCACCATTTTCATTTTCAGATTGCTAGCCAGCTGCTTAGAAGAATCCATGGCTGCTGTTTTTAGCACAAGTTTAGAGGAATCTGGGTTTTAATAGAAATAGGAAATTTGCAACACCTGGCCTTTTTTAACAATGATGTAATGGGCTGAGTGGTGGAACCACTGTTCTGTGTCCCAAGGAAATCCTGGAGGGTCATAAATAGGTGCTTCACCAAGTCCAACCTTGGATAAATGGTGGCTGATGATATTGTGATCCGAGGAGAGACGAAGGAGGTGGGACCAGGTGCTTCACCAGAACTGACCTCGCGTAGATGGCAGCTGACCTCCAAGGGACTGGAGGCAGGGATGGTGAACTGGGCAAATCCAGACAGACACTGTCCAGACAGACTAGTACAGTGGCTAGCGCACAGGCTGGTACAGGTGAACACAAATTCTCATTGGGGTCTGTTACAAACCCCCAAGTATAACAGAAATTATGGAATGTCTACTACTAAGGCAGATAGATGAAGCTGCAACCCATAATGAGGTCCTTGTTATGGGGGACTTTAACTATCCGGATAATAACTGGGAAACAGAGACCAATGAAATCCATAAAGGCAACAGGTTTCTTCTAATAATAACCAAGAAAAATTATCTTTCACAATTGGTGCAGAATCAAACCAGAGGAGCAGCACTTTTAGACCTAATACTATCTGATAGACCTGACAGAATAACAAATTTGCAGGTCGTCAGGCATCTAGGAAATAGTGACCACAATATTGTACAGTTTCACATGTCTTTTGCAAGGGGGACTTGTCAGGGAGTCACAAAAACACTGAACTTTGAGAAGGCAAAGTTTGACCAGCTTAGAGATGCCCTTAATCTGGTTGACTGGGACAATGTCCTCAGAAATAAGAATACAGATAATAAATGGGAAATGTCTAAGAACATCCTATATAGGTACTGTAAGCTGTTTTTGTGGGAATAAAAAGACAAGAAATAGGAAAAACCCAATGTGGCTAAACAAAGAAGTAAGAGGGGCAACTAACAGAAAAAGGAAAGCATTTAAACTACTAAAGCAAGATGGCACCGTTGAAGCTCTAAAAAACTATAGGGAGAAAAATACTTTATCTAAAAAACTAACTAAAGCTGCCAAAAAGGAAACAGAGAAGCACATTGCTATGGAGAGTAAAACTAATCTCAAACTGTTTTTCAACTATATCAATAGTAAACGAATCACAAGTGAAAGTGAGGCCCCTTAAAAAATTGTGAGGAAAGAATGGTTGTAGATGACGAGGAAAAAGCTAATATATTAAACACCTTCTCCACGGTATTCACGGTGGAAAATAAAATTTTAGGTGAAATGTCGAGAGACAAAGAAAACCCTATATTAAGGGTCACCAAGCTAACCCAAGAAGAGGTGCGAAACCCTCTTACTAAGATTAAAATAGATAAATCTCCTGGTCCGGATGGCATACACCCACGAGTACTAAAAGAACTAAGTAATGTAATAGACAAACTATTATTTCTTATATTTAGGGACTCTATAGCGACAGGGTCTGTTCCACAGGACTGGTGCATAGCAAATGTGGTACCAATATTCAAAAATGGCTCTAAAAGTGAACCTGGAAATTATAGGCCAGTAAGTCTAACCTCTATTGTTGGTAAAATATTTGAATGGTTTCTGAGGGATGTTATTCAGGATTATCTCAATGAGAATAACTGTTTAACTCCATGTCAGCATGGGTTCATGAGGAATCGCTCCTGTCAAACCAATCTAATCAGTTTTTATGAAGAGGTAAGCTATAGACTGGACCACAGTGAGTCATTGGCCGTGGTATATCTTGATTTTTCCAAAGCGTTTGATACCGTGCCACACAACAGGTTGGTACACAAAATGAGAATGCTGGGCCTGGGGGAAAATGTGTGTTAATGGGTAAGTAACTGGCTTAGTGATAGAAAGCAGAGAGTGATTATAAATGGTATATTCTCTAACTGGGTCGCTGTGACCAGTGAGGTACCTCCGGGGTTGGTGTTGGAACCTATTCTCTTCAACATATTTATTAACGATCTGGTAGAAGATTTACACAGTAAAATATCGATATTTGCAGATTATACAAAACTATGTAAAGCAGTCTATACTAAAGAAGATAGTATTCTGCTACAGATGGATCTGGATAAGTTGGAAACTTGGGCTGAAAGGTGGCAGATGCAGTTTAACATTGATAAATGTAAGGTTATACACATGGGAAAAAGGAATCAATATCGCAGTTACACACTGAACAGGAAATCACTGGGTTATCTTGACATGGTGAAGGATTTGGGGATGCCAGTTAATTATAAACTTACCTGGAGTAGCCAGTGCCAGGCAGCGGCTGCCAAGGCAAACAGGGTCATGGGGTGCTTTATAAGAGGTTGGGATACACAAGATGAGAGCATTATACTGTCTCTGTACAAATCCCTGGTTAGACCGCACATGGAGTACTGTGTACAGTTTTGGGCACTGGTGCTCAGGAAGGATATAAAGGAACTAGAGCGAGTACAAAGGAGGGCAAAAACATTATAAAGGGGATGGAGGAACTACAATACCCAGAGAGATTAGCAAAGTTAGGATTATTTAGTGTAGAAAAATGATGACAGAGGGGCGATCTAATAACCATGTATAAGTATATAAGGGGACAATACAAATATCTCTCCAAGGAACTGTTGATAACAAGGAATGTGACGGTCACAAGGGAACATTCTCTGCATCTGGAGGAGAGAAGGTTTTTCCACCAACATAGAAGAAGATTCTTTACTGTTAGTGCAGTGAGAATCTGGAATTCCTTGAATGAGGAGATGGTGATGGCGAACTCAGTTGAGGGGTTCAAGAGAGGCCTGGATGTCTTCCTGGAGCATAACAATATTGTATCTTACAGTGATTAGGTTCTTTAGAAGGATGTAGATCTGGGGATTTATTCTGACAGAATGCAGGCTGAACTAGATGGACAAATGTCTTTTTTCGGCTTTGCTAACTATGTTACTATGTTACAACAGATATCCTGGTAGACAGGCAGGCAGGCATAGCTGATAGACGAGCAGGCGGACATGGCTGACAGACAGGCAGGTGGGCATGACTGATAGGCAGATGGGCATGACTGTAGTGCAGGACTGGTATGCAGGATAGAAGTTCTGGACCTGATAACTAACAAGCAGGTTAGAACATGCAAACAACATTGCTCAGGCATCTCCAGGTGTGAGGAGGTGCTTGAAATAGCAAGTGACCTCCAGATATTGGCTGAGAACACTTTAGGGAAACAAAGCACCTGTAAGAGAGGCGAAGCGTGCATGCGCACCCTAAGCACAGTGCCCAGAGATCTGCACTCACCCCAGCCAGCTGTCAACCCAGAAGAAGAAGACAGAGTGGGACAGGGGCCTTGGTGATGAGTAAGCCAGTGTCTCTGCTGGGGAAGGGAGCCAGAAGGAAGAGATGCTGACACAACAGATGATACAGAACAAGCCATAACCCTAACAGGCTAATTAAGGTCTGAAATCTGGGTCAAAGTTATCTGAGCACACAAATCTCCAAGGGTGCCCAAACGTTTGCATCATCCCATTTTTCATTTTGTAATTTTTAAAATAGCAAAATATAACTATATATACATTTTTCCAAAAATACAAGGGACATGTGTCATCTCTTTAGGCCACTTAAAGATCATTTCATCTTCAACTTGCTTAACTGTTCACAATAACAGTAATTTTGACCACGGGTGCCCACATTTTTACCTGCCACTGTATGTATGAGGACTCCAGACTTTCACCTGTCAGATTATTGATTAGGTAGAGAAAGAATGGGCAATTTTAATGTAAACACCAAATCTTTTTGTTCTCAGTGGGTATAACTTTTATTCCACTCTCTCAACTGAAAGCACATGAATGGTCTGCTAAATTTTCTTTTACATGGACCATCTGTCAACACTAATTGACTGCTGAACAGCATTGTGTTTTCTGCTCAACGGATGCTTAAAACCTTGTTTATACAGGCAGACTGCTCTAACGATGCATACGGAACAATCTATGATAAATCACTTAATGCGCATAGACTGCCATTGTTCTTGACAGTATTAGGGTGCTTTCACATTGTGTTCCAGATCGGTTTGGTGGCCCCATCAGAGCTTAGGTCTGAATTCCTGCAACAAGATTCGGACACATGTGCCGAAGGGGCCATAAACTATAATAGTGCCGGCAACCCAATATTGGGGTGCAGTCAGGAGGACCAATTTGCTAATCCAAATTGTTTGGGATAAAACTGTGTTGCAGTGAGGAATCAGAAGAAGAGATGAGCGAACCTTTCAAGGTTGAAATGTGCAAGAATCCCATTACATTCAATGGGAGGACACACCAAATGTATTCCCAACTCCTTAACCCCTTAGTGACAGAGCCAATTTGCAGCTTAATGACCAGGCCAATTTTTACAGTTCTGATCACTGTCACTTTATGAGGTTATAACTCTGGAATGCTTTAACGGATCCTGCTGATTCTGAGAATGTTTTTCATGACATATTTTACTTCATGTAAGTGGTAAAGTTTCTTTGATATGACTTGCGTTTATTTATGAAAAAATGGAAATATGGCAAAAATTTTAAAAATTTTGCAATTTTCAAACTTTTAATTTTAATGCCCTTAAATCAGGGAGATATGTCACACAAAATACTTAATAAATTATATTTCACACATGTCTGCTTTATATCAGCACAATTTTGGAAACAACATTTTTTTGTTAGGAACTTATAAGGGTTAAAAGTTGACCAGCGATTTGTCATTTTTACAACAAAATTTACAAAACCCTTTTTTTAGGGACCACATCACATTTAAAGTCACTTTGAGGAATCAATATGACAGAAAATACCCAAAAGTGACACTATTCTTCCAACTGGACCCCTCAAGGTGTTCAAAACCACATTCACGTAGTTTATTAATCATTTATGTGCTTCACAGGAACTGAAGCAATGTGGAAGAAAAAAATTAACATTTAACTTTTTTTACAAACATTTTACTTCAGAACCAATTTTTTTTATTTTCAAAAGTGTAAAAAGAGAAAATGAACCACAAAATTTGTTGTGCAGTTTCTCCTTAATATGACGATACCCTATATGTAGGGGTAAACCACTGTTTGGGCACACAGCAGGTCTTGGAACGGAAGGAGCACCGTTTGACTTTTTCGATGCAAAATTGACTGGAATTGAGAGCGGATGTCATGTTGCGTTTGGAGAGCCCCTGATGCGCTTAAACAGTGGAAACACCCAACAAGTGACACCATTTTGGAAAATAAACCCCTTAAGGAACTTATATAGGTGTGTGGTGAGCACTTTGAACCTCCAAGTGCTTCATAGACATTTATAGCGCAGAGCCGTGAAAATGAAAAATCGTTTTTCCACAAAAATGATATTTTGCCCCTAAATGTTTATTTTCACAAAGTTAACAGGAGAAATTAGACACCAAAAGTGTTGTGCAATTTGCCCTGAGTACGCCGATACCCCACATGTGAGGGTAAACCACTGTTTGAACGCACAGCAGAGCTCAGAAGGGAAGGAGTGCTGTTTGACTTTTTCAATGCTGAATTGGCTGGAATTGAGATCGGATGCCATGTTGCGTTTGGAGAGCCTCTGATGTGCCTAAACAGTGGAAACCCCCCCACAACTGACACCATTTTGGAAACTAGAACCCTAAAGGAACTTATCTAGATGTGTGGTGAGCACTTTGAACCCCCAAGTGCTTCACAGAAGTTTATAGTGCAGAGCCGCAAAAATAAAAAATCATTTTTTCCCTCAAAAATGATTTTTAGCCCGCTATTTTTAAATTTCACAAGGGTTGCTGGAGAAATTAGACAACAAAAGATGTCTTGCAATTGGTCCTGAGTACACCAATACCGCTTATGTGGGGGTGGACCACTGTTTGGGAGCATGGCAGAGCTTGGAAGAGAAGGAGCACTGTTTTGGAATGCAGACTTTGAAGGAATGATCTATGGGCGTCATGTTGAGTTTGCATAGAGCCTGGTGTGACTAAACAGTAGAAACCCCCCACAAGTGACCCCATTTTGGAAGCTAGACCCCCCAAGGAACTTATCTAGATGTGTTGTGAGAACTTTGAACCCCCAAGTGTTTCACTAAAGTTTATAACGCAGAGAAAATTAAAAAATCATTTTTTTCCAAAAAATGATTTTTTAGTCTGCAATTTTTTATTTTCACTATGGTAACAGCAGAAATTAGACCCCAAAATTTGTTATCCAATTTGTCCTGAGTACCCTTGTGCCCCATATGTGGGTAGGGTTGGGATTAGGGTTAGAGGTGTGTTGGAGTTAGGGTTAGAATTAGAATTGGGGGGTTTCCACTGTTTAGGCACATCAGAAGCTCTGCAAAAGCAACATGACGCCCGCAGACCATTCCATCTAAGTCTGCATTCCAAAATGTCAATACTTCCCTTCCAAGCCCCACCGTGTGCCCTTCCAAGCTCTGCTGTGCACCCAAACAGTGGTTTACCCCACATATGGGATATCAGCGTATTCGGGAGAAATTGAACAACACATTTTGTGGTTCATTTTCTCCTTTTACACTTGTGAAAATAAAAAAAAATTGTTCTGAATTGAAATGTTTGTGAAAAAAAGTTAAATTTTTATTTTTTCCTTCCACATTTCATTCATTCATGTCAAGCACCTGAAGGGTTAATAAACTACTTGAATGTGGTTTTGAGTACCTTGAGGGGTGTAGTTTTCAGAATGGTGTCACTTATGAGTATTTTCTGTCATATTACCTCCCCCCAAACTCACTTCAAATGTGATGTGGTCCCTAAAAAATGGTTTTGTAAATTTTGCTGTAAAAATGAGAAATTGCTGGTCAACTTTTAACCCTTATAACTTCCTAACAAAAAAAAACTTTGTTTCCAAAATTGTGCAGATGTAAAGTAGACATGTGGTAAATGTTATTTATTAACTATTTTGTGTGATATGACTCTCTGAATTAAGGGCATAAAAATGAAAAGTTTGAAAATTGCAAAAAAATTTTAACAAAGAAATGCAAGTAGAGTTGAGCGAAACGGGTCGAAAAATTTCAAAAGTCGCCGACTTTTGGCAAAGTCGGGTTTCATGAAACGAAACCCGACCCTAGGATGAGGTCGGCAACGAGGTCGGCGACTTACGCGCCAAAGTCGCGTTTCAAAAGTTTGTTTTGCGCTCTTTTTCAGCCAATCAGGATCCACGGACACTGTGGGCAACGTGATGACATAGGCATGGGTCACCACCATCTTTCAGAAGGGCATGCAAGTGATTGGCTTGCTTTGGTTGGCGTCACAGGGGGTATAAAAGGGCGTGCACGCCGACCGCCATCTTACTTCTGCCGATCTCAGTATAGGGAGAGGTTGCTGCTGATTCTGTAGGGAGAGCGTTAGGCAGGGAAGAAGACAAAAAAACTGCTTCTGCTGCTAGCGATTTGGCCTGCACAACACACCAGTCACTGTGTGTGCAGTGCAAGGGGAGGCTATATTGTGGTGTATCAGTGGTGTTGGTTGTTGGGCTGCCTTTTAAGGCTTCCTGACAGGCTGGCATTGCTGTTTACCCACTGCTCTGCAAACTGCTTTTTTAAAAGCAATCCAATCTCCCTTATCCTCTAGTCACTTTTGTCACAGCTGTGCCATCGAGCCTGTGATATAGCGCTCAGATATCAGTGGGCCTCACACAATCCAAAAGTGTCCAGTGTCCACTAGTGTCTGCAGAAATTCAAAATCTCCCTTATCCTCTAGTCACTTTGGTCACAGCTGTGCCATCGAGCCTGTCACATAGCGCTCAGATATTCATTGGGCCTCACACAATCCAAAAGTGTCCAGTGTCCACTAGTGTGAGAAGAAATTCAAAATCTCACTTATCCTCTAGTCACTTTGCTCACAGCAGTGCCATCGAGCCTGTCACATAGCGCTCAGATATTCATTGGGCCTCACACAATCCAAAAGTATCCAGTGTCCACTAGTGTGAGAAGAAATTCAAAATCTCACTTATCCTCTAGTCACTTTGGTCACAGCAGTGCCATCGAGCCTGTCACATAGCGCTCAGATATTCATTGGGCCTCACACAATCCAAAAGTGTCCAGTGTCCACTAGTGTGAGAAGAAATTCAAAATCTCACTTATCCTCTAGTCACTTTGCTCACAGCAGTGCCATCGAGCCTGTCACATAGCGCTCAGATATTCATTGGGCCTCACACAATCCAAAAGTATCCAGTGTCCACTAGTGTGAGAAGAAATTCAAAATCTCACTTATCCTCTAGTCACTTTGCTCACAGCAGTGCCATCGAGCCTGTCACATAGCGCTCAGATATTCATTGGGCCTCACACAATCCAAAAGTGTCCAGTGTCCACTAGTGTGAGAAGAAATTCAAAATCTCACTTATCCTCTAGTCACTTTGCTCACAGCAGTGCCATCGAGCCTGTCACATAGCGCTCAGATATTCATTGGGCCTCACACAATCCAAAAGTGTCCAGTGTCCACTAGTGTGAGAAGAAATTCAAAATCTCACTTATCCTCTAGTCACTTTGCTCACAGAAGTGCCATCGAGCCTGTCACATAGCGCTCAGATATTCATTGGGCCTCACACAATCCAAAAGTGTCCAGTGTCCACTAGTGTGAGAAGAAATTCAAAATCTCACTTATCCTCTAGTCACTTTGCTCACAGCAGTGCCATCGAGCCTGTCACATAGCGCTCAGATATTCATTGGGCCTCACACAATCCAAAAGTGTCCAGTGTCCACTAGTGTGAGAAGAAATTAAAAATCTCACTTATCCTCTAGTCACTTTGCTCACAGCAGTGCCATCGAGCCTGTCACATAGCGCTCAGATATTCATTGGGCCTCACACAATCCAAAAGTGTCCAGTGTCCACTAGTGTGAGAAGAAATTCAAAATCTCACTTATCCTCTAGTCACTTTGCTCACAGCAGTGCCATCGAGCCTGTCACATAGCGCTCAGATATTCATTGGGCCTCACACAATCCAAAAGTGTCCAGTGTCCACTAGTGTGAGAAGAAATTCAAAATCTCACTTATCCTCTAGTCACTTTGGTCACAGCAGTGCCATCGAGCCTGTCACATAGCGCTCAGATATTCATTGGGCCTCACACAATCCAAAAGTGTCCAGTGTCCACTAGTGTGAGAAGAAATTAAAAATCTCACTTATCCTCTAGTCACTTTGCTCACAGCAGTGCCATCGAGCCTGTCACATAGCGCTCAGATATTCATTGGGCCTCACACAATCCAAAAGTGTCCAGTGTCCACTAGTGTGAGAAGAAATTCAAAATCTCACTTATGCTCTAGTCACTTTGCACACAGCAGTGCCATCGAGCCTGTCACATAGCGCTCAGATATTCATTGGGCCTCACACAATCCAAAAGTGTCCAGTGTCCACTAGTGTGAGAAGAAATTCAAAATCTCACTTATCCTCTAGTCACTTTGCTCACAGCAGTGCCATCGAGCCTGTCACATAGCGCTCAGATATTCATTGGGCCTCACACAATCCAAAAGTGTCCAGTGTCCACTAGTGTGAGAAGAAATTCAAAATCTCACTGATCCTCTAGTCACTTTGCTCACAGCAGTGCCATCGAGCCTGTCACATAGCGCTCAGATATTCATTGGGCCTCACACAATCCAAAAGTGTCCAGTGTCCATTAGTGTGAGAAGAAATTCAAAATCTCACTTATCCTCTAGTCACTTTGCTCACAGCAGTGCCATCGAGCCTGTCACATAGCGCTCAGATATTCATTGGGCCTCACACAATCCAAAAGTGTCCAGTGTCCACTAGTGTGAGAAGAAATTCAAAATCTCACTTATCCTCTAGTCACTTTGCTCACAGCAGTGCCATCGAGCCTGTCACATAGCGCTCAGATATTCATTGGGCCTCACACAATCCAAAAGTGTCCAGTGTCCACTAGTGTGAGAAGAAATTCAAAATCTCACTTATCCTCTAGTCACTTTGCACACAGCAGTGCCATCGAGCCTGTCACATAGCGCTCAGATATTCATTGGGCCTCACACAATCCAAAAGTGTCCAGTGTCCACTAGTGTGAGAAGAAATTCAAAATCTCACTTATCCTCTAGTCACTTTGCTCACAGCAGTGCCATCGAGCCTGTCACATAGCGCTCAGATCTTCATTGGGCCTCACACAATCCAAAAGTGTCCAGTGTCCACTAGTGTGAGAAGAAATTAAAAATCTCACTTATCCTCTAGTCACTTTGCTCACAGCAGTGCCATCGAGCCTGTCACATAGCGCTCAGATATTCATTGGGCCTCACACAATCCAAAAGTGTCCAGTGTCCACTAGTGTGAGAAGAAATTCAAAATCTCACTTATCCTCTAGTCACTTTGCTCACAGCAGTGCCATCGAGCCTGTCACATAGCGCTCAGATATTCATTGGGCCTCACACAATCCAAAAGTGTCCAGTGTCCACTAGTGTGAGAAGAAATTCAAAATCTCACTTATCCTCTAGTCACTTTGCTCACAGCAGTGCCATCGAGCCTGTCACATAGCGCTCAGATATTCATTGGGCCTCACACAATCCAAAAGTGTCCAGTGTCCACTAGTGTGAGAAGAAATTAAAAATCTCACTTATCCTCTAGTCACTTTGCTCACAGCAGTGCCATCGAGCCTGTCACATAGCGCTCAGATATTCATTGGGCCTCACACAATCCAAAAGTGTCCAGTGTCCACTAGTGTGAGAAGAAATTCAAAATCTCACTTATCCTCTAGTCACTTTGCTCACAGCAGTGCCATCGAGCCTGTCACATAGCGCTCAGATATTCATTGGGCCTCACACAATCCAAAAGTGTCCAGTGTCCACTAGTGTGAGAAGAAATTCAAAATCTCACTTATCCTATAGTCACTTTGCTCACAGCAGTGCCATCGAGCCTGTCACATAGCGCTCAGATATTCATTGGGCCTCACACAATCCAAAAGTGTCCAGTGTCCACTAGTGTGAGAAGAAATTAAAAATCTCACTTATCCTCTAGTCACTTTGCTCACAGCAGTGCCATCGAGCCTGTCACATAGCGCTCAGATATTCATTGGGCCTCACACAATCCAAAAGTGTCCAGTGTCCACTAGTTTGAGAAGAAATTCAAAATCTCACTTATCCTCTAGTCACTTTGGTCACAGCAGTGCCATCGAGCCTGTCACATAGCGCTCAGATATTCATTGGGCCTCACACAATCCAAAAGTGTCCAGTGTCCACTAGTGTGAGAAGAAATTCAAAATCTCACTTATCCTCTAGTCACTTTGCTCACAGCAGTGCCATCGAGCCTGTCACATAGCGCTCAGATATTCATTGGGCCTCACACAATCCAAAAGTGTCCAGTGTCCACTAGTGTGAGAAGAAATTCAAAATCTCCCCTGTCCTATAGACAGCGTGTACCTTGTTTTACATTACTATATAGTTTGTTGGATTTTGTCTGCATTTTTACCAAAAATGAGGAAGGCTGGTGGAAGAGGCCGTGGAATTGGGCGGGGGTTGCCAGCTGGTAATGATGGTGTTGGTGGTGGATCTGATGGTAGTGGCAAGAGCAAAATAGGACCGAATGCAGGAGGTGTTGAGCCTGCGTCATCGTCTGGCTCCATAAGGCTTCGAAGGCTTAGTTTTCTAGGAGTTGGCAAACCGCTTTTAAAGCCAGAGCATCAGGAAAAAGTTTTGTCTTACATTGCTGACTCAGCCTCCAGCTCTATCGCCTCCTGTTCTTCAGTTGTAAAAAGTAAAAGCACTGAGTCGTCATTGGAGGCTCATGTTCATGAACCACACCTTTCCTTGTGTCCTTCACCCCAACCAAGATTGAAGGATGACGCAGGCCATACTACTGATTACTCCATGGAGCTGTTTTCAAATACCATGCCTGGATTATCAAGTGAAATGGTGAATTACCCAGGCCAAGATGAATCTGACATGGAGTGCACTGATGCACAGCCGCTGATGGATGATTCTGCTGGTACATTCACTCAGAGCACTACATTGTCCTCGCAGTGTACAGAGCCAGATTCTGACCCTGATGAGACTCAGGTGCCCCTTCCCGCACACTATACCACCATACATGGTGACACAGAGGAAGGTGCACATGACATTGAAGAGGAGGTGATGGATGACCCAGTTGTTTACCCAGATTGGCATCCATTGGGGGAAGAGGGTGCTGCTGTTATCCGGCAGGCCCGGAGCACTCCAAAGACAGGTTCCAAAAATCAAAAGAGTTGCTGGACAGCTTGTCCAGAGGGTAAAAACATCACAGCGTGCTAGGCCGCAAAATGTCTGCCAAAGTAGGAAGAGTGCAGTGTGGCACTTTTTTGAACAAAATCCTCATGATCAGGCCAAGGTTATCTGTAAGAAGTGCGCAAAGACCTTTAGCCGAGGGAAAAATCTGAAAAATTTGAATACCAGTTGCATGCTTAGACATTTAACCAGCATGCACTTGCAAGCGTGGACACAACACCAAACCTCAAGTGCCACATGTGCAACTGATCACAACGAAGGTAGTCAGCAACGCTACATTGTTTCCCCCACTGTAAGCCCACCGGTTAGCACAGCAGCAAATGTTGAGGTGTCGTTGCAAGGCCACAGCAGTCAGGGAATCCCACTGTTTTATCAACGAAAGACTGATTCTAGGCCATCAGAAAGAACACCAACTCCATCACCATCATCAACCCTCTCTCAGTCCGCCCTGTCCACCGCTACTTCCACCATATGCAGCTCTCAAGTCCAGCTCACCCTCCCAGACACTATGAGTAGGTCAAGAAAGTACTCAGTCTCTCATTCGCGTACACTGGGTTTGAACGCCCACATTGCCAAACTAATCTCATTTGAGATGATGCCCTTTCGGTTGGTGGAAAGCACAGCTTTCCGCGAACTCATGGCCTATGCAGTACCACGCTATGACCTACCCAGTCGCCACTTCTTCTCTCGCAAAGCCATCCCAGCCCTCCACCATCATGTGAAAGACCGCATTGTCCATGCACTCAAGCAGTCAGTGAGCGGAAAGGTGCACCTCACAACTGATGCATGGTCCAGTCGCCATTGCCAGGGCCGTTACGTGTCCATCACTGCGCACTGGGTTAATGTGGTGGATGCAGGGTCCACAGGGGACAGCAGTGGTGGGACAGTGCTGCCTAGCCCACGGTATAGTAAACAGTTGGCTGTAGGCGTTCGACCCTCCTCCTCCTCCTCCAGAAGCGAAAGCTCGTCCACAGAGCGCAGTCGTACGAGCACTCCATCTGCAGCTGCCACTGTTGCACACGAGGTGTCCCCCTATCGAGCAGCTAGTGGAAAGCGTCAGCAGGCTGTGTTGCAGATGATGTGTTTGGGCGACAGACACACCGCCGAGGTGCTGGCCGAGTACTTTCAGCGACAAACTGAGTCATGGCTGGGCAGTGTACATCTTGAGGCAGGCAAGGTAGTTAGTGATAACGGACATAATTTTGTGGCAGCCATAGCCCTTTCAAAACTCAGACACATACCTTGCTTGGCTCACACCTTGAACCTGGTGGTGCAGTGCTTCCTCAAAAATTATCCGGAGTTAACAGCCCTGCTCCAGAAGGTGCGAAGACTGTGCGCGCACATCCGCCGGTCGCCTGTACACTCCGTTCGTATGCAGAAGCTGCAGCGATTGCTCCACCTTCCCAACCACCGCCTCATTATCGACATTGCAACAAGGTGGAACTCCACCCTGCACATGGTGGAGCGGCTGTGCGAGCAGAGGCAGGCCATAATGCATTTGTGGGAGGATACACGGCCAGGCACTTTGAGAGCAGACATGGAGTTGACAGGTGTGCAGTGGTCGAAGCTGAAAGACCTCTGTAAAGTCCTTCAGTGTTTTGAGGAATGCACACGGCTGGTAAGTGCAGACGACGCCATCCTAAGCATGAGCATCCCACTTATGCGTCTGCTCATGCAAACTTTGATGCACCTTAAGGAGCAGGCTTCTGCAGCCAATGTTGATGAGGAGGAAGAGGAAGAGGGAATCCTTGATGACATTCAGCCATTGTCTGCTCAGGGACCTCTCCTGGACGAGGTGGAGGAAGAAGAGGAGGAGGAGGAGGAGGATGATGGGGATGATTACTTAGGGGAGGAGGATGCATCTCGTGGGGCAAGTGAAAATGTTGGCGTGGCAAGGTCTGGTACAGGGTTTGTGCGTGACTGGAGGGATGTGGATTTGCCAGAAAGTGCTCCTCCAACCAGCACTCGCAGTGCATCATTGACACAGGGAACATTGGCCCACATGTCAGATTATGCCTTGCAGATCCTAAAAAGGGACCCCCGCATTGCCAAAATGATGAACGATGACGACTACTGGTTGGCCAGCATCCTGGATCCACGCTATAAAGGCAAATTACAAAACATCATGCCACAGGACAACCTTGACCTAATATTGGCTAATAAACAAGCAACTCTGGTAAATCGGTTGCTTGAGGCATTCCCAGCACACAGCAGCGGTGATGGTTCTCACACGAGCCGTACGGGCCGGGGTCAGCTTGGCAGAGGTGTTCGTGGTGCACACAGCAGAAGTGGCGTTGGAGACAGGGGTTTCATGACAATGTTGTGGACTGATTTTTCAAGTACCGCTCACACAACTGGTAATACTGCATCGATGGAAAGTGACAGGAGACAGCAGTTGTCAACTATGGTTACAAACTACTTTTCCTCCCATATCGATGTTCTCCCACACAGGTCATTCCCCTTTGACTATTGGGCCGCTAAACTGGACACCTGGCCTGAATTGGCACAATATGCCTTACAGGAGCTCGCTTGCCCAGCTGCAAGTGTGCTATCGGAAAGAGTCTTCAGTGCAGCTGGATCAATCCTGACAGAAAAAAGGACCCGTCTGTCAACCCAAAATGTGGATGATCTAACCTTCATTAAAATGAACCACGCATGGGTTTCCAAGGATTTTGTCCCACCTTCCCCTGATGACACATAGGGTGACAGAAAAATGGCTTGCTTTGGTCCACCTCTTCCTGGGACTTGACCTATTTCACCTTTTGCATCAGCTGAATGTCCAACATCAACATATGCCACTTTCTAAAACTCCCTAACTGTGCTGCCTCCCCCCCATGGCCGGGGTCACCACCTAGCGCACGACACCGTGCGAGTGCCGTTGCCCTGGACAGGTGGGTAGGCCGACTCTTGGGCGCGGCACTGGCACAGGGTCCCTCATAGTGCAATCAAGTGTCTCTGACGGTGGTGGTGCACACCCGCCGTCAGACACACCGCCGTACTATGAGGGGCCCAGTGCCAGTACCGACGCCCACGAGTGGGCCCCCCTTGCTTGGGCAGGGCCCCAGCATTTGCAATCATTACCTCTCCCTGCTCCTCCGCTGTGTAGTCTGGGCCGTCAAATCCATACTGGGCCTGACACCGTTTGAGCCTGCCTCCTGATGTATAGACATATATTTTGAATGTGTACGCTATCCATACATGTTATCTGGGGATACGGAACCCTTTCTCACCTTTGTGCAATCACGTGCAATCCATACTGGGCCTGACACCGTCTGAGCCTGCCTCCTGATGTATAGACATATATTTTGAACGTGTACGCTATCCATACATGTTATCTGGGGATACGGAACCCTTTCTCACCTTTGTGCAATCACGTGCAATCCATACTGGGCCTGACACCGTCTGAGCCTGCCTCCTGATGTATAGACATATATTTTGAATGTGTACGCTATCCATACATGTTATCTGGGGATACGGAACCCTTTCTCACCTTTGTGCAATCACGTGCCATCCATACTGGGCCTGACACCATCTGAGCCTGCCTCCTGATGTATAGACATATATTTTGAATGTGTACGCTATCCATACATGTTATCTGGGGATACGGAACCCTTTCTCACCTTTGTGCAATCACGTGCAATCCATACTGGGCCTGACACCGTCTGAGCCTGCCTCCTGATGTATAGACATACAGTGGGGAAAAAAAGTATTTAGTCAGTCAGCAATAGTACAAGTTCCACCACTTAAAAAGATGAGAGGCGTCTGTAATTTACATCATAGGTAGACCTCAACTATGGGAGACAAACTGAGAAAAAAAAATCCAGAAAATCACATTGTCTGTTTTTTTTCATTTTATTTGCATATTATGGTGGAAAATAAGTATTTGGTCAGAAACAAAATTTCATCTCAATACTTTGTGATATATCCTTTGTTGGCAATGACAGAGGTCAAACGTTTTCTGTAAGTCTTCACAAGGTTGCCACACACTGTTGTTGGTATGTTGGCCCATTCCTCCATGCAGATCTCCTCTAGAGCAGTGATGTTTTTGGCTTTTCGCTTGGCAACACGGACTTTCAACTCCCTCCAAAGGTTTTCTATAGGGTTGAGATCTGGAGACTGGCTAGGCCACTCCAGGACCTTGAAATGCTTCTTACGAAGCCACTCCTTCATTGCCCTGGCGGTGTGCTTTGGATCATTGTCATGTTGAAAGACCCAGCCACGTTTCATCTTCAATGCCCTTGCTGATGGAAGGAGGTTTGCACTCAAAATCTCACGATACATGGCCCCATTCATTCTTTCATGTACCCGGATCAGTCGTCCTGGCCCCTTTGCAGAGAAACAGCCCCAAAGCATGATGTTTCCACCACCATGCTTTACAGTAGGTATGGTGTTTGATGGATGCAACTCAGTATTCTTTTTCCTCCAAACACGACAAGTTGTGTTTCTACCAAACAGTTCCAGTTTGGTTTCATCAGACCATAGGACATTCTCCCAAAACTCCTCTGGATCATCCAAATGCTCTCTAGCAAACTTCAGACGGGCCCGGACATGTACAGGCTTAAGCAGTGGGACACGTCTGGCACTGCAGGATCTGAGTCCATGGTGGCGTAGTGTGTTACTTATGGTAGGCCTTGTTACATTGGTCTCAGCTCTCTGCAGTTCATTCACTAGGTCCCCCCGCGTGGTTCTGGGATTTTGGCTCACCGTTCTTGTGATCATTCTGACCCCACGAGGTGGGATTTTGCGTGGAGCACCAGATCGAGGGAGATTATCAGTGGTCTTGTATGTCTTCCATTTTCTAATTATTGCTCCCACAGTTGATTTCTTCACTCCAAGCTGGTTGGCTATTGCAGATTCAGTCTTCCCAGCCTGGTGCAGGGCTACAATTTTGTTTCTGGTGTCCTTTGACAGCTCTTTGGTCTTCACCATAGTGGAGTTTGGAGTCAGACTGTTTGAGGGTGTGCACAGGTGTCTTTTTATACTGATAACAAGTTTAAACAGGTGCCATTACTACAGGTAATGAGTGGAGGAAAGAGGAGACTCTTAAAGAAGAAGTTACAGGTCTGTGAGAGCCAGAAATCTTGATTGCTTGTTTCTGACCAAATACTTATTTTCCACCATAATATGCAAATAAAATGAAAAAAAACAGACAATGTGATTTTCTGGATTTTTTTTTCTCAGTTTGTCTCCCATAGTTGAGGTCTACCTATGATGTAAATTACAGACGCCACTCATCTTTTTAAGTGGTGGAACTTGCACTATTGCTGACTGACTAAATTCTTTTTTTCCCCACTGTATATTTTGAATGTGTACACTATGCTATCCATACATGTTATCCGGGGATACGGTACCCTTTCTCACCTTTGTGCAATCACGTGTAATCCATACTGGGCCTGAGAACAGATGGCGAGCTGTTAAGCAAGCTACAGCACCTGTGGTTTGCACACGTAAGTTTTTCATTTTTTCAGGAATGACGGTTAGGCCTAATTCCGGAACTGCGGTTGACCTGCACTTACTGGGAAATCATCATTCGCGGGTAATAATTGTAATCACAGATACCCATCACTAACGTTGTTCAGCGGGTTATCTGCACCTGTAAGCGACAAACGCTGGCCTTTTCAGTGTAGCGCACATGCAGCCACGGACATGTAAGGGCATGACACACCAGTTATTGGCCAATCTCATGTGCCAGAGCCTCACGTGTCCCTCTAGTAAGCCAGACTCGGACCGCGGGGCATGACGGAGTCTCGTTCGTTAACGGAATTAAGCTTGCAATGTGTGCATCTGTTCTGTAGCTTGCATGGTTGAGGTTTCCCAGGTGGAGTCGAATTAAACTGTAGGCTCCACTCCTGGTGGTGCCCTTCTGGACATTCCTTTAAGGTTCAGCTTTGCAACCATACTGCCCACGTAAAACAAACACTTTGCCTTCATGAACACTGTTTGGAGGGTCATGACTCATGGGAATAACGCCGCCCAATCAGTTAACCTGCTAGAGAGATCCTTCGTTGCTCCCAAGCATGACATCACACTCCCTAGGAGGAAGGTAATGCCACTGTGGCGACCGTACTCCTGGGGGCGACACAAGTGCACTGATGCCCAGCCACTGCTCGATGAATCTGCTGGTACATTGACCCAGACCACTACATTCCCCTCGCACGCTACACGGCCTGAATCTGACCCTGATGAAACTCAGGTTACCCTTCCCATATACAGTTCCATCTTACACGGTGACAAAGAGGAAGCTGCAGATGAAAGTGCAGGTTCGGCCCACCCGCCATCAGACACAACACCGTACTATCAGGGGCCCTGTGCCAGTGCCGTCACCAACAAGTGGGCCCCCCCTGCTTGCTCAGGATCACAGCACTTGCAAGGTTGAAATACTGTGCAGTGAGATGGAAGATGGGAACGACGAGGAGTCCAGACTAGTACAGGGATTCCCTAGCGAGGAGACTTATTTGATTGTTTTCAATGTTGGGACAGCAATTTTTGGGGAGCACTATACTCTGGAGAATGATAGATGGGGCCCACCATACACTGGAACATTCCAAAGGTGGACATCAGACACTGGAGCAGCATTTACAGGGCCCATTATACACTAGAGCATTAGAAATGGGGCCCATTATGTTTGGAGCATTATTTGGGCCCATAAGACAGTGGAGCTTCATCCATGGGGACCAACATATACTGTAGCATTATGTGGCGCTCATCATATACTGTTTCAAACATTATATGGGACCAATGATTCTGTATGGAGAAATAGATGGGCCTCGTCATGAGATGTAAAAAGTGAAGTATTTTTCATTGTACTATACCGCTATTTCACTGCCGTATCGGAGCATGATGAGTTGTGGTATGTGTTAAAGGGGCACTCTTTCGCCCAGGGCACATGAAAACCTGGAGCCAGCCCTCCCCCCCCACAACTTTAGCCAAATAACCCCCATTTTTCAGTGCGTAACTTGTATTATGAAGTTAATTAAGGTTGACAAGCTTAAGTAAGAAGAATTGATGCTTTTGGCATTCAAATGGGCACTGTTGGTGTGTTTCCTGTCCTCCTCTCACTGCCGACTTTTATTCCCCATTGACTTACATTGGGTTTTGTGTTTCGGGACGACCCCGACTTTTCCCTATAATCGGACGATCTTGCTCGACCCGACTTTTGGAAAAGTCGGGTTTCACGAAACGAAACGCGACCCTAAAAAACCAAAAGTCGCTCAACTCTAAATGCAAGTAATATCAAAGAAATTTTACCACTTTCATGAAGTACATTATGTCGCAAGAAAACATTGTCAGAATCACCAGGATCCGTTGAAGCGTTCTATAGTATTGACCTCGTAAAGTGACACTAGTCAGAATTGAAAAAATTGGCCCGGTCACAAAGGCAAAAACAGGTTCTGGCATGAAAGGGTTAAGTCCTGGAAGTGCAACCAACATATGACTTATTGCATGTAGCATATTTGCCTTGCATCTATCAGGAAATACTATCTTGCAAGCAGCCAGTGGCCATCAAAAGCATACTATCAAATTGGTGCCGGTGTCACACAGCTCAAGAGTTTTGGACAGCTATCCAAGCCGAGTAAGAGCAATGGCTGTCTCCACTGAACCTGGAGCTAGGGAAGGCCATGTGTGATAATGGTGCAAACCTGGTGGCAGTCCCATGCTGGGGTAACCTCAAAAACGTGCCTTGCAAGGCTCACATCTTGAACCTTTTTGAACAGAAGTTTCTCCGCCACTATCATGACCTGGATGCTCTGCTGCAGAAAGCATGGCCGCTGTGTGCTCACTTCCGCCGATCGCACCCAGCAGGTCATCGACTTGTATCTGGTGATTTGCCTGTAGTAGAAGGTGTGTCAGAGACCTATTAAACTGTTTCCACTGTGTGGAAATTGATGCTACTTTAGTGGTGTATGACTTTTATTTATTTTAAAAGTGGAGATTCCAAGTTGGGTCTCCATTTGGTGGGTTGCCTGCAGTAGAAGATGTGTCAGAGGCCTATTATACTGTTTCTACTCTGTGGAAATTGATGCCACTTTATATTTGAAATGTGGAGACTCCAAGTTGTGTCTCTGCCTCTACATTTAGATGTAGAGCTAAGCAAATAAAATAGAGTGGAATTAAATTCTACTTGAACCTTACAAAAATTTGCATTTGCAAAATGCTGAATTTTTTAAATTTGCTTCAGTGTGGATTCAGCCAAATGGCAGCTGCTGGCCACCATTTTTTCATACCCATAATGGACCATCAAAAGGTTACAAAAATGCAAAAATCCTTATACTCACCTCACCGTTCACTTCTTTGGCCCCTTTGCTACTCACTACTACCTCTCTGATACTTGCTGCGTCTTATGATTCACTGTTGCATCTGATGGAATCTTCAGGCCTCTCATACTATGTTGATATAACAAGAAAACACAGAATGACAGATTTGCAAAAAAAAACGGATTGAAAACACACATGTGACATGCACAAATGTGAACACGTCGAAAATGTACACCAAGCTGCTCCACCACGTCAAGGTAACCCCTAACGAAGCAGTCCCTATCTAATGTATTAAAAACCTGAACATGTGAACAGTGTCTAATATGAACAGGATTCAGACAGGCCGCTCCCTAGTATGGGCTTGTGGTCTGAGACAGCTCTTATGTGCACGTCACTCAAGAGAGGGGTGGGGTCTCCCAAACCATGCTAAGCAAGGAAAAAAAATGGATCGACTAAATACCCTGTATTTGTTATCCAGCACTTGCTGATTACTGCCATTTTTTATTGCAGAGTATTTTTGCAAATCTGTCATTCTGTGTTTTCTTGTTGTATCTCAGTTATTGGGTGGTGTGAGCATTGTCTGATTGACATGTTCACATTTGTGCAAGTCACATGTGTGTTTTTACTATGTCGATATGTAGATACAGTATATTACACAGCACAGCAGCTAATATTTCAACAGTTATTTAGGCTGCACACGCCAGCTGGCAGGACCTACGCACTCAAGTCATGTGACTCTGACATCACCACAGGTCCCTCAACATTTCTATATTGTTGCCTGCTTGTGATTGGTCAGTGTCATACAGAAGGGAGAAGTACATGCCCCCAGTGAAAACTGTCTAATAATATCTACTTGGACTTAACTAAAGTTAACTTATTAGGTCCCAAATATTTGATTGCTAATATCTCTGTAACGGAGAGACAAAATTAACAAAAATAAAATAAATTTTGATTTCACGCTGCAGCCACTATTTCATAACTAAGTACCTTTAAGTTTTTAATGTTTTTCTGCAATATAGGAGTTCATGTATTCATTAGTTGCAGTGTGCCGACACATTGTGTATGTTTATTGTAGAATATTGGCCACATAATGTATTTGTGCACCTGTTCATTTTAACACTCAAGGTGTGCAGACCAGGCCCTATTTTTTTCCTTTTTTTCTGTAAATACATATCAGGCTTTGTGGCCTCCTCCATCTTTTCCACATAAGGTTTTAATTGCGAGCCATGCCTGGTTTCCTTTTTACTACCCATTCACGTGACTTGGGTGGCACATAGAAAGGTAAGACATTTAGTGTCTATGGACCATCCATATTTACATGATTGGATGGCTCTTGCATTCTTTGATAAAAAATGCTAAGTGCCTTTACGTTTTTAATGTTTTGCAGCAATATTGGAGTTCATGTACTCCTTAGTCAAGATGTGCTGACGTATTGTGTATGTATATGCTAATTCATGATATGTCCAGCTCAATATGAAATAGTTAATGAAAGGTCCTATTTAAGTCAGAAAATAACTGAGTGTTTAACCAATAGTGGCAAACTTTGCTGGGGATAGACCATATTGACCAGGTGGCCTATCCCAAGAAAATATGCTACTAAATGAGACTGTCATTCTAATTTAAACACGATTTTACTTATGAGAGGTGAGTAATTTAATGAATATAAAATGTCAAAGGATCTACCTATTTCAACTGCAAGATAAGTAATGTACAATATGAGGTGGCCCATTTTAGGCTATGCGCACACAGTGCGGATTCTGCTGCGGATCCGCAGCGGATTTGGCCCTGCGGATCAGCAGCAGAACTGCAGGTGATGTACAGTACCATTCTAACCTATGGAAAATTGAAACCACTGTTCAGACGGTGCGGATTTTTCCACGCGGTTTTGCCTGCGGTTTCAAATCCGCAAAAAGAATTGACATGTCACTCTTGTCTGCGGATTCCTGTTATGATTGGGTAACCGAGGAGGAAAGCAAGACCAAGCTAAGCCACAGAAAACCAGAGAGGTTGGTTACTAAGCGGATTGCAGACCCCTGATCCTATCCACACAACTAGCAGTAGCCGTGGAGCATACCTACGATGATCCTAGATGCCTCGACACAGCCAGAGAACTAAATAAGCCTAAAGCAAGAAAGGGGAAATCTAAACTGCCCCAGAGCAGACCCCAAAGGAATAGATAGCCCCCAAACATATATTGTCGGTGAGACAAGCTGAAAGCAAAAACACAGGTAGGAAAATAGACTGAGCAAACGATGGGGCCCACACTAACTAGACAGGACAGAAAAGGAAAGACTCTGTCTGCAATCACGCATAAAACCCTGCATAAAATGCCCAACACGTCTTATAGAAAAATACTGAAGTCACTAGACTTCGCCCACTATATCAGCGCTCTGGCATATTCTGAAAGCAGAGCAAAAAGAGGCCACAAGCAGTAACATAAGGATGGAAATTCAGCACAGCTCCAGCCGGAGCTGGCTGACACACAAAACTGAAATAGACAAAACCAGATCAAATGTGAACAATAGCAAAAGAACATTTAGCTGAGCATGCAGGGACTGAGCTGGAAACTAAAACCTCATGAGGCAGGAAAAAATCACCAGCAGGGATAGAGGGAGTCGGCTGTCTTAAATCCAGTCAGAAACTCCAGATCTCCAGTCATCCTCCTCATTATCAGGTGGCAGGCCTCTGTTAATTAGATCAGCTCCATTACCTCCAGTAACCACAAGAGGGAGCCCGGGAAGAGAACTCGCGACCACTCTGTCAATACAACCAGATCCACTACCTTCACTAGTAACCAGAGATAGGCCAGAAAGCGAATTCACAACAGATTCCGCTGCGGTTTGTCTTCTCCTCCATTGTGGAGGTGATACACCTCAGGGCAAAACCGCAGGGTAATCCGCAGGTAAACCGCAGGTCTTTTGACCTGCGGATTTACCTGCAGATTGTGCAAAATCCACAAGGAAAAATCAGCGGGTGATTCCGTACTGTGTGCACATAGCCTTAAATTGCCTCACATCACATCTTGCCACACTGACTCCGAGCATGGTTGTCTAAGTTGCAGAATATCATACTTGTCTATGTTCACTTTATACCCTCTAATCTGGTCAAACTCCTGAAGGCACCAGTGATCTCCATCTTAACCAAGTGGTTCTTTTTAAGATCTCCACCAAAACCTTTAGTACTGTTGTGTCAGCCTGAACAAGGTTGCCAAAACCGGGAAAAAAAAGTTTTGTTTTCTCCATTAGTGCCATAGAAATTATGTGTATTAAATTGTGTCCCTCTTTGTTCAATGCAGATATGCAACCATCTGCCCTTTGGGTCAACCTCTTGTGGCACCAACTTAAATGAGAGATTTTTATGTAATAAAGAAAAAGGATCTGCTTTATCAATTTTAGCTTCAGAGCCATACACATGTCCAACCCAGAGTGCTATGAGCGGTGGAAAGCACTAAATAAAATTAAAATAAAGTGTGTTCACCACTTGGGGTCCACCGTGCGGTAGATGGAGTAACCGCTGCTAAAAGACACAGGGCACTCTGGCGGTAATTTGCACAGGGTTTTAGCTGCACCCAGTGCACTAAAGCACACTCTGTTTTATGCACAGAGCTGCCAACAAAAACCTAAATAACGCTGAGTCTGTATAGGGTCACAGACTTCAGCGATGTGGACACGGTATTAAAAGGTCACAGAAATAGCCTTAAACACCAGGACTATCCCCTCTAGACCTACCGTAGAAAATAGGATACGGGATGTCGCAACTGCGAGCACCCTAACAGCTGCTACAGCAGCGCGGCGTGAACTGTGCCGCAGAAGACACACCGCTACGCTGGCAGCGTGATGCAGGACGCTTAGCTGCTGGCAAAGCTGAAGCTTGGGCACGCTGGCGCTAATACTGGCTGAACTCAAACACTCACACAAACATAATAACCAAGGAAGGGGGTATTTAATGAGTCATTCACCAGTCCAAGCATCCATTAGCAAACACACAGCAGCAAGTATGAAATACTAGCGCATGGTGGAACGGCCATGCGCACTTTTTATAGCATACGGGACCTGCCGGAAATCTCCTGAGCCTTGAGCAGAACCAGTGGAATCAGGAGCAGGACCTGAGCACCTGACTCCTGAACGCCAATGGGAGCTCGTCCCATGGGCATGCTCAGAAGCTGGGAAGAAGGACTTAGCCTCTGGAGACAAATGTGAAGATCTGGATTGCTGCATAGGCATGGTAGAAACCAGATTCCTAACACAGAGGTTCTGCATTCTCTGGAAATCAGGTTTAATTAAATGGATTTTTTTGAACAAGTACAATATCTGGATGCAATTTTTTTAGATGTCATAGAATTTTGATCTTTTTTGAGGATTGTTGCCCCTCTATGTTCCAAGAAATTATATTGAAATCCATAACTGCTGTACAATCAGGTGGTTCCCATGTAAGCCATGTAAAGGCAAGAGAATTTAGAGAGACTTCGATATTGCTTTAAATCTGGGTCACACATATGATACAGCAAAACATTCTAGCATCTAAAATTCTGTTTTGCTCATTAGTTATTGACATAACATAATTAATCATGAATGGCAGCAAGAGAACAATTATGAACATAAAATGTAGAGGTTCTCATCCTTCTATAAAGTTACATAATGGGAATTATATTTCACAGCGAATGTATGAGCTGCAATATTACTAAAGTATTACCATCTGATACATTTATTGCACATTAAAAGAGTGTGCCATAAATATCTAATATTGGTTGGTTCCCACCTATCAGCCAGATAGAGGTACCATTCTCATGGGTTTGCACTCCAGAAAGGAAGAGACAAAAATGTCTGAGCTAGAAATGATCACACCACGCCATTTATAATTTTCTGTCCCTAGAGTGTTACCCACCACTGTTTTTTTCCATGTCTCTGCCAAAATATGGCTGGAGTAGAATTTATGAAACAACTGTTTCAAAAATTAAGTGTGAGGAGCCCAAGGCTATAAAAAATCACCAAAAAGACAAAAAAAACTTAAAAATATTTGTAATAATTATCTGAAAACCACTCAAAGATATTTTTTCTTTTCTTGGTGATTTTAGAGAAGAAATTGCCACAGAGTATACCGTCCCTTATCCATCCATAGGTTGCTAGTCTTCTCCGGACCCGGCTCAGTACAGGTAACCACAGCCCAGTCTTCCTCTTTACAGTAGCATGATCTTAAAAAGGCGGTTCATGCTCGGAAATCCTCCAATGTGGCTGAATTACAGTAATTCTGCAATGATTAGTGGACCAAAATTCCTCCAGAACGCTGTAAAAAACACATTGACAGTTATCACAAACACTTGATTGCAGTTGTTGCTGTTAAGGGTGACACAACCAGTTATTAGGTTTAGGGGGCAATCACATTTTCACACAGGGCCCTGTAGGTTTGGATTTTTTTTTCGCTTAATAATAAAGACTTTCATTTAAAAACTGCATTTTGTGTTTACTTTTGTTATCTTTGTCTAATATTTATATTTAGTGATCTGAAATACTTGTCTGAAAAACATGCAAAAGAATAGGAAGATTGCAAAAACTTTTTGACACAACTGTATAAGAATAATAAGGAGGTACACTAGAGCCTCCTGGACCCTGGGCATTTATATCTTGGTATTGGTCAGAGTGCTTTAACTATATGGCTATGATATAGTTCTATTTCTCTCTATGGTATTATTCATAATTACTTACCTGACCTCATGCTACATTTCTGATTGTGTGTCTGGACTCTCCCATGGCCTATTTACCCTCTGCCATAGGCACTATCTATCATATTTATTCAGCACACCTCTTTCCATAGTAGCCACCAGAGAGAAGCCCCAGCATTGACCAGTATTCTTGTTTGCGTCTGTTTGCAATTTCCATGAATGTGTGTTTTTCACCATACACTTTATTTATGAGGAACTTATTTTTTCCATATTGTAACCTCGTGTGTTTATCTTTTTATTGATTCTAGCCTGACGTGCATGGTATGTAATTTTCAGACACTTCTTACTTGTTTACTATATTTGCTCAGTGTTATTTTTTTCTTTTCCTGTATGGTCTGTGGACATCTCCTTTTTTAACCTTTTAATAACCATCTGTTTTTTTGCTTCAATAAAATGTAATATTCTTTATGCACCTTGTGTTTGAATGACCTCTTTTTCTCCCATGTAGGTTTTTTGTGCAATCAAGGTCCTCCCTGTTATCCTATAACTATAATGCAATGGTCTGAAAATAGTATTAACGAAATAGCAATCAAATCAGCCATCAAGTTCAAACAATTCCATTTAAGAGCCTGAAGTAAGAAAAGGGAGGTAGAGGAAACCTTCAAAATACATTACAAAAAATAAAAAGAACAGTCGGAGTGGTATTGGTTGACAAATTGACTAGTCTGGTGTTATGGAATGTTTTGTATTATATTTAGGTCATTTTTCATAGGTCAGGTTCTTATATGGAATTATTTGAACTAGGTGGTTGATTTGATTGCTATTTCATTAATCCTATTTTCAGACCTTTGCTTTATGCATTATACTTATATTTGGTTTCTTAATTTATGAATCACTACCTGGACTGCATATAACTAGCACTTTTATGGAAGTGGATTCCCTGCAGCACGTCACAATACCTCTTCTCTGCATCCTGTATTCCCACCATTTTATACATATTTTTAACGGTCATCATGGTGTAATTTATATGTTATACTAGAGTCTACCTGATTTTGCAGGTTATTGGCATGGTTACATGGTTAGTTTTTGCTCTCTGAATTTCATTTTATAGGGCATTTTGAGGTTTCCATCTATTCACTTTTTGATTATTCTGGATTACACATTTCCTTTTTTGACTACTAAATAAAAAATTGTATATCCTTTGCTTAAATGTCCGTTCTTCTATATGTGATTTTCTGATTGAAATTTAGTAATTGTGACGTCCGTCCGCGGATCTGGACTGCAGTAGGGACAGCACCCCGAGAAACCACGAGACCCTTAACCCCTATACAGGGATCTGGAATTGTAGCAAGGCCAAGGGGGTGGCTGTCTGGTAGAGCAGTGCGCCAGAGCAGGATGGTCGCCAATAGAGAAGAAGGCGGGGAACCAAAAGTGTAGTCAGAAACTGGGAGAGCAGCGGAGGTACAAAAACGGCAGGCAGTAGCAGTCGAATATCCAGGCCAAGGTCACAAACCGGGAGGGCGGCAAGGTACAAAAATGGCAGGCAGTAGCAGAGTCGAATATCCAGGCCAAGGTCACAAACCGGGAGAATGGCAGAGGTACAAAATCGTCAGGCAGCAGAGGGGTCAGAAATCCAGGCTGAGGTCAGAGTCAAACAATAGCTAATCACACAATAGCACATAGGGGAACCAAGAATATATCCAGCGGCTTGCAAGACCAGTCCCAAGGTATTTGAGGGATCAAGTCATCCCTCACAGGCTCCCGGACTGATGATGTCATCAGGACACCTCCCAGGACCAGGCCAGATGGTGATGCACCAACCCCTTCATGATTGACAGAGGAGCGGAGCCTGCATCCATCAGATGCCTGCACAGGAGCCCCTTCTCTGTTGCCACCATCACTGGGGGGTGAACCACGGCGCCTCCCAGTAGCTGAGGCAGGAACAGCAGGCCCCGAGTCTGACGACAACGTGACAGTCCGGCGCCTCCTAGTGGCCGAGGTCGGGACAGCAGGCCCCGAGTCTGACGACGATGTGACAGTCCGGCGCCTCCTAGTGGCTGAGGCCAGGACAGCAGGCCCCAAGTTTGACGACAACATGACAGTACCCCCCCTCTAAGAGGGGCCCCCGGACCCTCAAAACCCGGTTTGTCAGGGTGAAGGACATGAAATCTCCTAATTAATGTTTTGGCATGGATGTTCCTCGCGGGGACCCAGGACCTTTCCTCCGGGTCGTAGCCCTTCCAGTGTACAAGATACTGTACGGAGCCTCTCACAAGGCGGGAGTCAAGGATACCCTGGACTTCATACTCCAAGGTACCCCTGACCGAAACAGGAGGAGGGGACTGGACAGGGTGAATTGGGGAGCGATACAGCTTGAGGAGAGACTTGTGGAACACGTTGGGCAACTTAAATGACTGAGGAAGTTTTAAACGGAAGGCTACTGGGCTAATCACCTCTATAATTGCGCATGGGCCAATAAATCTGGGACCTAGTTTGGCAGACGGCACTTTAAGCTTGATGTTTTTGGTGGAGAGCCAAACCTTGTCTCCAACTCCCAGGTGCGGCCCCTTAGATCGCCGTCTGTTCGCAGCCGAAGCCTGTCTAACCTGGGCCCCTTTCAAGTTCGAATCTACCTCAGACCAAATCGTTTTTAAGCGATGTATATTTTTCTCTACCCCAGGGAGCTCCGATATCCTGGCCGAGAATGAACCAAAGAGCGGATGCAGTCCATGGTTGCAGAAAAAGGGGGTAGTCTTAATGGAGTCCTGGTATCGATTATTTAGGGCAAACTCAACTAATGGCAGATGTTCCACCCAATCGGACTGATGTTCTGACACATAACAGCAGAGGTATTGCTCCAAAGCCTGGTTGGTACGCTCACTTTGACCATTGGTTTCGGGGTGGTAGGCAGAGGAGAAGGACAACTCAATACCAATGCGTTTGCAGAACGCCCTCCAGAATTTTGAGATGAACTGGGTACCTCTGTTGGACACAATATTCACCGGAGCACCATGAAGACGTACAACATGCACAATGAACAGTTTACTCAATAATAATAATAATAATAAATTTTATTTCTATAGCGCCGACATATTCCGCAGCACTTTACATTTCGGAGGGGATTTGTACAGAAAATAGACATTACAGCATAACAATAATCACATAGATTATAACAAATACCAAAAGGAATGAGGGCCCTGCTCGCAAGCTTACAATCTATGAGGAAAAAAGGGAGACACGGAAGGTGGGTGGTAACAGTTGCCCTGATTGTATGGACCAGCCATAATGTTAAGTGTGTATCAGTACAGACACAGAGGGCTAATGGATGCATAAAGCATGTGGGAAAATGATGCGGGGAACCTGGTTATGGTAAAACTTTTGGCTGTGCCACACAGGGATAGATTAGGTTAATATGTTGAGGCAATAGGCCAGTCTGAATAAATGCGTTTTCAGGGCACGCTTAAAATTGTGGGGATTGGGGACTAATCGTATTGACCTGGGAAGTTCATTCCAAAGAATTGGCGCAGCACGTGTAAAGTCTTGGAGACGGGAGTGGGAGGTTCTGACTATTGAGGATGCTAACCTCAGGTCATCAGCAGAACGGAGGGCGTGGGTAGGGTGGTATACTGAAACAAGGGAGGAGATGTAGGGTGGTGCTGAGCCATGGAGGGCTTTGTGGGTGAGGGTAATAAGTTTATACTGAATTCTGTGGGTGAGTGTAATAAGTTTATACTGAATTCTGGAGTGGATGGGTAGCCAGTGTAATGACTGGCACAAGGTAGAGGCATCGGTGTAATGATTGGTGAGAAATATGATCCTGGCTGCAGCATTCAAGACAGATTGGAGAGGGGAGAGTTTGGTAAGAGGGAGACCGATTAGAAGAGAGTTACAATAGTCGAGACGAGAATGAATAAGAGAAACAGTAAGAGTTTTTGCAGAGTCAAAAGTAAGAAAAGGTCGAATTCTAGAAATATTTTGGGGGGCAGATGACAAGAGCTAGCCAGTGATCGAATGTGGGGGGCAAAGGAAAGCTCGGAATCAAGTATGACCCCAAGACAGCGGGCATGTTGCTGGGGAGTAATAGTGGAGCCACACACAGAAATGGCAATGTCGGGTATAGGTACATTAGAAGAGGGAGGAAACAGAAGGAGTTCAGTCTTTGACAGGTTCAGTTTCAGATATAGTGAGGATATGATGTTAGACACAGCGTTTAGACAATCGCCGGTGTTTTCTAGAAAGGCTAGCGTGTTGTCAGGAGAAGAAGCGTATAATTGGGTATCATCAGCATAGAGATGGTACTGGAAACCAAATCTACTGATTGTTTGACCAATAGGGGCAGTGTACAAGGAGAAGAGGAGGGGGCCTAGGACTGATCCTTGAGGAACCCCAACCGTAAGGGGAAGGTGAGAGGAGGAGGAACCGGCAAAAGATACAGTAAAGGAGCCGTCAGAGAGATAGGAGGAGAGCCAGGAGAGAGCGGTGTTCTTGAGGCCAATGGAATGGAGCAAAGTGAGGAGGAGCTGATGATCCACAGTGTCGAATGCTGCAGAGAGATCCAAGAGAATTAGCTTGGAGTAATGACCATTAGATTTAGCTGTTAGTAGATCATTAGAGACTTTAGTGAGGGCAGTTTCAGTAGAGTGTAAGGAGCGGAAGCCGGATTGGAGAGGGTCGAGAAGAGAGTTATCAGAGAGATAGCAGATAAGATGGGAGTGGACCAGGCGTTCCAGGAGTTTCGAGATGAAGGGAAGATTAGAGACTGGTCTATAGTTAGCGGCACAGTTTTGGTCGAGCGATGGTTTTTTAAGTAGTGGTTGTATGATGGCATGCTTAAATGAGGAGGAAAAGATACCAGAAGAGAGAGAGAGGTTAAATATTTTAGTTAGGTGAGTGGTGACAGCAGGGGAAAGGGACTGGAGGAGATGTGACGGAAATAGGTCACTGATGCATGTGGTTGGGCGAGAAGATGCAAGGAGCCTGCTTACTTCTTCTTCTGTGACTGGTTCAAAATCAGAGAGTGAGCTAGATGCAGTGGGGGAGGGAGGACAGTGCATGGTATGAGGTGATTGGGAGATAATTTCCTCTCGGATCTGGTCGATTTTTTCTTTGAAGTAATTGGCCAGATCGTCAGCTCGGAGCTCCGTGGTTGGGGCCTGTACTCTTGGGTTGAGTAGAGAATGAAAAGTGTCAAAGAGACGTTTAGGGTTATTGGACATTGAGGTGATGAGGGTGTTGAAATAGGTTTGTTTGGAGGGGGGAAGGGCAGTGTTGTATGTTCTAAGCATAAACTTATAATGGATGAAATCTTCGTGTAGATTGGATTTTCTCCACAGACGTTCGGCGCACCTGGAGCACCGCTGCAGGAAACGTGTTTGCAGGGTGTGCCAGGGTTGTCGCCGTCTGTGTTGTGGTGTTCTATTTATAGCAGGTGCAAATTCATCCAGGGCACTTTGAAGTGTTTCATTGTAATGCTTCAGTGCAGAATCAGGACATGAGAGGGAGGAGATAGGGGCCAATGAAGACTGCAAGTTCTTCGTAAGTTTCTGGGTGTTAATGGCCTGTATGTTTCTATAAGTATGGACAGTGGGGGTGACCTGAGCAGCCTGGCAGTTCTTGATAGAGAATGAAAGAAGATTGTGGTCAGAGAGCGGGAGAGGGGAGTTTGCAAAATCATCCACTGCACAAAGCCGAGAGAAGACCAAGTCGACGGAGTTTCTGTCTTCATGCGTTGGAGAATTAGTAAGCTGCAAAAGGCCAAACGAGGAGGTTAGAGATAAAAGGTGAGTAGCAGATGGGGAGAGGGGATGAGCAATTGGAATGTTGAAATCTCCCATGATGTGGGTAGGAATGTCACAGGAGAGAAAATGAAGCCAAGTGGCAAAATGATCCAGGAACTGATGGGAGGAGTCGGGAGGATGATACACCACTGCCACTCACATGGAGAAGGGGGTGTAGAGTCTGATGGCATGGACCTCAAAAGAAGGGAAGACTAGTGAGGGTAGTTGAGGGATAACCTGAAAGGTACATTTTGGTGATAGAAGCAGACCAACGCCTCCACCAGCTCTATTGTCTGATCTTGGGGTATGAGAGAAGTGTAGTCCACCATATGAAAGAGCAGCAGCGGTAGTGTCTGACTGCTGGATCCAGGTTTCAGTAAGAGCCAGGAGGTTAAGAGAATTAGAAAGGAAAAAGTCATGAATGAAGGAGAGTTTGTTACACACTGAGCGAGAATTCCAAAGTGCACAATTAAGAGAGACAGATTGAATGCAGGGAATATTAATAAGATTAGAGGGGTTTCTGAGTGTAGCAGTTGGGGGGTTTGACTTTCTATAACATGGGGGACCAGGGTTGGGAGCAATGTCTCCTGCGACTAGGAGAAGGAGGATAGAAAGAGCGAGCAGATGGTTAAGTGATTTGTGAGAGCGTCTCTTATGTTGAATGGGGGGACTGACTGGATCAGTGCAATTTAACAATGTGAAAAGAGCGTGAGTGCTATACATAGGAGAGGAAAGGTGCGAGGGGCCGGTATGGATGGAGTGTAGAGAGATAATGCCAGGGCGGTGAATGTGTGTGAATGCAGCGGCCAGGATATAAATTACACAAATGCATATTGTATATATTTGTTGTACTCCAAATGTATAGGGAGTAGATTTGTATAAATGTCTTACCTGTCTCCTGCCCTGTCTAACTGCCATGTTATAACTGCCAGTACTTTGATAAACTGTACTACGATAAAGTGTGCATAAATGCTTTCCCCAAACTATGTCTGAATATATAGGAGGCTAAGGATTGTTTTTTTTTTCCTCTCTCTCTTCTCATTAATCAATCAAACTAAATTGAGACAGCAGGGCCCAATAAAATGTTGTGTCAGATAAACAGATGTCCAGCACTACATGGATCATAAAGCACTTTGAAAAGTTTTTTGACCTCACAACATAAGGGGACAAGCAGAGTAAGTTGAAATAACTATATACCAAATATAAGCTTGCATAGTTGAAAACACATAGAGTATTCAGGATTAACTGCTTGCTGACATTGAATGGAGGAGTTGATTCAGAGCAGAGATTGAAAGAGGTGGTTACCAGATATAAGCTTGCATAGTTGAAAACACATATAGAGCATTCAGGATTAACTGCTTGCTGACATTGAATGGAGGAGTTGATTCGGAGCAGAGATTGAAAGAGGTGGTTACCTGTATGAAGAGAATAGAGATGCGAAACTCAAGGTTTCGTAGTTAGGTAACCCAGACAGGGGGACAAAATGACATTGTTTGCTGAACCTGTCCACCACCACCCAGATACACGTTTTTCCATCTGAGGGCGGCAGGTCCGTAATGAAGTCCATGGAGATGTTGGTCCATGGACTCTCAGGGGTGGGCAAGGACTGGAGCCAGCCGGCAGGGCGATTATGGGGGGACTTGGCACGGGCGCAGACTTCACACGCTAAAACATAGTCTTTACAGTCCTTAACCACCGTCTGCCACCAAAAGTTCCTGGTTACCAATCTGGTGGTATTATTGAGACCAGGATGGCCAGCCAGAACAGAGTCATGCGATTCTTTAAAAACTTGTAGGCGAAACGAAGCCGGGACGAACAATTTTTTGGGGGGCGTAGTGTCAGGAGCTTGTTCTGGAGACCTACGGATCTCCACCAGAAGGTCCAAAGACACGGCCGACACAACGATCCCATTGGCCAATATCGGGAGGGACTGGCTCACAGTCCTCGGCTTGTGAGCCTGTCTAGGATTTAGTATTTTAGCTGACTCCAGGTAGGTCAGGTTCTTGTGATCAGTAATTACAGTGATTTTATGTTTGGCGCCTTCGAGGAAGTGGCGCCATTCCTTGAAGGCCCATTTGATTGCCAATAACTCCCGATTACCTATATCATAGTTTCAGTTGCAGAGAGTTTGCAGGAAAAAAAAGCACATGGGCAAAGCTGAGTGAGGGATGCAGTGCCTTGCGATAGCACTGCTCCCACTCCAACTTCAGAGGCATCTACTTCTACAATAAATGGGCGGTTCAGATTAGGCTGAACCAAAACCGGGTTGGCCACAAAGCACTCCTTTAGCGTAGAAAATGCCTGAATTGCCTCAGGGTTCCAATTGACCACGTCTGCCCCTTTCCGGGTCAAATCCGTGAGTGGTTTGGCAATTTCTGAGAAACCCCTGATGAACTTGCGGTAGTAATTAGCAAACCCTAAAAATCGCTGCAGCTTTTAGCGATTTGGGATGTACCAAAGCTTTAGTAGGTTGGATCTTGGCAGGATCCATGAGGAACCCTTTGCCTGAGACCATGTACCCTAAAAACTGTACCTCCTCAACAAAAAAAACACATTTCTGCAGTTTAGCAAACAAGGAGTGTTCTCGCAGTCTCTGCAGCACAGAACAGACGTGTTGAGCGTGTGTCACAGGGTCAGCAGCAGAGTAAATCAAAATGTCATCTAAATACACGACGACATACACCCCACAAATGTCTCTGAAAATATCATTAACAAAGTTCTGAAATACGGCAGGTGCGTTACTGAGTCCGAACGGCATTACAAGGTACTCAAAGTGGCCAAGAGGTGTATTAAACGCGGTTTTCCACTCATCGCTGTCTCTTATGCGGACCAGATTATATGCCCCCCCGGAGGTAAACCAACGGGCTCCCATTAGCTGATTAAAAAGATCAGGGATGAGTGGAAGCGGATACTGGTTCTTTATAGTGATTGCGTTTAATTCCCGGTAATCAATGCAGGGTCTGAGACCACCATCTTTCTTCTCTACAAAGAAGAATCTGGCTCCAACTGGTGAAATGGATGGTCTAATAAACCCTTTTTGTAAGCTGTCTGCTATATAGTCATTCATGGCCTGACGCTCTGGACCGGAGAGATTAAATATTCTCCCTTTTGGGAGACGAGCATCCGGAATCAGATCTACAGGGCAATCATACTTTCTGTGTGGGGGTAATTTCTCAGATTCTACAATAGAAAAAACATCGTCATAGTCTCTGAAAGCAAATGGTATGAGGGGGTTTTTAACCTTAACTTGGTTTACTGCTAATGATATGCAGTTATCCTGACACTGCGAACTCCAGCGCACAACATCAGCCAGGTGCCAGTCAATTACAGGATTGTGCTGGCGTAACCTCGGCATTCCCAAAATAACTGCAGAAGATAAATTATCCATCACAAAAAATGACATAAGCTCGGTATGTAATGCTCCCACAGACATAGCAATTTTGTCAGTTACAAATTTAACCCCCTCCTGAATAATGGATGTGCCATTAATAGCCGTGGTTTTAATAGGGGCATTAAGTCTTAGTAGTGGTACACCAATATTCCTAGCAGCCAAAGAATCCATAAGATTTCCTTCAGATCCACTATCCACATAGGCTTTTAAACGCAGAGATTTCTGACCAAATGAAAGAGAGATAGGTAATAAAACTTTAGCCGCATCTGCGGGCAGTACCTGAGCCCCTGGGCAACCATGGCCAGAGTTGCCCAGGGGCCGATGTCCCAGGAGTATGGATCTCTGACGTTCAGCTTTCTCCCTGAAGTCTCCAGACTGCAGCATGCTTGTGCAGGAAGATGAAAGTGATCCTCCAGGCTGTGCACTGAAGCAAGTAACAGGTGTTCAGGCCAAAAATCAGCTCAGGCAGGAGAAGGGAAAAAAAAAAGTTCAGGGAGACTGCTTTTGTATATGTTGGATATATACACAAGAAGCAGTTTTTTTTTTTATGGCCGGATATAATGTGATGTCCGTCCGCGGATCTGGACTGCAGTAGGGACAGCACCCCGAGAAACCCCAAGACCCTTAACCCCTATACAGGGATCTGGAATTGTAGCAAGGCCAAGGGGGTGGCTGTCTGGTGGAGCAGTGCGCCAGAGCAGGACGTTCGCCAATAGGGAAGAAGGCGGGGAATCAAAAACGTCAGAAATCGGGAGAGCAGTGGAGGTACAAAAACGGCAGGCAGTAGCAGCGTCGAATATCCAGGCCAAGGTCACAAACCGGGAGGGCGGCAAGGTACAAAAACGGCAGGCAGTAGCAGAGTCGAATATCCAGGCCAAGGTCACCAACCGGGAGAATGGCAGAGGTACAAAATCATCAGGCAGCAGAGGGGTCAGAAATCCAGGCTGAGGTCAGAGTCAAACAATAGCAAATCACACAGTAGCACATAGAGGAACCAAGAATGTATCCGGCGGCTTGCAAGACCAGTCCCAAGGTATTTGAGGGATCAGGTCATCCCTCACAGGCTCCCAGACTGATGATGTCATCAGGACCGCCCCCAGGACCATGCCAGATGGTGATGCACCAACCCCTTCATGATTGACAGAGGAGTGGAGCCTGCGTCCATCAGATGCCTGCGCAGGAGCCCCTTCTCTGTTGCCGCCATCACTCGGGGGCGAACCACGGTGCCTCCCAGTGGCCGAGGCAGGAACAGCAGGCCCCGAGTCTGACGGCGACATGACAGTCTGGCGCCTCCTAGTGGCCGAGGCCGGGACAGCCGGCCCCGAGTCTGACGGCGATGTGACAGTCCGGCGCCTCCTAGTGGCCAAGTCCGGGACAGCAGGCCCCGAGTCTGACGGCAACATGACAGTAATTTTCTGGAGCTCACCCATTTGTGTTTTTTCTATATCTAAAGTACTCATGAACATTTTGGGAGGTTTTAACCTGAATTTGAACAAAATCGTTTTTTATTTTTTGGGTAAATATCTGACCTGCAATTTCTAGTCTCTGAGAAAAAACAGTAAACAGCATACACACTCATAGATGTTAGTAGTGTTATCCAAAATTGATAGAGCATTTTCAGGAAAGTCATGCTGGCGATCCCAGGACAGTTTTGTTTGCAAGGTTTGAATGAATATTGAATGAATATTAAAGATGTATCTGAAATAGATAACATAAGCTCCTGTTACATAGAGAAGCGCACTGGATCATTTATACAGGTGCCCTTGATATGCTACGTAGGAATGCCTTTGTTGCTTTCTTAGCAGAAGGAGTGTGAGTAATGAGGCTGTGATACTGTAATATTCCATGTTTACTGTACAATCACAATTTTTAGTCATTATATATACAAATAAGAACTTTTTTTACAGGAGATGCTGTAAAGGGAAACGTGTACACAATAGGGTAGCCCTGTTAGAGGAGAAGAAAACAAAAAAATGGTATTGCTCACCATGAAGGTTATGGGATAGCCACCATAAAGACATGGTTGTTGCTGCCTAGTGACTGGGGGAAATTCCCCAGGTGAATTTCATCAGTAGGGAGAAAAAGAACTTTGAAATTAGGCTGTGTGGCTGGAGGACAACAGTTATTGCTGCTGTCAATGTGGAAACAGGTTTTTTTATTAGACAACGTGTTTCAACACTGAACTGGTGTCTTTTTCAATTTAATAAAAATTAGGTTTTTGAACTTCACAGAATCGTGTATAATATAGCATGGCACTACTGCAGGGTGCGCAAGTAGGCTACCCAAACCAAAGCTCAATAGTGAAAAGTAACTTGGCACTCAACTTAAGGGTCCATAGAAGAACATTTTATTATGCAGTCTGCAAAACGTTTCGGCCTACATGGCCTTCATCAGTCCGACTGCTTAAAAGTATTGTTGAGAAATGGGGAACAAGAGTGAGTTCCAACTGTAAGGGAAAACTTGTATGTGAGCTGTCCTACTCCCTAGTACATTGAACCTGTTACATTGAAAAGGAGGCTTGTTACCAGTTTCTCTGTAGTTAAATTAGTTGCCGTGTGGTAGTATAGCAGGTCCTTATGAAACATGGGAGGTCAGTGGTGATGGGCGTCAGGCTGGACGCGGTTTCCGCCGCTTGTCCGAGACGACATTTATTCATAAAAATTAATGGTACAGCAATCCTGTCAATATAAATGTTTTAATAATGAGACTTGAATTGAATTCTCATACCAGTTGGCCACAAAAAGTATTTTTTATTTAATAGTATACATGTGAAAGAATTTTGTAATTACATTTGAAACTCTTTTCTCGCCACAGAGACAGATGCATTTTTACATGACCCCAAGGAGGCTGACTGATGAGCCAGAAATGTCAGGCAAATTATGTGCTCCTCACTTTGTTTAATAGTGTATACTGAAATATTTTTATAGCTATTTCAATATCTGCATTCAGTCTTTTAATATACTTTTTTATATTAAAAAAATATACTTTACTAAACCATAGAAGCATTACTTCAAGCTGATGAAGGAACAGCACTTGGATTTCTGAAGCAGTCATAATTAGAGATGAGCGACTTTGCCTTTTTTCGGGTCGAGACGGGTTTCATGAAAGCCGATTTCCGCAAAAGTCGGGTCGAACTAAATCGGCCGATTATCGTGAAAAGTCGAAGGCCGACTGAAACATGAAACCCAATGCAAGTCAATGGGGAAGCAAAGTCGGCAGGGAGTGGACGACATTAAACACACCTACAGTGCCCATTTGAATGGCAAAAACATCAATTTTTATTACTGAAGCTTGTGAACCTTAATTTACTTCATAATAATAGTTACGCACTGAAAACTGGGGGTTATTTGGCTAAAGTTGTGGGGGGGGTAGGACTGGCTCCAGGTTTTCATGTGCCCTGAGCCAAAGAGCGCCCCTTTAACACATACCACAACTCATGACGCTCCAATACGGCAGAGAAATAGCGGTATAGTACAATGAAAAATACTTCACTTTTTACATCTCATGACTGATATCCTTTTTAAATTCTCCAAAAGCTCCAAAAGCGGACAGTATATAACTCCATACAGTATTATGGGCACCGCATAGTGCGCTATACAGAGTAATGAGGCCCATATATTTCTACATACAGAATCATTGGTCCCATATAATGTTTGAAACAGTATATGATGAGCTCCACATAATGCTACAGCATATGTTGGTCCCCATGGATGAAGCTCCACTGTCTTATGGGCCCAAATAATGCTCCATATATAATGGGACCCATTTCTAATGCTCTAGTGTATAATGGGCCCTGTAAATGCTGCTCCAGTGTCTGATGTCCACCTTTGGAATGCTCCAGTGTATGGTGGGCCCCATATATCATAGTGCTCCCCAAAAATTGCTGTCCCAACATTGAAAACAATTAAATAAGTCTCCTCGCTAGGGAATCCCTGTACTAGTTTGGACTCCTTGCCGTCCCCATATTCCATCTCACTGCACTTGGCTGTTTAGGCAGAGGGCGTAAAAACGTGATGTCATTGTGCTTTCTGATCAGAATATCACTGTCAGGAGAGGTGGAAGACGTCATGGCAGTGGAGCAGGGAGAGGTGAGTATTTCAACTTTGCAAGTGCTGTGATCCGGAGAAAGCAGGGGGGGCCCACTCGTTGGCGACGGCACTGGCACAGGGCCCTTCATAGTACGGCGGTGTGTAGCGGTGTATCTGACGGCGGGTGGGCCGGCCCTCCCACTGGCATAGACACTTTTGCGTACTATGATGAAGGGCCCTGTGCCAGTGCCATCGCCCATGAGTATGCCCCCCCACCTGCTCAAGGAACCTGCACTTTCATCTGCTCCTTCTTCTTTGTCACCGTGTAAGGTGGTATAGTATGCGGGAAGGGGAGCCTGAGTTTCCTCAGGGTCAGATTCTGACTGTGTAGAGTGTGAGGGGAATGTAGTGGTCTGGGTCAATGTACCAGCAGAATCATCTAGCAGTGGCTGGGCATCAGTGCATTAGTGGCATCCCCAGGAGTACGGTCGCCACAGTGGCATTACCTTCCTCCTAGGGAGTGTGATGTCATGCTTGGGAGCAACAAAGGATCTTTCTAGCAGTTAAACCAAAACACAACACATTTCCCACTCCAGGCCAGCAGGGAGACCTCTGAACCTGACTGCTGAGGAGCTGCTCTCTGTGGTCGGGAGGAGGTAAGTTAGGGCACTCTGTGCAGGGAAGGGGAAGTGAGTGGACGTGAGAAGGGGAGCTGGAGGATGAGCAGAGTTAAGGCTCACTCCTAGCTGGAGCGCATGGTCCGGATTCCGGTCTCCGAGTTTGTAGGGACACTGACGTTCCTGCAGCAGAAACCGGAGGAAGTAGCAGCTGTAAATGCTCTGTACCCAACTAAGGCTCAAAGGCCCCAGCATCGACGTGTGGGAGCCAGAAGGAAAAGGCTATGGCTGCCTGCCATACGAGAAAGTTCCAAAAGAGAGTCAACAGGGGAAACTTCATTGAACTCAGCACTGCGAGTACCTCAGATAAGCGCTAGAACGGAGGCCACACTACCTATCTGCAGAGAGAGAATTCGAAATTGGCTTCCAGGCTGACCAACTCATTCTCCATCTGTACTCTGGGTCCTGGACGGCACTTACCAAGTACAGGTAAATGAACTGCACGACTGTGTCTGTCATCTTTCTCCTGCACCTGGCGCATGGCTCTGCTACATCCTGCACTGCACACCATCTAGCAACTCTTTCATCTGCCCTGCGACTACGGCCCTACCTGTGCAGGGCTTCTACATCTTAGCTGCACCGCAACATCTGTCCCAGAGAAGCGACACTGCAGCGCTGGTTAATCTAATCAGAAACCACAGGTGGCGTCACGTAGCATTCACCTATAAACGTAATTCACCCCTTTGCATGGACGCGCAGGGCCACCGAAAGGGTCACTACCACCGTGACACATCCCTATGAGACACCGGCCCGGTACCGATTAACCCCACTGCCCTGGCTGGCCACCCACACTGCATGTCAGATTCATCTTGGACTTGGGAATTCACGATTTGACTTGATAACCCAGGCATGGTATGATAGAAAGAGCTATATGGACTAATGTGAAGTGTGGCCTGCTGCATCATTCACTTTTGGTGGGGGTGAAGGACACAAGGAAAGGGGTTCTTCCTGACCAGGAGCCAGCACTTGACGACTCAGTGCTTGCATTTTTTGAAACTTCAGAAGAGGAGGGCATATTTGCTGGAGTCTGTTTCAGTAATGTAAGCCAAAACCAGTTCCTCATGCTCCGGCTTTAAAAGCGGTCAACCTACTCCCAGAAAAGGTAGCCTTCCAGGCGTTCTGGAGCCAGACCATGACGCAGGCTCAACACCTCCTGCCTTAGCTGCTATTGTGCTTTTGCCACTACCTGCAGATGCACCACCACCATCAGCACCAGCTGCCCCCCCCACGCCCACGTCCGCGGCCTCTTCCACCAAACTTCAAAATTTTGCAGAAAATAGACCCAAAATAACATCAGATATATGGCACTGTATCAGCGGTGTACAGCTCTATTCAGTCAAAGGATAATTGTCAGTCTCCCTATATATTCCATCAGTCACACAGAGATGCTCACAGGCTCAGTATGGATTAGACAAGAATATAAAAATTAGACAAAGTGTACAGTATCATCAGATAGCCGGTATATATAGTATAGTTTAAACATTCTAAATCTCTGTAGATATTTGAGGAGGCACACACAGACACTCTCAGGCTCAGTATTGGGTTACAACACAATCTAAAAAGCCGTAAAATGGTAATGGATCTCAAGAGTTAAGCCCCCATTACACACTGTGATATCGCTAGCAATATCGCTGTAAAGTCACCGATTTTGTGATGTTGCAGGGATATTGCTAGCGATATCGCTGCATGTGATACTTACCTCCGACCGGCTCCCCCGCTGGTTATCGCTGATCGTGCGAGAAGCTCCTGGACCATTCCTCATTGGCCACTTCCTGCGGCGCTTCCTGCTGTGACGATGAGCGACGCGTGGAGCTGGGCGGGAGGACGCAGGATCGCCACGTCTGACAGGTAAGTAGCGATCCCCGTCCCCAGCGATGTCGCTGGTGAGATTTGCCTGTGTGGCAGCTCACTAGCGACCACCTAGCGATGCACCAGCGATCCTGACCGCGTCATATCGCTGGTCGGGATCGCTGGTGCATTGCTAGGTGTAACGGTACCCTAAAGCTGTAAACAGTGTAGGTGTCATTGTTGTCAATCTCAGTATTTATTTCCACAGTCAGAAAATAACTCTCACTTGGTCAGTTTGGATTAGACCAGAATATAACAAGCAGTAAATGGGTCACAAGCATAGAGCTGTATACAGTGTTGGGGTAATTTTTAAATGTACATCTAAATTGCAGGAGTAACCCATAGACACTCACACGCTCAGGATGGATCACACCACAATATAACAAGAAGATCCGCAAGAAATAATCACACATGTGGGACAATGTTACAGGTGTCAATGATACACTTAGAGTGTTGGTTGGAGGAGGACTTCCTGGCAGAAAGGGTACAGTTTCACCAGATACCAGGTATATATAGCATACTTTAAACATTAACAATGTACGTCTATATATCAGGAGTAGTGTTGAGCCACCCCGCTAGTGTTTTGGCTCGTCGCACAGAAGGCAAGTTCGTTGAATGTTCGTTGAATGTTCGAAGAAGACCGTCGAACCCCATTGAAAACAATGGCAGGCAAACACAAACACATACAAACACATAGAAAACAATTACAAAACACCTTTAAAGGTGTCCCAAAGCAGACAAAATGCTCAGAAGACAAAAATAACATATGGAAAAGGGCAACTACATTTAGAAAAGAGGTGGAGGAGTAAAAGGAGGAGGTTGAGGAGACACAGATATAGGCTTGTCATGCCCTTATGAAGTCCAGAAAGACTGGAATAAAAATGTAAAATACAAAAAAAAATAAAAAATTCTGAAATTGAACACGATCATATACCGTCGGACTTCCCACCACTAAATTATGCCAACTGCCGATGGGGCAGCGTTATTACCACGAACCTCCAAACAGCGTCCATGAAGGCAAAGTGTTTGGTTTCTGGGGGCTGTATGATTGCAAAGCTGAACCTTAAAGGAATGTCCAAAAGGGCACCACCAGGAGTGGCGCCTGTGGCTTAATTGGATTCCACCCGGGAAACCACAACCATACAAGCTACAGAAAAGATGGACAGATTGCAAGCTTTGTCGATTCTGTGTGTGGTATGTCCGTTTGTAGTTGTGCTAGCGATTTCTCAGCTTTATTCCGTTAATGACCGAGACTCCGGCATGCCCCTGCGGTATGCGTCAAGCTTACTAGAGGGATACGCAAGGCTCTGGCACGCATGATCAAGCAATAACAGGTCTATCATGCCCTTACATGTCCGGGGCTGCATGCGCGCTACACTGAAAGGACCAGTTTTTGTCGCTTACAGGTTCTGATAACCCGCTGAACACCGTTAGTGATGGGGATCTGGGATTTCAATTATTCCCGGCGAACGATGATTTCCCAGTAAGTGCAGGTCTACCGCAATTATGGAATTAGGCCTAACCGGCATTCCTGAAAAAATGAAAAAATTACGTGTCCAAACCACAGGTGCTGTAGCTTGCTTAACAGCTCGGCAGCCGTTCTCAGGCCCAGTATGAATTCCACAACATTGTAGAAAGTTGATAAAGGGTAGCATATCACCGGATTACAGGTATGTATAGCATAGTTTACACATTAAAAACCTATGTCTATAGATCAGGAGGCAGGCTCAGACGGTCTCAGGCCCAGTATGGATTAGATGTGATTGGACAAAGGTGAGAAAGGGTAACGTATCACCGGATTACAGGTATGTATAGCATAGTTTACACATTAAAAACCTATGTCTATAGATCAGGAGGCAGGCTCAGATGGTCTCAGGCCCAGTATGGATTTGACCAGATAGTACAAAGTTGAGAAAGGGTACATTATCACTGGATAGCAGGTATATATAGCATAGTTTAAACATTTAAAATCTCCGTGTTCTCAGTATGGATTAGACAACAATCTAAAAACTAGAAAAAAGGAAATGTATTTGAAGCATACACCAGTATACACTTTTGGTGGTATTTTTAAATATTCATATATATTTCTGTCTCAGTAAGACAGTCCAGCCTCTCCGCAATAGGAAATGAGATGCATACAATTACTGACATAAAGTCTAGTGATTCCATCAAATTTTTATCACAGGGAGAGATGTAAACATGTTGCTCACTGCCTATCATGATCTGTCACGTAACTTTGGAGTGCAAAAGACATAAGTCACAGGCCGTAGGCGGTTCTATGGGATTGGCATGAGAGGGCACATTTAAAAATGGGCACCGGAATGTCACACGTCTGTGAGTAGGAAAACTGTGAAAGCTGATGATAAACCACCACTGCATGTCACTGTGAGTCGACGTCCATAAGAAATGTAAGCCATTGATCATCTGAAGCTAGAGCCCGGCCAGCGGGACAGGGCATAGCTACGTCTTAACCATAATCTATCACTTCAACAAATTTTTAGTGGCAGTCCTAGTGAAGGATTTGACAGCCCAGACTACACAGCGGAGGAGCAGGGAGAGGTAAACATTGCAAATGCTGTGGCCCTGCCCAAGCAAGGGGGGCACACTCGTGGGCGTCGGTACTGGTACTGGGCCCCTCATAGTGCGGCGGTGTGTCTGACTGCGGGTGTGCACCCCCACCGTCAGAGACACTTTATTGCACTATGAGGGACCCTGTGCCAGTGCCCGCACCCAAGAGTCGGCCTACCCACCTGTCCAGGGCAACGGCACTCGCACGGTTGCGTGCGCTCGATGGCGACCCCAGCCATGGGGGGGAGGCAGCCCAGTTAAGGAGGTTTACAAAATGGCATATGCTGATGTGGGACATTCAGCTGCTGCTAAAGGCGAAATTGGTCAAGTCCGAGGAAGAGGAGGACCAAAGCAAGCCATTTTTCTGTCACCCTATGTGTCATCAGAGTAAGGTGGGACAAAATCCTTGGAAACCCATGCATGGTTCATTTTAATGAAGGTTAGATCATCCACATTTTCGGTCGACAGACTGGTCATTTTTTCTGTCAGGATTGATCCAGCTGCACTGAAGACTCTTTCCGATAGCACACTTGCAGCTGGGCAAGCGAGCTCCTGTAAGGTATAATGTGCCAATTCTGGCCAGGTGTCCAGTTTAGCTGCCCAATAGTCAAATTGGAATGACCTGTGAGGGAGAACATCGATATGGGATGAGAAGTAGTTTGTAACCATAGATGACCACTGCTATCTCCTGTCACTTTCAATCGATGCAATATTACCTGTCGTGTGAGCGGGACTTGAAAAATCAGTTCACAACATGGTCATGAAACCCCTGTCTCCAACGCCACTTCCGCTGTGTGCACCACGAACACCTCTTCCAAGCTGCCCCCGGCCCCTACGGCTCGTGTGAGAACCATCACTGCTGCTGTGTCCTGGGAATGACTCAAACAACTGGTTTACCAGAGTTGCTTGTTTGTTAGCCAATATTAGGTCAAGGTTCTCCTGTGGCATTATGTTTTGGAATTTGCCTTTATAGTGTGGATCCAGGATGCTGGCCAACCAGTAGTCATCATCGTTCATCATTTTGGCAATGTGGGGGTCCCATTTTAGGATCTGCAAGGCATAATCTGACATGTGAGCCAATGTTCCCGGTGTCAATGATGCACTGCGAGTGCTGGGTGGAGGAGCACTTTCTGGCAAATCCACATCCCTCCAGTCACGCACAAACCCTGTACCAGACCTTGCCACGCCAACATTTTCTCTTGCCCCACGAGAAGCATCCTCCTCCCCTAAATAATCATCCCCATCATCATCTTCCTCCTCCTCTTCATCTTCCTCCACCTCGTCCACGAGACTTCCCTAACCAGACAATGGCTGAATGTCATCAAGGCTTCCCTCCTCCTCTTCTTCCTTGGCTGCAGACGCCTGCACCTTAATGTGCGTCAAAGTTTGCATAAGCAGACGCATAAGCTGGGTGCTCATGCTTATGATGGCATCATCTGCGCTTACCAGCCGTGTGCATTCCTCAAATCACTGAAGGACTTTACAGAGGTCTTTCAGCTTCGACCACTGCACACCTGTCAACTCCATGTCTGCCCTCAAAGTGCCTGCCCATGTATCCTCCCACAAATGCATCACGGCCTGCCTCTGTTCGCACAGCCGCTCAACCATGTGCAGGGTGGAGTTCCACTTGTTGCAACGTTGATAATTAGGCAGTGTTTGGGAAGGTGGAGCAATCGCTGCAGCTTCTGCATATGACTGGAGTGTACCGGAGACCGGCGGATGTGCGAGCACAGTCTTCGAACATTATGGAGCAGGCCTGTTAGCTCTGGATAATTATTGAGGAAGCACTGCACCACCAGGTTCAAGGTTTGAGCCAGGCAAGGTATGTGTGTGAGTTTTGAAAGGGCTATGGCTGCCACAAAATTCCAGCCGTTATCACTAACTACCTTGCCTGCCTCAAGATGTAGACTGCCCAGCCATGACTCAGTTTGTCGCTGCAAGTAGTCGGCAAGTACCTCCACGGTGTGTCTGTCGCCCAAACACATCATCTTCAACACAGCCTGCTGATGCTTTCCACTAGCTGATCGATAGGGGGACACCGCATGTGCAACATTGGCAGCTGTGGATGGAGTGCTCATGCAACTGCACTCTGTGGACGAGCTTTCGCTTCTGGAGGAGGAGGAGGGTCGAACACCTACAGCCAACTGTTTCCTATACCGTGGGCTAGGCAGCACTGTCCCACCACCGCTGTCTCCTGTGGACCCTGCATCCACCACATTAACCCAGTGCGCAGTGATGGACACATCACGGCCCTGGCCATGCCTACTGGACCATGCATCAGTTGTGAGGTGCACCTTTCCAGTCACTGATTGCTTGAGTGCATGGACAATGCAGTCTTTCACATGAAGGTGGAGGGCTGGGATGGCTTTGCGAGAAAAGAAGTGGCGACTGGGTAGGTCAACCAAGCGATAGGGCATCATCTCTAATGAGATTAGTTTGGTAATGTGGGCGTTCAAATCCAGTGTACGCGGATGAGAGCATGAGTACTTTCTTGTCCTACTCATAGTCTCTGGTGGGGTGAGCTGGACTTGAGAGCTGCATATGGTGGAACTAGCAGTGGACATGGCGGACTGAGAGAGGGTTGATGATGGTGATGGAGTTGGTTTTCTTTCTGATGGCCTAGATTCAGTCTTTCATTGATATAACATTGTGATTCCCTGACTGCTTTGGCCTTGCGACGACACCTCAACATTTGCTGCTGGTGGTGTGCTAACCGGTGGGCTTACAGTGGGGGAAACAATGTAGCGTTGCTGACTACCTTCTTTGGGAGCAGGTGCACATGTGGTACGTGAGGTTTGGTAGTCCGTCCACGTTTGCAAGTGCATGGTGGTTAAATGTCTAAGCATGCAACTGGTATTAAAATTTCTCAGATTTTTCCCTCGGCTAAAGGTCTTTGCGCACTTCTTACAGATAACCTTGGCCTGATCATGAGGATTTTGTTCAAAAAAGTGCCACACTGCACTCTTCCTACTTTGGAAGACATTTTGCGGCCTAGCACGCTGTGCTATTTTGACCGTCTGGACAAGCTGTCCAGCAACTCTTTTGGTTTTTGTAACCCGTTTTTGGACTGCTCCGGGCCTGCCAGATAACAGCTGTTGCGATGTCGATGCCTGCTGCGGATGCTCCTCCTCCTCTTCTGAGCTATTGGCAGCGGCACCCTCTTCCCCCAATGGATGCCAATCTGGGTCAACAAGTGGGTCATCCATCACCTCCTCTTCAATGTCATGTGCAGCTTCCTCTGTGTCACTGTGTATGGTGGTATAGTATGCGGGAGGGAGCACCTGAGTTTCATCAGGGTCAGATTCTGGCTCAGTACACTGCGAGGACAATGTAGTGCTCTGAGTGAATTTACCAGCAGATAAATCTAGCAGTGGCTGTGCATCAGTGCACTCCATGTCAGATTCATCTTGGCCTGGGTAATTCACGATTTGACTTGATAACCCAGGCATGGTATGTGAAAACAGCTCCATGGAGTAATCTGTAGTGTGGCCTGCCGCATCCTTCAATTTTGGTTTTGGATGAAGGACACAAGGAAAGGTGTGGTTCATGACCATGAGCCTCCAATAACGACTCAGTGCTTTTATTTTTTAAAACTTCAGAAGAGGAGGCGATAGAGCTGGAGGCTGAATCAGCAATGTAAGCCAAAACTTGTTCCTGAAGCTCCAGCTTTAAAAGCAGTTTACCTACTCCCAGAAAAGGGAGCCTTCGAGGCCTTGTGGAGCCAGTCGATGATGCAGGCTCAACACCTCCTGCATTTGGTGCTATTTTGCTTTTGCCACTACCAGCAGATCCACCACCAACACCATCATTACCAGCTGCCAACCCCCGCCCACTTCCACGGACTCTTCCACCACACTTCCTCATTTTTGGGAAAATGTACCCAAAATACCACCAACTATATGGTACTGTAAAACAAGGTACAAGGTGTATATAGTAGTGGGGAGTATTTGAGTATCTCTACAGACTTCAGGACACAGTTATATTCTGTCAGGCCCTGTGTATTTTACACCTCAAAGTAACAGGCTGATTCTGGATGGTGTAAAAGAGGTGTATAGAGGACTGCGGAGAAGTGGAATCTCTACAGATTTCAGGACACAGTTGGATTCTGTCAGGCCCTGTGTATTTTACATCTCAAAGTAACAGGCTTATTCTGGATGATGTAAAAAAGGTGTATAGGGGACTGGGGAGAAATGGAATCTCTCTACAGACTTCAGGACACAGTTGTATTCTGTCAGGCCCTGTGTATTTTACACCTCAAAGTAACAGGCTGATTCTGGATGGTGTAAAAAAGATGTATAGAGGACTGGGGAGAAATGGAATCTCTCTACAGACTTCAGGACACAGTTGGATTCTGTCAGGCCCTGTGTATTTTACATCTCAAAGTAACAGGCTTATTCTGGATGATGTAAAAAAGGTGTATAGGTGACTGGGGAGAAATGGAATCTCTCTACAGACTTCAGGAAACAGTTGTATTCTGTCAGGCCCTATGTATATTACACCTCAAAGTAACAGGCTGATTCTGGATGGTGTAAAAAAGGTGTATAGAGGACTGGCGAGAAATGGAATCTCTCTACAGACATCAGGACACAGTTGTATTCTGTCAGGCCCTGTGTATTTTACACCTCAAAGTAACCGGCTGATTCTGGATGGTGTAAAAGAGGTGTATAGAGGACTGGGGAGAAATGGAATCTCTCTACAGACTTCAGGACACAGTTGTATTCTGTCAGGCCCTGTGTATATTACACCTCAAAGTAACAGGCTGATTCTGGATGGTGTAAAAAAGGTGTATAGAGGACTGGGGAGAAATGGAATCTCTTTACAGACTTCAGGACACAGTTGTATTCTGTCAGGCCCTGTGTATTTTACACCTCAAAGTAACAGGCTGATTCTGGATGGTGTAAAAGAGGTGTATAGAGGACTGGGGAGAAATGGAATCTCTTTACAGACTTCAGGACACAGTTGTATTCTGTCAGGCCCTGTGTATATTACACCTCAAAGTAACAGGCTGATTCTGGATGGTGTAAAAAAGGTGTATAGAGGACTGGGGAGAAATGGAATCTCTTTACAGACTTCAGGACACAGTTGTATTCTGTCAGGCCCTGTGTATTTTACACCTCAAAGTAACAGGCTGATTCTGGATGGTGTAAAAGAGGTGTATAGAGGACTGGGCAGAAATGGAATCTCTCTACAGACTTCAGGACACAGTTGTATTCTATCAGGCCCTGTGTATATTACACCGCAATGTAACAGGCAGAAATTGCCTAGTGTATGACAAACTACAAGGTGTATATAGAATTGGGCAGAATTGGAATCTCCCTAGAGTGTAGGTCTGTAAGAACGGACAAGCTCCTTGGCTTTTCCTTACAGAGTCACACACAGCTTCAATTTGGCCTTGATAACAGCCGGTACACGGTACTGTGTGAGGAGCATACACCGCTGTACGGTGTGTATATGTAAAATTGTCAAGCTCCGTGTTTTTGTATATGGACTGACACACGCTCTCTCTAGTTTTGAATGTAATCAAGCAGCAGATATACGAAACTGTTTGAAAAATGGACAAAACTCTAAGGTGTAGGTCTGTAAGAACGGACAAACTCCTCGGCTTTTCCTTACAGAGTCACACACAGATTGTCAAGTTCCGTGTTTTTTGTATATGGACTGACACACGCTCTCTCTCTCTAGTTTTGAATGTAATCAAACAGCAGATATACAAAACTGTTTGAAAAACGGACAAAACTCTAAGGTGTAGGTCTGTAAGAATGGACAAACTCCTCGTCTTTTCCTTACAGAGTCACACACAGCTTCAATTTGGCTGTGATTACAGCCGGTACACAGTACTGTGTGAGGAGCGTACAATGGTGTACGGTGTGTGAAAAAATGAACGCTCAGTACCTCACCAGGACAAAACAATAAAATTTGGATTGCTTTTAAAAAAGCAGTTTGAACACCAGTATGCACACAGCAATGCAGGTAGCCTTAAAAGGCAGCCTAATCACCACCAGCGCTGTTGCACAAAAGCAAAAATCTTCACCTTTCACTGTACACTAACTACAGTGAAAAGCGCTATCAGCAGAAGCGTTTTTTTTTTTCTGTTGGCCTTCCTGACGCTCTCCCTACAGAATCAGCAGCAGCTCTCCCTATTCTGAGATCAGCATAAGTAACATGGCGGTCAGCGTGCACGCTCTTTTATACCCCCTGTGACACCACACAAAGCAAGCCAATCACTTGCATGCCCTTCTCAAAGATGGTGGTGACCGCTGCCTATGTCATCACGTTGCCCACAGTGACCGTTCTTCCTGATTGGCTGAAAAAGGGCGCTAAAGCATCTTTTGAAACGCGACTTTGGCGCGATGGTCTAGTGATATCCCTTTACACAGGTATTTTTTGTCCAGAGATGTGCAGTTAGCTAATTATGATGCTGAATACCGTAGTTTAGTTCTATAGATGTTCTTGTGACCAGTAGGGTGACTCATCTATGCTATAGTTATTGTGATTTTTCTCACCTGCTATTTACCTGCATCATTAAGCACTATTGCACTTTTTCTGTGCACTGTGATACTGGGTTGCCTTCACTTACAGGTATTTTTAATATATATGCACATATTATGTATTTTTTCACAACATTGTATAATCACCTTTCTAATCACTTTTCCTTTAAATATATGGAGTTTGTGTTCTATCACTGCTAGAGAAAGGTTCACACTTCAGAACCGAAACATTGCCACTACCATTAAGGGCTAATAAACCACTCTTTTTTGTCATATTGCTTGTTATGCTACCTCCATTCATTACCTTTGGGGGTTTTGCCAGGGAGGTTCTGCACCCACCTTATCCTGGTGCTGCTGCAGCTTTTCTATTTATATATACAAAAAATAACAACCTAATAATGGTACATAAAAAGGGTAAATGTGGCAAAAAAGCACTACAATATTCATGTGAGACCCTCCCTAAATCACATGGTGCTAGTAATGAGTACTCCTGGCGTCCAGGTCCCAGGAGCGATTATGCTTGTGTAGTGCTAGCAATGGATAATACACAGGGGGCACAACAGAAATATGTGTATATATATATATATATATATACACACACATATACAGTATAGATAGATAAATAGATAGATAGATAGATTTTTTCAATTTCTACAAACAGCAGAACATGGGATTAAAAATTAGTGAATACATAATAATATACTAAATCTCATATTATGGGAGATATAAAAGGAATGCTCCAGCCAATGGTGTAAGGGGGTGACAGAGGCTGTCATATGCCTCCCCCTCCTTGAACAGTGTTCACATTAAATATGTGCAGTTCCATAGAGTTTATAGATGTTAATTGTTATGAATGGGTCACCGAGGAGGATGGCAGGAACAGGCTAAGCCACCAGAAAACCAGAGAGGTTGGTAACTAAGCGGTTTGCAGACCCTTGATCCTATCCACACAACTAGCAGTAGCCGTGGAGCATGCCTACGATGCCCTAGATGCCTCGGCACAGCCGGAGAGCTAACTAAGCCTAAAGCAAGAAAGGTGAAATCTAAACTGCCCCGGAGCAGACCCCAAAAGGAATAGATAGCCCCCAAACGTATATTGTCGGTGAGACAAGGTGAAACAAAAACGCAGGCAGAAAAATAGACTGAGCAAACGATGGAGCCCAAACTGACTAGACAGGACAGGAAAGGAAAGACACTGTCTGAAATCATGCAAAAACCCTAAAAAATCCAACATGTCTGATGTACAAAAAAACACTGAAGTCACATGACTTCGCCCCCACTATATCAGCACTCCGGTATGAACTGGGAGCAAAGCAAAAGAGATCAATATAACAGGGGACTGAACAAACTGACACAGGCTGTAACATATGGAGCGGTGGTCCAGCACAGCCCCCAGAGGAGCAAGCTGAACCCGCACAACAAGCAGAGAGAGACAAAACCAGATAAGAAGCAAAGGATTAGCAAATGAACCACTTAGCTGAACAATGCAGGATCAGGGCAGGAGACATCAGACCTTTGAATGCACAGGAAAACAATCACCAGCAGGGATTTCAGGAAGTCTGCAGACTTAAATGCTCCAATCAGTAACCCCAGATCTCCAATCGTCATTATCATCATCAGGTGGCAGACCTCTGTCAATCTGGCCACCTCCATTACCTCCAGTAACCACTGGAGGGAGCAGGGGGAGCTTTGGCTCAAATGTCTGAGCCAGGGAATTCACAACAGTAAATGTATTCATTTACTGTTGTTGCAATGTGTATGTACTTTACATGTATTGTGTATAGGATCAGGGATAGAATAGAAGGGTAGCTGTAGCATAGGACAGTAGTGGGACTAGAATAGTGGGGCATACTAGAGATAGAGAATGATAGTCTCAAAATAAGCATAGTTAGGATAAGGGATTTTCCAGGCTGGGAGGAGTTACAGATGGGTGTATTGCAGAGCAGTGGGATATAGTGATGAGACTTCCTGTTTGGTGGAGAGTAGTGATGCAGCGGTGAGAGAGAGCACACAGATAGCCATAGGGGTGAAGTTGCTGAGGCAAGAAGGGACCCCAGGCTGAGCAGCGTGCAAGTGGTCACCATCTTATTGAAGAGATAGCTGGAGGGCACCACTACTAGGGATCACCCGTTACATGCTAAAGTATTACATGAACAAACAAAAAGAAAAAGTAGCATGCAGATATCAGGGATCACCGTTATAATAATATCAAAAAAATTGCTTTATTGAATAGACATCACAACATTGCAAAAATTAAAAACATTTAAAACTGCATAATGCAAACGGAACTTTACATTGACCCGTAATAGGGTCATGCCCCTGCCAAACCTCAAGTAGACAATGTGCTTCTGATAGCAAAAGAATAACACCAATATTGGTACAGATTACACATAAGCAGTGTATATATATATATATATATATATATATATATATATATATATGATGAAAGGTTCTGCTGTCCAGATGATACAGCTAAACATTAGAAAAGACATTGCTCAAGAATAGAGCGGAAAAGGTGGATAGCACAGATAAGGAACACAATCCACTATCAAGCCAAGTAATAATAAAAAGACTTCCTCTTAGAGGCCAGGGTGAGCTTCTGCCAAAAGCAATGTGATATCCCCTAAAAGAGAGGGACAGAAAATCTCATACAACCTGAGCCTGGTGCAAAAGAAGCCCACATGGAGCAGTGCCCATATGGAGCGCTGATGCAGTAATGGTGGAAGGAGTGGAGGAGGCAAGGGCACAGGAATGCCCAACGCGTGTCTCCAGTAAATCTGGGTTCTTCAGGGGCAGTGACTGCAGTGTGTGCAAGCATGTCTTAAGTACCAGGTAGTTAGGCACTGGCCATGGAACAGCTAGCATTCAATACGAACGAGTGCTATGCGATAAAACATCACATTGCACTCGGACCAGTATTAATCTATGAGACAGCTCCCACCATTTTTTTTCCTCAGGCGTATTGTACGTGCAAGAGAGATTGCAGCATGCTGTGAGTGTACACATATATTGGGCGAGTCTCACCAATGCAAGTCAATGGGAGCAAGAAAAAATCGGACACCACATGGACCATCCATGTAGCTTGCGACAAATACGCACACATTTTCCTCATAGCAGCCCATTGAGCCTTTAAATTCAATGGGCAAAATAATTGAGAAATGTAAAGCTATACGGATGTCATACAGATACATAGGTGGGATAAAATCGCATCATCCCATTGCAAACATATTACACATGGATGACCATTCAGACAACATTTGTATAACTCTCGGCCGAGAGAATCGGACAGATTTTTCATTTGTTAAGTGTAACTCCGGCCTATACAGTAGAATTACTCACTTGCTACAAGCTCCGACCACCAAGTGGTGTTCACAGCAACCCGGCACTGACAACCATATAGATCTCCAGGAGACCTCTGATTGTCATGCCAACGAACCGGTGACTCGCGATCTTATGACGGGGGTCACCGGTGGGCGGATTTCTGGCCTGATGGGCAGATTTCCAGCCCGATGGCCGGAAGCGCAAGTTAAATGCCGCTGTTTAACGGGTTTAACGGGTTAATAGCCGCAGGTGGATCGCAATTCCACCCGTGGCTATTCCGGTCACATGTCGGCTATTCAAAACAGCTGATATGTCCCGGGAAAGATGTGGGCTCAGCGCTGGAGCCCTCATCAAAAGAAGGGAGTCTGATGTCGGCATAAATTTACGCCCAATGTCAAAAAGAAGTTAAAGTTAAAAAAAAAAAAAAAAAAATTCTGACTTTATACCATTATCTTAACTGGAGAATATATGGTCACTTAAAATGAAATAAGAAAAATCCCCAGAGAGGGGACTTGGTAGAGCTGTAAACAGCTTATCTCAAGTTCTAATTATTTTGTGACAGCAGTACAGTATACCTAATCTACTAAGCAATATGATAACAACTGGCTGTATTCTACATCTGCACCCATTATCAAGTTCTGCACCCAGAGATCAAGTTAGCCAAACACGAGTATGCAAAGATTCTGGAGGAAAGGTTCTCATCAAAAGATAATAGATCTGCATGGAGAGGATTAAGAGAGGTCACCAATTATAAAAGCCACCCCACTATAGTGAACCCCAGCAGAAGTCTGGCAGCAGAGATAAATGAATTCTACTGCAGATTTGAGGCAAGCTCTACACACAGTGGCTATTCATCTCTAAGCTCCTCAGTATGTTCATATAAAGATCATTCATTGTGCAACACCCAAGTAGTGATCTCCGAGGCAGAGGTAATACGCATCCTAAAGGGACTTAAGGTCAAAAAGGCACCTGGCCCTGATGGTGTATCTCCAATGTGTCTGAAAGTATGTGCTACCCAGCTTGCCCCTATACTGACAAATATATACAATGTGTCACTGAAAGAGTGCGTTGTACCTCAGTGTTGGAAAAATTCCACAATTATCCCTGTCCCCAAGAAAGTGGGATCCTCTGAGTTGAACGACTATAGACCAGTAGCACTCACATCTGTAGCTATGAAAGTCTTCGAAAGAATTATGATGTCCCACCTGATAAAATTCACGCAGAAGCTATGGGACCCGCTTCAGTTTGCCTATAAGGAGAATCGTTCGGCAAACGACACTGTCAATCTGGCACTGAAGTACATTTTGGATCATACAGATGAACTGCACTCATATGTCCGGATTCTTTTCATGGACTTTAGCTCAGCGTTCAATACCATTGATCCGAATTTACTTCATAAGAAAATGGTAGCTCTTGGAGTCCCTCTTAACTTATGCTTGTGGATTTATAACTTCCTGACAGCCAGGATACAGAGTGTAAAAGTTGGACCATTCACTTCGGACACCTTGGTCACAAACATCGGGGCACCTCAGGGGTGTGTTTTGTCCCCGTTACTGTTTTCTCTCTATACGAATGATTGCATCTCTTCAGCAGACTCAGTAAAAATCTTGAAATTTGCCGATGATATGACACTGATTGGTCTCATCAGGGGAAATGCTGAAGACTTGTATCGGAGTGAGGTGGAAAGAATATGTGACTGGTGTAAAGCCAATAATCTTGTACTCAACACTAAAAAAACTGCTGAGATGGTTGTGGATTTTAGGAAAGATCAACATGAGATACTTCCAATCTACATCCATGACGAAGTGGTTCTTAGGGTCACAGAGACCAAATTCCTTGGTGTTATCATCTCTCATGATCTTAAATGGGGGAAAAACATGGATGCTGTTATAAGAAAAGCACAACAGGGGATGTTCTTCCTGCGTCAGCTGAAAAGATATGGTTTGTCTAAGAATCTGCTGATCTTATTCTTTAATGCTGTCATCAGATCTGTGATTTGTTCCTCTCTGATAGTCTGGTATGGGGGAGCCACTGCGCATGACAAACTCCGCTTACAAAGGACTTTCAGAACAGCAGAGAGAATTATAGGTTCCCCCCTGCCTAAAATCTAGGATCTTAATGATAAGAGTATTCGATCACACGCATTGAAAATTTCATCCGATCCCTCTCACCCGGGACACTCCTCATTCCAACTACTCCCTTCAGGACGTCGCTTCAGAGTCCCCAAATGCAGCACCAACCGCCATATGAACAGCTTCTATCCACTCTCTGTTCAACAATTAAATCGTCATGTGTAGACTATATACTGTATCTGTCTTGTTAGATGTTACTTGTTGTATCTGTTGTTATATATTATGTTGCCTCTTTGCCACAAAGAATTCCTTGTATATATGTAATATGTACTTGGCGATAATAAATTTGATTTGATTTGATTTGATTTGATTGATTTGATTATCAGCTCAGTGTGCAAAACTACATTGCATTCACAGATAACTGTAAGGTTTGTAATTCATAAAAGGAAGAAAGCAGTTGATTGTACTGTGATGTTAATAGATAAACACCTTTGTGTCTTTAAAGTTGAAAGCACCATGGTGAGAAAGTAATGTTCAGGTACTACTTAAATCTTACAAAATGAAAAAAGGAATTATTGGAAAAGAAACAGACTATAATGAGCACATTCCATCAAAAGGCAAAAAATTGTTTCTGAAAACTAAATGGAAAATTATCTATTGTTTTGTTTTTATGCATATGTATTTTAAAAAGGTCCATTTTTTTTACATATCTTTACATAACAGAATCTGTATTAATCCCTTTACCCCCGAAGGTGGTTTGCACATTAATTAACAGGCCAATTATTACAATTCTGACCAATGTCACTTTATGTCATTATAAGTCTGGAATACTTCAACAGTGATTCTGAGAGTGTTTTTTTCTGACATATTGTACTTCATGATAGTTGTAAAATTTCTTTGTTATGACTTACGTTTATTTCTGGAAAAAAAATGAAATTTGGCAAAAAGTTGGAAAATAGCACAATTTTCCAACTTTGAATTTTCATGCCCTTAAATCACATATACAGTCATATGTTAAAGTTTGGGCACCCCTATTAATGTTAACCTTTTTTCTTTATAACAATTTTGGTTTTGCAACCGCTATTTCAGTTTCATATATCTAATAACTGATGAACTCAGTTATATTTCTGGATTCAAATGAGGTTTATTGTACTAACAGAAAATGTGCAATCTGCATTTAAACAAAATTTGACCGGTGCAAAAGTATGGGCACCCTTATCATTTTCTTGATGTGAACACTCCTAACTACTTTTTTACTGACTTCCTGCAGCACTAAATTGGTTTTGTAACCTCAATGAGCTTTGAACTTCATAGCCAGGTGTATCAAATCATGAGAAAAGGTATTTAAGGTGGCCACTTGCAAGTAGTTCTCCTATTTGATTCTCCTATGAAGAGTGGCATCATGGGCTCCTCAAAACAACTCTCAAATGATCTGAAAACAAAGATTATTTAACATAGCTTTTCAGGGGAAGCAGGGGCGTATCCAAGGGGGGGCAGCCGGGGCAGTTGCCCCGGGCGCAGCCAGCAGGGGGGCGCAGTCGGGCCGCCTAATGCAGCGGTCTGCAGTGTCTCCCCCCGGCGGCTGCGTTCTGCCGCCCCCCGTCCTGTGTGTCGGCTGTTCTCTGTGTCAGCTGTCAAGCTGACAGCCGATGCAGAGAAGGAGGCCGCGCTGGCTCCCAGGCAGCAATTGTACTGGCGTCTACACAGATGACTGTACAATTGAAGCTCTGACCAGAGCGCCGGGTCAGAGCGACGTCAGCAGCATGATCAGGTCATGTGATCACGCTGCTGACGTCACTCCTCGGCGCCCAGAGCGAACGCTGGTGGTAAGTGTGCTCCTCTGTGGAGCTGAAGAACCACCGAAGATGGGAGATGGGGGTGTTCATGATTGGGGGGGTTAATAAGTGGAGATGGGGGGCTTAATGTGGGGATGGGGGTTAATGAGTGGGGGGTTAATGAGTAGAGGGTTAATGAGTGGATATGGGGGTTAATGAGTGGAGATGGAGGTTAATGTGGGGATGGAGGTTAATGAGTGGAGATGGGGGTTAATGTGGGGATGGGGGTTAATGTGTGGGTGGTTAATGAGTGGAGATAGAGGTTAATGTGGGGATGGGGGTTAATGAGTGGAGGGGTTAATGAGTGGAGATGGGGGTTAATGAGTGGAGATGGGGTTAATGTGTGGGGGGTACATAATGTGTGGGGGGATTTGGGAGTAGGGACGAGGGTTATTGAGTAGGGATGGGGGATACTTAATGTGTGGGGGGGATTTGGAGTGGGGATGGGGGTTATTTATTGTGTGTGAGGGATTTGGAGTGGGGATGAGGGATTTAATGTGTGGGGGGATTTGGAGTGGGGATGGGGGTGCTTAATGTGTGTGGCGGATGGGGGATTTGGAGTGGGGGGATTTAATGTGTGTGGGGAGATTTGAGGACACAAAATGAAGAGTATGTATGAGGAAACGGATTGCGGGATGGGTGCAGACAGTAAGGGGTGTGAACGGGTAAATGTATGTGGACACAGTATGAGTAGCGATGGGAAAAATGTATGTGGACACAGTATGGGGAGTGAGGGTGATGGGATGTGTGCAGACACAGTATGGGGAGTCGGGGGTATGTGTGAGCAGACAGTATAGACAGTGAGGGGGTAAATATGTGAGGAGACAGTATGGTGAACAGGTGGGATGTGAGAGGAGACAGTATGAGGAGGGAGGGGACAGTATATTGCAGATATTTTTATTTCAGAGCATTATAATGACACTTCTATCTTTAAGGCATCGTGTGGAGATTTGCTGCAGAAGACGGGAGAAGATGGAAGTCTGCAGGATGTGGATGAGAAAAAACATCATGTGGTCTGGACAAGAAGAAGAAAAGGAGAACGACTCCAGAGACGACATCATCTATGAGGTACCTGGATGTAAATGTTATTTGTGATACTGACAAATTCTCATTAATTCTCATGTTTTTATTTGTTAGGAACATTAAAGGGGTTGTCCAGGTCTGTGGAGAGTCTGGAGTCATTCTATGTGACTGCAGACTTCTGAATTCTCACAGTGCTCACTGAATGCTGTTAGGATTCTCTCATGCCGGTAATTTACATACATGCGGTCACATGCTGACTAGACATGTGTGGCCTCACTCAATGAAAATGAACAGAGCAAGGCTGGGCACGTCTAGTCGGAATGTGGCCAGAGGTATACAAATCACAAACTTGTGCTGACATGACTGTACATCGGCAAAGGAGAATCCTAAAAGTGTGCAGTGCATTCATTGTGAGAATTCAGAAGCTGCAATGTCAGGATTCAGCTCTGCAGGTTCCAGTAGTCATCACATGGACACTTCACTCATATGCGATTTTCATAGTTATGGTCTTGTGACAATGAGCTTCCAGTATGCACACAGCAATGCAGGTAGCCTTAAAAGGCAGCCTAATCACCACCAGCGCTGTTGCACAAAAGCAAAAATCTTCACCTTTCACTGTACACTAACTACAGTGAAAAGCGCTATCAGCAGAAGCGTTTTTTTTTTTCTGTTGGCCTTCCTGACGCTCTCCCTACAGAATCAGCAGCAGCTCTCCCTATTCTGAGATCACCATAAGTAACATGGCGGTCAGCGTGCACGCTCTTTTATACCCCCTGTGACACCACACAAAGCAAGCCAATCACTTGCATGCCCTTCTCAAAGATGGTGGTGACCGCTGCCTATGTCATCACGTTGCCCACAGTGGCCGTTCTTCCTGATTGGCTGAAAAAGGGCGCTAAAGCATCTTTTGAAACGCGACTTTGGCGCGATGGTCTAGTGATATCCCTTTACACAGGTATTTTTTGTCCAGAGATATGCAGTTAGCTAATTATGATGCTGAATACCGTAGTTTAGTTCTATAGATGTTCTTGTGACCAGTAGGGTGACTCATCTATGCTATAGTTATTGTGATTTTTCTCACCTGCTATTTACCTGCATCATTAAGCACTATTGCACTTTTTCTGTGCACTGTGATACTGGGTTGCCTTCACTTACAGGTATTTTTAATATATATGCACATATTATGTATTTTTTCACAACATTGTATAATCACCTTTCTAATCACTTTTCCTTTAAATATATGGAGTTTGTGTTCTATCACTGCTAGAGAAAGGTTCACACTTCAGAACCGAAACATTGCCACTACCATTAAGGGCTAATAAACCACTCTTTTTTGTCATATTGCTTGTTATGCTACCTCCATTCATTACCTTTGGGGGTTTTGCCAGGGAGGTTCTGCACCCACCTTATCCTGGTGCTGCTGCAGCTTTTCTATTTATATATACAAAAAATAACAACCTAATAATGGTACATAAAAAGGGTAAATGTGGCAAAAAAGCACTACAATATTCATGTGAGACCCTCCCTAAATCACATGGTGCTAGTAATGAGTACTCCTGGCGTCCAGGTCCCAGGAGCGATTATGCTTGTGTAGTGCTAGCAATGGATAATACACAGGGGGCACAACAGAAATATGTGTATATATATATATATATATATACACACACATATACAGTATAGATAGATAAATAGATAGATAGATAGATTTTTTCAATTTCTACAAACAGCAGAACATGGGATTAAAAATTAGTGAATACATAATAATATACTAAATCTCATATTATGGAAGATATAAAAGGAATGCTCCAGCCAATGGTGTAAGGGGGTGACAGAGGCTGTCATATGCCTCCCCCTCCTTGAACAGTGTTCACATTAAATATGTGCAGTTCCATAGAGTTTATAGATGTTAATTGTTATGAATGGGTCACCGAGGAGGATGGCAGGAACAGGCTAAGCCACCAGAAAACCAGAGAGGTTGGTAACTAAGCGGTTTGCAGACCCTTGATCCTATCCACACAACTAGCAGTAGCCGTGGAGCATGCCTACGATGCCCTAGATGCCTCGGCACAGCCGGAGAGCTAACTAAGCCTAAAGCAAGAAAGGTGAAATCTAAACTGCCCCGGAGCAGACCCCAAAAGGAATAGATAGCCCCCAAACGTATATTGTCGGTGAGACAAGGTGAAACAAAAACGCAGGCAGAAAAATAGACTGAGCAAACGATGGAGCCCAAACTGACTAGACAGGACAGGAAAGGAAAGACACTGTCTGAAATCATGCAAAAACCCTAAAAAATCCAACATGTCTGATGTACAAAAAAACACTGAAGTCACATGACTTCGCCCCCACTATATCAGCACTCCGGTATGAACTGGGAGCAAAGCAAAAGAGATCAATATAACAGGGGACTGAACAAACTGACACAGGCTGTAACATATGGAGCGGTGGTCCAGCACAGCCCCCAGAGGAGCAAGCTGAACCCGCACAACAAGCAGAGAGAGACAAAACCAGATAAGAAGCAAAGGATTAGCAAATGAACCACTTAGCTGAACAATGCAGGATCAGGGCAGGAGACATCAGACCTTTGAATGCACAGGAAAACAATCACCAGCAGGGATTTCAGGAAGTCTGCAGACTTAAATGCTCCAATCAGTAACCCCAGATCTCCAATCGTCATTATCATCATCAGGTGGCAGACCTCTGTCAATCTGGCCACCTCCATTACCTCCAGTAACCACTGGAGGGAGCAGGGGGAGCTTTGGCTCAAATGTCTGAGCCAGGGAATTCACAACAGTAAATATATTCATTTACTGTTGTTGCAATGTGTATGTACTTTACATGTATTGTGTATAGGATCAGGGATAGAATAGAAGGGTAGCTGTAGCATAGGACAGTAGTGGGACTAGAATAGTGGGGCATACTAGAGATAGAGAATGATAGTCTCAAAATAAGCATAGTTAGGATAAGGGATTTTCCAGGCTGGGAGGAGTTACAGATGGGTGTATTGCAGAGCAGTGGGATATAGTGATGAGACTTCCTGTTTGGTGGAGAGTAGTGATGCAGCGGTGAGAGAGAGCACACAGATAGCCATAGGGGTGAAGTTGCTGAGGCAAGAAGGGACCCCAGGCTGAGCAGCGTGCAAGTGGTCACCATCTTATTGAAGAGATAGCTGGAGGGCACCACTACTAGGGATCACCCGTTACATGCTAAAGTATTACATGAACAAACAAAAAGAAAAAGTAGCATGCAGATATCAGGGATCACCGTTATAATAATATCAAAAAAATTGCTTTATTGAATAGACATCACAACATTGCAAAAATTAAAAACATTTAAAACTGCATAATGCAAACGGAACTTTACATTGACCCGTAATAGGGTCATGCCCCTGCCAAACCTCAAGTAGACAATGTGCTTCTGATAGCAAAAGAATAACACCAATATTGGTACAGATTACACATAAGCAGTGTATATATATATATATATATATATATATATATATATATATATATATGATGAAAGGTTCTGCTGTCCAGATGATACAGCTAAACATTAGAAAAGACATTGCTCAAGAATAGAGCGGAAAAGGTGGATAGCACAGATAAGGAACACAATCCACTATCAAGCCAAGTAATAATAAAAAGACTTCCTCTTAGAGGCCAGGGTGAGCTTCTGCCAAAAGCAATGTGATATCCCCTAAAAGAGAGGGACAGAAAATCTCATACAACCTGAGCCTGGTGCAAAAGAAGCCCACATGGAGCAGTGCCCATATGGAGCGCTGATGCAGTAATGGTGGAAGGAGTGGAGGAGGCAAGGGCACAGGAATGCCCAACGCGTGTCTCCAGTAAATCTGGGTTCTTCAGGGGCAGTGACTGCAGTGTGTGCAAGCATGTCTTAAGTACCAGGTAGTTAGGCACTGGCCATGGAACAGCTAGCATTCAATACGAACGAGTGCTATGCGATAAAACATCACATTGCACTCGGACCAGTATTAATCTATGAGACAGCTCCCACCATTTTTTTTCCTCAGGCGTATTGTACGTGCAAGAGAGATTGCAGCATGCTGTGAGTGTACACATATATTGGGCGAGTCTCACCAATGCAAGTCAATGGGAGCAAGAAAAAATCGGACACCACATGGACCATCCATGTAGCTTGCGACAAATACGCACACATTTTCCTCATAGCAGCCCATTGAGCCTTTAAATTCAATGGGCAAAATAATTGAGAAATGTAAAGCTATACGGATGTCATACAGATACATAGGTGGGATAAAATCGCATCATCCCATTGCAAACATATTACACATGGATGACCATTCAGACAACATTTGTATAACTCTCGGCCGAGAGAATCGGACAGATTTTTCATTTGTTAAGTGTAACTCCGGCCTATACAGTAGAATTACTCACTTGCTACAAGCTCCGACCACCAAGTGGTGTTCACAGCAACCCGGCACTGACAACCATATAGATCTCCAGGAGACCTCTGATTGTCATGCCAACGAACCGGTGACTCGCGATCTTATGACGGGGGTCACCGGTGGGCGGATTTCTGGCCTGATGGGCAGATTTCCAGCCCGATGGCCGGAAGCGCAAGTTAAATGCCGCTGTTTAACGGGTTTAACGGGTTAATAGCCGCAGGTGGATCGCAATTCCACCCGTGGCTATTCCGGTCACATGTCGGCTATTCAAAACAGCTGATATGTCCCGGGAAAGATGTGGGCTCAGCGCTGGAGCCCTCATCAAAAGAAGGGAGTCTGATGTCGGCATAAATTTACGCCCAATGTCAAAAAGAAGTTAAAGTTAAAAAAAAAAAAAAAAAAATTCTGACTTTATACCATTATCTTAACTGGAGAATATATGGTCACTTAAAATGAAATAAGAAAAATCCCCAGAGAGGGGACTTGGTAGAGCTGTAAACAGCTTATCTCAAGTTCTAATTATTTTGTGACAGCAGTACAGTATACCTAATCTACTAAGCAATATGATAACAACTGGCTGTATTCTACATCTGCACCCATTATCAAGTTCTGCACCCAGAGATCAAGTTAGCCAAACACGAGTATGCAAAGATTCTGGAGGAAAGGTTCTCATCAAAAGATAATAGATCTGCATGGAGAGGATTAAGAGAGGTCACCAATTATAAAAGCCACCCCACTATAGTGAACCCCAGCAGAAGTCTGGCAGCAGAGATAAATGAATTCTACTGCAGATTTGAGGCAAGCTCTACACACAGTGGCTATTCATCTCTAAGCTCCTCAGTATGTTCATATAAAGATCATTCATTGTGCAACACCCAAGTAGTGATCTCCGAGGCAGAGGTAATACGCATCCTAAAGGGACTTAAGGTCAAAAAGGCACCTGGCCCTGATGGTGTATCTCCAATGTGTCTGAAAGTATGTGCTACCCAGCTTGCCCCTATACTGACAAATATATACAATGTGTCACTGAAAGAGTGCGTTGTACCTCAGTGTTGGAAAAATTCCACAATTATCCCTGTCCCCAAGAAAGTGGGATCCTCTGAGTTGAACGACTATAGACCAGTAGCACTCACATCTGTAGCTATGAAAGTCTTCGAAAGAATTATGATGTCCCACCTGATAAAATTCACGCAGAAGCTATGGGACCCGCTTCAGTTTGCCTATAAGGAGAATCGTTCGGCAAACGACACTGTCAATCTGGCACTGAAGTACATTTTGGATCATACAGATGAACTGCACTCATATGTCCGGATTCTTTTCATGGACTTTAGCTCAGCGTTCAATACCATTGATCCGAATTTACTTCATAAGAAAATGGTAGCTCTTGGAGTCCCTCTTAACTTATGCTTGTGGATTTATAACTTCCTGACAGCCAGGATACAGAGTGTAAAAGTTGGACCATTCACTTCGGACACCTTGGTCACAAACATCGGGGCACCTCAGGGGTGTGTTTTGTCCCCGTTACTGTTTTCTCTCTATACGAATGATTGCATCTCTTCAGCAGACTCAGTAAAAATCTTGAAATTTGCCGATGATATGACACTGATTGGTCTCATCAGGGGAAATGCTGAAGACTTGTATCGGAGTGAGGTGGAAAGAATATGTGACTGGTGTAAAGCCAATAATCTTGTACTCAACACTAAAAAAACTGCTGAGATGGTTGTGGATTTTAGGAAAGATCAACATGAGATACTTCCAATCTACATCCATGACGAAGTGGTTCTTAGGGTCACAGAGACCAAATTCCTTGGTGTTATCATCTCTCATGATCTTAAATGGGGGAAAAACATGGATGCTGTTATAAGAAAAGCACAACAGGGGATGTTCTTCCTGCGTCAGCTGAAAAGATATGGTTTGTCTAAGAATCTGCTGATCTTATTCTTTAATGCTGTCATCAGATCTGTGATTTGTTCCTCTCTGATAGTCTGGTATGGGGGAGCCACTGCGCATGACAAACTCCGCTTACAAAGGACTTTCAGAACAGCAGAGAGAATTATAGGTTCCCCCCTGCCTAAAATCTAGGATCTTAATGATAAGAGTATTCGATCACACGCATTGAAAATTTCATCCGATCCCTCTCACCCGGGACACTCCTCATTCCAACTACTCCCTTCAGGACGTCGCTTCAGAGTCCCCAAATGCAGCACCAACCGCCATATGAACAGCTTCTATCCACTCTCTGTTCAACAATTAAATCGTCATGTGTAGACTATATACTGTATCTGTCTTGTTAGATGTTACTTGTTGTATCTGTTGTTATATATTATGTTGCCTCTTTGCCACAAAGAATTCCTTGTATATATGTAATATGTACTTGGCGATAATAAATTTGATTTGATTTGATTTGATTTGATTGATTTGATTATCAGCTCAGTGTGCAAAACTACATTGCATTCACAGATAACTGTAAGGTTTGTAATTCATAAAAGGAAGAAAGCAGTTGATTGTACTGTGATGTTAATAGATAAACACCTTTGTGTCTTTAAAGTTGAAAGCACCATGGTGAGAAAGTAATGTTCAGGTACTACTTAAATCTTACAAAATGAAAAAAGGAATTATTGGAAAAGAAACAGACTATAATGAGCACATTCCATCAAAAGGCAAAAAATTGTTTCTGAAAACTAAATGGAAAATTATCTATTGTTTTGTTTTTATGCATATGTATTTTAAAAAGGTCCATTTTTTTTACATATCTTTACATAACAGAATCTGTATTAATCCCTTTACCCCCGAAGGTGGTTTGCACATTAATTAACAGGCCAATTATTACAATTCTGACCAATGTCACTTTATGTCATTATAAGTCTGGAATACTTCAACAGTGATTCTGAGAGTGTTTTTTTCTGACATATTGTACTTCATGATAGTTGTAAAATTTCTTTGTTATGACTTACGTTTATTTCTGGAAAAAAAATGAAATTTGGCAAAAAGTTGGAAAATAGCACAATTTTCCAACTTTGAATTTTCATGCCCTTAAATCACATATACAGTCATATGTTAAAGTTTGGGCACCCCTATTAATGTTAACCTTTTTTCTTTATAACAATTTTGGTTTTGCAACCGCTATTTCAGTTTCATATATCTAATAACTGATGAACTCAGTTATATTTCTGGATTCAAATGAGGTTTATTGTACTAACAGAAAATGTGCAATCTGCATTTAAACAAAATTTGACCGGTGCAAAAGTATGGGCACCCTTATCATTTTCTTGATGTGAACACTCCTAACTACTTTTTTACTGACTTCCTGCAGCACTAAATTGGTTTTGTAACCTCAATGAGCTTTGAACTTCATAGCCAGGTGTATCAAATCATGAGAAAAGGTATTTAAGGTGGCCACTTGCAAGTAGTTCTCCTATTTGATTCTCCTATGAAGAGTGGCATCATGGGCTCCTCAAAACAACTCTCAAATGATCTGAAAACAAAGATTATTTAACATAGCTTTTCAGGGGAAGCAGGGGCGTATCCAAGGGGGGGCAGCCGGGGCAGTTGCCCCGGGCGCAGCCAGCAGGGGGGCGCAGTCGGGCCGCCTAATGCAGCGGTCTGCAGTGTCTCCCCCCGGCGGCTGCGTTCTGCCGCCCCCCGTCCTGTGTGTCGGCTGTTCTCTGTGTCAGCTGTCAAGCTGACAGCCGATGCAGAGAAGGAGGCCGCGCTGGCTCCCAGGCAGCAATTGTACTGGCGTCTACACAGATGACTGTACAATTGAAGCTCTGACCAGAGCGCCGGGTCAGAGCGACGTCAGCAGCATGATCAGGTCATGTGATCACGCTGCTGACGTCACTCCTCGGCGCCCAGAGCGAACGCTGGTGGTAAGTGTGCTCCTCTGTGGAGCTGAAGAACCACCGAAGATGGGAGATGGGGGTGTTCATGATTGGGGGGGTTAATAAGTGGAGATGGGGGGCTTAATGTGGGGATGGGGGTTAATGAGTGGGGGGTTAATGAGTAGAGGGTTAATGAGTGGATATGGGGGTTAATGAGTGGAGATGGAGGTTAATGTGGGGATGGAGGTTAATGAGTGGAGATGGGGGTTAATGTGGGGATGGGGGTTAATGTGTGGGTGGTTAATGAGTGGAGATAGAGGTTAATGTGGGGATGGGGGTTAATGAGTGGAGGGGTTAATGAGTGGAGATGGGGGTTAATGAGTGGAGATGGGGTTAATGTGTGGGGGGTACATAATGTGTGGGGGGATTTGGGAGTAGGGACGAGGGTTATTGAGTAGGGATGGGGGATACTTAATGTGTGGGGGGGATTTGGAGTGGGGATGGGGGTTATTTATTGTGTGTGAGGGATTTGGAGTGGGGATGAGGGATTTAATGTGTGGGGGGATTTGGAGTGGGGATGGGGGTGCTTAATGTGTGTGGCGGATGGGGGATTTGGAGTGGGGGGATTTAATGTGTGTGGGGAGATTTGAGGACACAAAATGAAGAGTATGTATGAGGAAACGGATTGCGGGATGGGTGCAGACAGTAAGGGGTGTGAACGGGTAAATGTATGTGGACACAGTATGAGTAGCGATGGGAAAAATGTATGTGGACACAGTATGGGGAGTGAGGGTGATGGGATGTGTGCAGACACAGTATGGGGAGTCGGGGGTATGTGTGAGCAGACAGTATAGACAGTGAGGGGGTAAATATGTGAGGAGACAGTATGGTGAACAGGTGGGATGTGAGAGGAGACAGTATGAGGAGGGAGGGGACAGTATATTGCAGATATTTTTATTTCAGAGCATTATAATGACACTTCTATCTTTAAGGCATCGTGTGGAGATTTGCTGCAGAAGACGGGAGAAGATGGAAGTCTGCAGGATGTGGATGAGAAAAAACATCATGTGGTCTGGACAAGAAGAAGAAAAGGAGAACGACTCCAGAGACGACATCATCTATGAGGTACCTGGATGTAAATGTTATTTGTGATACTGACAAATTCTCATTAATTCTCATGTTTTTATTTGTTAGGAACATTAAAGGGGTTGTCCAGGTCTGTGGAGAGTCTGGAGTCATTCTATGTGACTGCAGACTTCTGAATTCTCACAGTGCTCACTGAATGCTGTTAGGATTCTCTCATGCCAGTAATTTACATACATGCGGTCACATGCTGACTAGACATGTGTGGCCTCACTCAATGAAAATGAACAGAGCAAGGCTGGGCACGTCTAGTCGGAATGTGGCCAGAGGTATACAAATCACAAACTTGTGCTGACATGACTGTACATCGGCAAAGGAGAATCCTAAAAGTGTGCAGTGCATTCATTGTGAGAATTCAGAAGCTGCAATGTCAGGATTCAGCTCTGCAGGTTCCAGTAGTCATCACATGGACACTTCACTCATATGCGATTTTCATAGTTATGGTCTTGTGACAATGAGCTTCTCTTCCTGCTTTCAGTTTTTTACTGAACATTGAGAGCATTAGGGAGAGCAGCTCATGGGTACGTGACTAAGTGTACAAGTCGCATATGTACTTGGGGGGGGGCCGAAACAAATTCTTGCCCCGGGTGCCAGAAAGCCTAGATACGCCTCTGAGGGGAAGGATACAAAAAGTTGTCTCAGAGATTTAACCTGTCAGTTTCCACTGTGAGGAACATAGTAAGGAAATGGAAGAACACAGGTACAGTTCTTGTTAAGCCCAGAAGTGGCAGGCCAAGAAAAATATCAGAAAGGCAGAGAAGAAGAATGGTGAGAACAGTCAAGGACAATCCACAGACCACCTCCAAAGACCTGCAACATCATCTTGCTGCAGATGGTGTCACTGTGCATCGGTCAACAATACAGCGCACTTTGCACAAGGAGAAGCTGTATGGGAGAGTGATGCGAAAGAAGCCGTTTCTGCAAGCACGCCACAAACAGAGTCGCCTGAGGTATGCAAAAGCACATTTGGACATGCCAGTTACATTTTGGAAGAAGGTCCTGTGGACTGATGAAACAAAGATTGAGTTGTTTGGTCATACAAAAGGCGTTATGCATGGAGGCTAAAAAACACAGCATTCCAAGAAAAACACTTGCTACCCACAGTAAAATTTGGTGGAGGCTCCATCATGCTTTGGGGCTGTGTGGCCAATGCCGGCACCGGGAATCTTGTTAAAGTTGAGGGTCGCATGGATTCAACTCAGTATCAGCAGATTCTTGGCAATAATGTGCAAGAATCAGTGACGAAGTTGAAGTTACGCAGGGCATGGATATTTCAGCAAGACAATGATCCAAAACACCGCTCCAAATCTACTCAGGCATTCATGCAGAGGAACAATTACAATGTTCTGGAATGGCCATCCTAGTCCCCAGACCTGAATATCGTTGAACATCTGTGGGATGATTTGAAGCGGGCTGTCCATGCTCGGCGACCATCAAACTTAACTGAACTGGAATTGTTTTGTAAACACAAATACCTTCATCCAGGATCCAGGAACTCATTAATAGCCACAGGAAGCGACTAGAGGCTGTTATTTTTGCAAAAGGAGGATCTACGAAATATTAATGTCACTTTTATGTTGAGGTGCCCATACTTTTGCACCTGTCAAATTTTGTTAAAATGCAGATTGCACATTTTCTGTTAGTACAATAAACCTCATTTGAATCCAGAAATATAACTGATTCCATCAGTTATTAGATGTATGAAACTGAAATAGCTGTTGCAAAAACCAAAATTGTTATAAAGAAAAAAGGTTAACATTAATAGGGGTGCCCAAACTTTAACATATGACTGTATATGTCACACAGAATAGTTAATAAATAACTTTTATCATGTCTACTTTACATCAGCACAATTTTGGAACCAAAATTTTTTTTGCTAGGTAGTTATAAGGGTTTAAAGTTGACCAGTGATTTTTCATTTGTCCAAAATATGCAAAACCATTTTTTTAGGGACCACATCACATTTGAAGTCACTTTGAGGGGCTTACATGATGGAAGATACTGAAAAGTGATGCCACTTTAAAAACTGCACCCCTCAAGGTGCTCAAAAACACATTCAAGAAGTTTATTAACCCTTTAGGTACTTCACAGGAATTTTTTGGAAAAAAAATTACATTAACATTTAACTTTTTTCCACAAAAAATTGACTTCAGATCCAAATTTTTTTATTTTGAAAAGGTTAAAAGGAAAAAAATGGACCCCAAAATTTGTTGTGTATTTCCTCCTGAGCATACCCCATATGAGGGAGAAAATGACTCTTTTGACGCACGACAGAGCTTGGAAGGCAAGAAGCGCCATTTGACTTTTTGAATGCAAAATTTGCTGCAACAATTGGCGAATGCCATGTCTCGTTTGGAGAGCCTCTGATGTGCCTAAACATTGAAAATCCCCCAAAAGTGACATCATTTTGGAAACTCGACCCCTCCGGGAACTGATCTAGATGTGTGGTGAGCACATTGAACCCTTAAGTGCATCACAGAAGTTTATAAAGTTGATCCGTAAAAATAAAAAAATAAAATTTTCCTCACAAATATATTTTTAGCACAAAATATTGCATTTTTATATGGGTAACAGAAGAAATTGCACCAAACAATTTGTTGTGAAATTTCTCCTGAGTACGCAATACCAAATATGAGGAAGAAAACTACTGTTTGGGTGTACAACAGGGCTCTGAAGGGAAGGAGAGTCATTTGACTTTTTGAATGTAAAATTTCCTGGAATCATTAGCGGATGTCATATCCCATTTCAAGTGCCTCTGATGTGCCTAAACAGTGGAAACCCCCCAGAAGTGACCCCATTTTGGAAACTACACCCCTCAAGGAATGCATTTTGATGCATGGTGAGCACCTTGAACCCCCAGGTGCTTCACAGAAGTTTATAAGATTGACCCGTGAAAATAATAAAATCACATTTTCCTCACAAAAATGATATTTTAACCCCAAATTTTGCATTTACATAAGGGTAACAGCAAAAATTACACCATTGCACTGATACCTCATATGTGGGGGAACAGTGAGGAACAGTGCAAAGCTCAGAAGGGAAGAGGCACCAAATTGGAGTTCAGATTTTGAGGGAATGGTTTGAGCATGCCATGTCATATTGGCAGAGCCTCTGGGGTGCCAGAACAATAAAAAACACATATATGTGAACTTATTTTACAAACTACACTCGCCAGTGAATTCATCTAGTGGTGCAGTGATCATATTGACACCACATGTGCCTCACAGAATTTTATACCACTGAGCGGAGAAGAAAGAATAAATTACATTTTTACCACTAAAATGTTTTAGCCTTAAGTTTTTAATTTTCCTAAGGGCTAATAGGAATTTTTTTTTACAAAAAACTGAGGTCCATTTTTTCCTGAGTGCACCAATGCCCTACATGTAATCGCAAAATATTTTTCAGGCACAGTGCAAAGCTCAGAAGACAAGGAGCACCAGATTTTACTGTTATGGTTTGCAGGTGCCATGACCAACTGGAAGAGCCCATGGGTATTTTACAGAAACAAGCAGCAATGAATTTTGCTAAGTGAAAATTGCAAACTGCTGTTGTAGTGACCAGTACGCTGTAGTGATAAGTACGTTGTAGTCACATAGTCACCAGTACGTTATGCCCAGCCCGTGCTTCTGTAGGCATGCACCCATAAGTTTATTTGACCACAACATTTTATTGGGTCCTGGTGTCTCAATTTAGTGTGATTGATTAACGAGAAGAGAGAGCCAAAAAAAAAAAAAAAAAAAAACTTAGCCTTAACCTCCTATATATTCAGACATGAAATCGAAGTACATGTATCAAAGTACTTCTGGCAGTTATAACATGGCAGTTAGACAGGGCAGGAGACAGGTAAGACATTTATATACATCTACTCCCTGTACATTTGGAGTACAACAAATATATTCCATATGCATTTGTGTAATTTATATCCTGGCCGCTGCATTCACACACATCCACCGCCCTGGCATTAACTCTCCACACTCCATCCATATTGGCCCCTCGCTTCTTTCCTCTCCTATGTATAGCACTCACGCTCTTTTCACATTGTTAAATTGCACAGATCCAGGCAGTCCCACCATTCAACACCAGAGACGCTCTCACAAATCACTTAACCATCTGCTCACTCTTTCTATCCTCCTTCTCCTAGTCGCAGGAGACATTGCTCCCAACCCTGGTCCCCCATGTTATAGAAAGTCAAACCCCCCCACTGCTACACTCAGAAACCCCTCTAATCTTATTAATATTCCCTGCATGCCATCTGTCTCTCTTAATTGTGCACTTTGGAATTCTCGCTCAGTGTGTAACAAACTCTCCTTCATTCATGACTTCTTCCTTTCTAATTCTCTTAACCTCCTGGCTCTTACTGAAACCTGGATCCAGCAGTCAGATACTACCGCTGCTGCTGCTCTTTCATACGGGGGCTACACTTCTCTCATACCCCAAGATCAGACAATAGAGCTGGTGGAGGCGTTGGTCTGCTCCTATCACCAAAACGTGCCTTTCAGGTTATCCCTCAAGTACCCTCACTTGTCTTCCCTTCTTTTGATGTCCATGCCGTCAGACTCTACACCCCCTTCTCCATGCAAGTGGCGGTGGTGTATCGTCCTCCCGGCCCCTCCCATCAGTTCCTGGATCATTTTGCCACTTGGCTTCCACATTTTCTCTCCTGTGACATCCCTACCCTCATCATGGGAGATTTCAACATCCCCATTGCTCTTCCCCTCTCCCCATCTGCTACTCACCTTTTATCTCTAACCTCCTCATTTGGCCTTTCGCAGCTTACTAATTCTCCAACGCATGAAGACGGAAACTCCCTCGACTTGGTCTTCTCTCGGCTTTGTGCAGTGGATGATTTTGCAAACTCCCCTCTCCCGCTCTCTGACCACAATCTTCTTTCATTCTCTATAAAGAACTGCCAGGCTGCTCAGGTCACCCCCACTGCATCTAACTCACTCTCTGATTTTGAACCAGTCACAGAAGAAGAAGTAAGCAGGCTCCTTGCATCTTCTCGCCCAACTACTTGCACCAGTGACCCATTTCCGTCACATCTCCTCCAGTCCCTTTCCCCTGCTGTCACCCCTCACCTAACTAAAATATTTAACCTCTCTCTCTCTTCTGGTATTTTTCCCTCCTCATTTAAGCATGCCATCATACATCCACTACTTAAAAAACCATCCCTCGACCAAAACTGTGCCGCTAACTATAGACCTGTCTCTAATCTTACATTCATCTCTAAACTCCTGGAACGCCTGGTCCACTCCCGTCTTATCCGCTATCTCTCAGAAAACTCTGTTCTCGACCCTCTCCAATCCGGTTTCCGCTCTTTACACTCCACTGAAACTGCCCTCACTAAAGTCTGTAATGATCTGCTAACAGCTAAATCAAATGGTCATTACTCCATGCTAATTCTCTTGGATCTCTCTGCAGCATTCGACACTGTGGATCATCAGCTCCTCCTCACTATGCTCCATTCCATTGGCCTCAAGGACACCGTTCTCTCCTGGTTCTCCTCCTATCTCTCCGACCGCTCCTTTACTGTTTCTTTTGCCGGTTCCTCCTCCTCTCACCTTCCCCTTACTGTTGGGGTTCCTCAAGGATCGGTTCTAGGCCCCCTCCTCTTCTCCTTGTACACTGACCCTATTGGTCAAACAATCAGTAGATTTGGTTTCCAGTACCATCTCTATGCTGATGACACCCAATTATACGCTTCTTCTCCTGACATCACGCCAGCCTTTCTAGAAAACACTGGCGATTGTCTAAACGCTGTGTCTAATATCATGTCCTCACTATATCTGAAACTGAACCTGTCAAAGACTGAACTCCTGGTGTTTCCTCCCGCTACTAATGTACCTATACCCGACATTGCTATTTCTGTGTGTGGTTCCACTATTACTCCCCAGCAACATGCCCGCTGTCTTGGGGTCATACTTGATTCCGAGCTTTCCTTTGCCCCCCACATTCGATCACTGGCTCGCTCTTGTCATCTGCACCTCAAAAACATTTCTAGAATTCGACCTTTTCTTACTTTTGACTCTGCAAAAACTCTTACTGTTTCTCTTATTCATTCTCGTCTCGACTATTGTAACTCTCTTCTAATCGGTCTCCCTCTTACCAAACTCTCCCCTCTCCAATCTGTCTTGAATGCTGCAGCCAGGATCATATTCCTCACCAATCGCTACACCGATGCCTCTACCTTGTGCCAGTCATTACACTGGCTACCCATCCACTCCAGAATTCAGTATAAACTTATTACCCTCACCCACAAAGCCCTCCATGGCTCAGCACCACCCTACATCTCCTCCCTTGTTTCAGTATACCACCCTACCCGCGCCCTCCGTTCTGCTGATGACCTGAGGTTAGTATCCTCAATAGTCAGAACCTCCCACTCCCGTCTCCAAGACTTTACACGTGCCGCGCCAATTCTTTGGAATGCACTTCCCAGGTCAATACGATTAGTCCCCAATCCCCACAATTTTAAGCGTGTCCTGAAAACGCATTTATTCAGACTGGCCTATCGCCTCAACACATTAACCTAACCTATCCCTGTGTGGCAGAGCCAAAAGTTTTACCATAACCAGGTTCCCAGCATCATGTTCCCACATGCTTTATGCATCCATTAGCCCTCTGTGTCTGTACTGTTACACACTTAACATTATGGCTGGTCCATACAATCAGAGCAACTGTTACCACCCACCTTTCGTGTCTACCTCTTTCCTCATAGACTGTAAGCTTGCGAGCAGGGCCCTCACTCCTCTTGTTATTTGTTATAATCTACTGTATGTGATTATTGTTATGCTGTAATGTCTATTGTCTGTACAAATCCCCTCTGAAATGTAAAGTGCTGCGGAATATGTCGGCGCTATAAAAATAAAATTTATTATTATTATTATTATAAGTTAGGGGGGCTCTCATCACTTCAGAAATGCCAAAGTGGATGCAATATGGAGTTTAGGTACACTGTGGGGCTTATAAGGGAGGGGGGCATTTGGATTTGCAAGCCGAGAATTTGCTGAATTTCTTTTGGCGGCTGAGGAGCCATTTGGATTTTCCTGAACCTTTGTACTACCAGTAACATTGAAGCCCCCTATATTTCCCCCATATATATTTAACAGATGACAGATCTGAGAGGGGACTTGCTTTTTTTGTGGATTGAGTTGAAACCTTTATTGGAAACATTTTACATAAAGTTTGGGATCACATGTATCCAGAGCTGTATGCTGACCAATTACTTTGGGGTTTCCATCTAAATATCTGAGTGATGAGATCCAGATGAAACCCCCGAGGGATCCATTCACTCTAATGAGGCAGCAGAGTTACTCTGGCCTCTGTTCAGCGGTGTCCTTCTTTTCAGAAGTGCACAAAACTGTAGCCAACGGCACTTTTATGCAATCCTAAAAAACAGACACCGCCAGATCACAGGTCACTCGGCATCCACTGTGCCTCCATCTGAGTCATAGAGTTTCTTCTGCCAGAGGTTACAGCTGAATCACGTATTTCAGAGATTTGCATGGAAACCCCGAAGCAAGCACTCAGCGCAGAGGGCAGGATAAATGTGGCAGAAGGAAAAAAAATCAACAGCAGGTGAGGAAGTGGTTTTTATTTATTTTTTTTACGCCATTACTCGTGTGGTATAAGTTACTAGACAACTTTATTCTTCAGTTCGGAGCAATTACAGCAATACCAGATTTATATCGGGTTTTTATGATTTTCTGCTGTCACAAAATAAAAGACACTTTTTATTGCAAAAATAGTTTTTGCAACACCAAATTTTGAGAGCTATAATTTTTCCATATTTTAGACCATGAGAGGGCTTGTTTTTTGCGGGACCAGTTGACGTTTTTATTGGTAGCATTTTCGGCCACATGACTTTTTTTGTTCGCTTTCTATTCCAATTTTTGGGAGGCAGAATGAACAAAAAGCAGCTATTCAGGAATTTTTTTGGGGGGGGTTATGCCGTTCTGTGTGTGATAAAATTAATAGGGCAGTTTTATTCTTCGGGTCAGTATGATTACAGCGATACCTCATATATATCTTTTTTATGTTTTAGCGCTTTTACTCATTAAAAACTATTTTATAGACAAAATAATTATTTTTCCATCGCTTTATTCTGAGAGCTATAACTTTATTTTATTTTTTCGCTGATGAAGCTTGATTTTGGTGGGACAAGATGATGTTTTCAGCCGTACCAGGTTTATTTATATCCATCTTTTTGATCGCGTTTTATTCCACTTTTTGTTCGGCGGTATGATGATAAAACATTGTTTTTTGCCTTGTTTTTATTTATTTTTTATGGTGTTCACTAAAAGGAGTTAACTAGTGGGACAGTTTTATAGATCGTGTCATTGCGGACATGGCGATACTAAATATGTGCACTTTTATTGTTTATATATTTGTTTTTCACTCAAATATTTATTTATAGATTCAATATCTTTTGTTTTTTTTATTATTTTTTATATATATTTTTACAATTATTTAAACATTTTTTTAACTTTTTTTTTACTTTTTTTTACTTGGTCCCACTATGGGACAATCATTTTTTGCTGCTGCATTCCCATGCTGTAGAAACTGTCAGCTCTGCACTGACAAGGAAAGTTGCTGATCATGACCCAGATGTAGTCATGACGACATCGGGTCACCATGGCAATGATCGGGACCCAGTGTCTCAGATCCAAAGGCAGAGGGTCTGTTAGCCCTCTGCCGTCTCCCGGGAATGCTGAGATCTCCTTTTGATCGCAGCATTTTGGGGGTTAAAATGCTGGGAGCGGTGCGTGACCACTCCTGGCACTTAGTGCCGGGTGTCAGCTGTCAGAATCAGCGAACACCCAGCGGAAATTGCCCACACACCACCCTTGTGCACAGGTGATTGCACAGACGTAATAATTCGCCCCTGGTCAGTTAGACCCAGGTCACAGGGAAGGATTATTATGACTGATGTCAGAAAGGGGTCAAATATAATAAAAAAATTTCACACTGGCTACTGGGGTTTATATAGACTCTAATTTCCTATTGTACAGTTCGATAAGACATAGCCTACCGTAATTTCTGGATTGTTTGCTATCAGCTGTGTATAGAGATGTTACTTGCCAGTGTAATCCTGCCTCTGATAACACAGAGTATTGCTGTAAACCCTTCCTGCAAGGTCAAGAAGTATGAGTCTAACAAAGTCCCAGTAGAAAGTAAGAAAATTGCAAGATTACTAATTTTATTCTTTTAAAGGGAACCTATCATGTCCCACAATGCTAGTAACTTGTAGATATGAAGTTAATACGTTCTAAAGCTGACCGGTCGCTGCACTAGAAGCCCTGCTGATTGTGCACCTGACACGCATTGATGTGAACATGAATTCACCTGACTTCATGACTTTTCATGTCCTGTGTGTAACGAATGGATGCAGAGGCAGAGATTGTGAAGTTCACATTCGTTTTTTATTTTTAAAGTGGAACCTCGGGCCCACGGTCCGGGGGACTCTGAAAGGGGCGTAACTAGTGAGCCCCGGGTACCCGTAGTAAAGTCCCTCAGACAGGACCAGAATGGAATACCCGGAGGACACAAGTGTTACCTCCAGTTAGACCCCGGACATGTGGCAGCTGTCCCAGCGGGACTAAAAGGGATAACAGAAATAATAGCAGAGTCCATAATGAGGCGGGTCCTGGATCCGGGTAGTTGGTAGATAGCCGGCTCCAGTAACCTTGTCACAGTTCTCAGACTCGGATGGCTGTTGGCTGAACGGGATGGTGTTTGCACAGATGATTGCTGAGATAGCCAGGATTATCAGGATACAGATATTCTGTGGAGACAGATAGCATGAGAGAAGGCACAGAGACTGCAAACGCAGTGCAGACAGATTAGCAACAGAACTGGATGCAGCAATGATTGATACTCATTGCTCTGGCGCTCTCCCTATGGAGGAGAGACCAGAAATAGCAGCCAGTGCGCTGCCATTGGATAATTACCCATTTCGAAAATAGCACACTGTCCCTTTAAGAAGCTAGGGGAGCACGCGTGTGTGCCCTAATGGCTTTAGTTGAAGACCTGCCGATGGGATGCCAGGAGGTGGGGTAAGGGGATTGAACTGAACGCTGAGAAGCAGCATGGGACACACAGGGAGGCGGCTGCTGCACAGGGACAGCGTGCAAGGCACAAGGTGAGTGCCTTGAATGGGGGGCAGCAGCAGACCGGGAAGCAGAGCCAGGACAGGGACTGGGTGTAACCGTATCCCCCTCTTTACGCCCCCTCTTTTTCAAGCCTGCTTGAAATTTTTTAAGAAGAGGAGCCTGGATGTTCTCTCTAGGCTCCCAAGATCTCTCCTCAGGACCAAAGCCCTTCCAGTCCACCAGGTAATAGGTCTTACCCCTTACTTTCTTAACGGCCAGGATGTTTTACCTCAAAAACATCATCCTCCGAAACAGGATCAGGAGTGATGCCCGGGTCCTTAAAGAAGGGTCTCAAAACTACTAGTTTGAGGAGAGAAACATGAAAGGAGCTAGGCACACGTAAAGAAGTAGGCAACTTCAGCTTATAAGAGACTGGATTGATTTGTCTCAAGACTTCAAATGGTCCAATGAACCGGGGACCCAATTTGTAGGATGGCAACTTCAGACGGATATACTTGGAGGAGAGCCATACCTTGTCTCCGGGGCGAAAGGCAGGCGTATCCTAACGTCTCTTGTCCGCATGCCTTTTCATACGCTGGGAGGCTTTCTCCAGAGCAGTTTTGGTGTCCCTCGAAACCTTAGAAAAATCTTCAGAGAAAGTATCGGCAGCCGGTACACCAGATGATCCGGAAATGGGAAGAGGTATTTCGGGTTGCAGTCCAAAGACAATCTGAAAGGAAGACTTTCCAGAAGATTCACTTGGTTGTAGGAAAATTCAGCCCAGGACAGTAAGTCTACCCAATCGTCATGATGCGTGTTGACAAAGTGAAGCAGGAATCCAGCCTGGATTTGATTAGTCCTCTCCACTTGTCCATTGGATTGGGGATGGTATGCCGAGGAAAAATCCAGTTCAATTCTTACCAGTTTACAAACTGCTCTCCAGAATTTTGAGGTGAACTGGACTCCTCTGTCGGACACGATGTGGAGAGGGAAACCATGGAGTCGGAAGATGTGCTGAATGAACAGACCCGCCAGTTCAGGAGTAGTTGGAAGACCGGGTAGCACAATGAAGTGAGGTATCTTAGAAAAGCGATCCACCACTACCCACACCACAGAACAGCCAGATGAGATTGAAAGATCTGTGATGAACTTCATTGTAATGTGCTGAAAGGGAGCGGACGGAATTGGTAGAGGCTGAAGCCTACCTGCAGGTAGACGTTTGACAGTCTTGTTACGGGCACAGGAAGGACAGGCTGCAACTTACCACATGAGTTCATCCGACCAGTAAATGATTTCTGGGTAAGTACTGCTCCCGCACCTATGGAGGAAGCATCGACCTCAAGAAAAAATTGTTCATTAGAGTTAGGACGATGGAGGACAGGTGCGACAGCAAAGGCTTTTTTGAGAGAAACAAAAGCCTCCTCTACATCAGGAGGCCAATCCTTGGGATTTGTACCTTTCCGGGTCAGAGCTGAGATGGAAAAATTAGGAATGAATTGTCAGTAGTAGTTGGCGAACCCCAGGAATCGCTGTATGGCTTTCAGCCCAGCTAGACGAGGCCACCTGAGTACAGCCGATAACTTCTCTGGATCCATTTTCAATCCTGTGGAGGAAGCAATGTATCCGAGGAAAGGCAAAGAGGATTGTTCATAGAGGCATTTCTCAAACTTGGCATACAGTCTGTTCTCTCTGAGCCTCTGTAAGACGAGGCGTACTTGCTTCGGTGCGCGGCCAAGCTAGTGGAAAAAATCAGCGTGTCGTCCAGGTAGACACAACACAGGTATAGAGCAGATCCCTAAAAATGTCACTGACAAACTCTTGGAAAACAGCGGGTGCATTGCTTAGGCCAAACGACAATACCAAGTACTCGTAGTGACCATCACGGGTGTTGAAGGCTGTTTTCCATTCATCTCCTTCCCGGATTCAGATCAAATTGTAGGCACCTCTGAAATCCAGCTTGGTGAAGATTTTGGCCCCTCGGAGGCGGTTGAACAGTTCTGAAATGAGAGGCAAGGGGTACCTGTTTTTTACCGGGATCTGGTTTAGTCCCCGGTAATCAATACAGGGCCGCAAGGATCCATCCTTTTTCTTCACGAAGAAGAATCCTGCTCTTGCCGGTGATGATGATTTTCGGATAAATCCTCTGGCCAAATTCTCCTGGATGTAGTCTGACATAGCTTGAGTCTCTGCCTAGGAAAGAGGGTAAACTCTACCACGGGGAGGAGATGTTCCAGGAGTAAGATCTATTGGACCTACAACCTGTGTGGGGGGGAAGTCTTTCAGCCTCCTTTTTCCCGAAGCCATCCGAGAAGGACCAGTAAGCGGATGGGAACCCCGGCAGGGTAGCAGGCTGTACAGGGGGTGCAACTGGTTCAATCCGGATTAAGCAACGGTCAGAGCCATCTTTGTGCAGACAAATAGCGGCGGTCACATTAAAACTGCGCATGCGCTCCTCCTGTACAAAGATGGCGGCGGTCAGTGAATCATTCGGCTGATCCCGGCGGCGGCGTGTTTGCGACGGTGTTCCGCTGGTGGTACCGCACAAGAGGCTGCGTATGGCATATACAGTGTGTGTGGGGGGAGGGTATATACGGCATATACAGAGTGTGTGTGTGTGTGGTATGTACGGCATATACAGTGTGTGTGTGTGGTGCGTACAGCGTATACAGTGTGTGTGTGTGTGTGTGTGTGAGGTGTGACGGTGTTCTGCTTGGGTGTCCCAATATGGCGGTCAGTGAACTTCTGCTGCTTGGAATTCTGGGATCTGGATGGAACAGGATGTGAAGACATTACAAGGTAAGTATACATTAATATATATATACTAGATTATGGCCCGATGCTATCGCATCGAGAGGATGCGATAGCATCACACCTCTTGCCATGTTAACCCTCAACACACACACTCTTTCACTCCACATACGACCCCTTCTCTCACTCCGTCTCTCATACTCACGCCGTTATCGCCGCTGCTCCACGATCCCCGACATCTTCTTCCGCCGGCGCCATCCTGGATCCAGACGTTGTCCACGCCGGCGACATGTTCTTGCGGCGACGCCATCTTGAGTATCGTGAAATCCCGCGATAGTCAAGATGGCGTAGCCGGAAGAACATGTCGACGGCGTAGACGACGTCGGGATCCAAAATGGCGTCGGCGAAATCTCGCGAGTTTTCGCCGTCGCAATTTTGGATCCCGACGTCATCCTCGCCGGCGACAGGTTCTTGCGGCGACGCCATCTTGAGTATCGTGAAATCCCGCGATAGTCAAGATGGCGTCGCCGGAAGAACATGTCAACGGCGTAGACGACGTCGGGATCCAAAATGGCGTCGGCGAAATCTCGCGAGTTTTCGCCGTCGCCATTTTGGATCCCGACGTCGTCCTCGCCGACGACATGTTCTTGCGGCGACGCCATCTTGACTATTGCGGGATTTCGCCGATCCAAAATGGCGTCGCCGCAAGAACATGTCGCCGGCGTGGAGGACGTCTGCATCCAGGATGGCGCCGGCGGAAGATGTCGGGGATCGTGGATCAGCGGCGACGACGGCGTGAGTATGAGAGACGGAGTGAGAGAAAGGGTCGTATGTGGAGTGAAAGAGTGAGTGGAGATGGTGAAAGGTGAGAGGAGTGTGTGTGTTGAGGGTTAACATGGAAAGAGGTGTGCGGTGACGTCACCGGTTACAACTGGACGGAAGTTGTTACAACCGGAAGCTGCTTAGGGCATTTATTATTATAGATATATATATATTTATATTATTATACGGGGCTTTGCGTGTGGAGTGAGTGTGGCTATGTGGAGTAGGCGGGGCTCTTTCTCCAAACAACCCATCATCCCCCCTTCTCCACACAACCAGTCATCATCATCTTCCCTATGTAGCCCTACACAAGTTACATCAACTATTTCCAAAATACATCCTCAGACAAGTGACACTGAGTCCTGGGTCCTCATTCCCATTTGTACATGGGTCAATTGTGCAGCCACTCAGTCCTCTCCTCACACGGCTCCATGGTGCAGCCCCTCAGTCCTCTCCTCACAAGACTCCATGATGCAGACCCTCAGTCCTCTCCTCACAAGGCTCCATTGGTGCAGATCTTCACATGGCTCCCAGAGGCAGCCTCTCATTTCCCTTCTCTCCAGTAGCTTCAGCACAGTGCTGCTTCCTGTTATGGTGACTTCACTGGACTAAAGGAGGCCCCGCCCCTTCCGGTGACAACATTCTCTCTAAAGATCAACTCCGTTCTAGACGCTCCTGTGCTGTGTGTGTGTGTGCGGTCTCACAGTCTGTGATTGGGCTGGCTTTGTTGTACGTGTGTTATTCCATACCCGATGCCAGCGGCCATCTGCACTGCTCAGCAACAAGTGATGTGAAGTGAGTGCTTTCTCATCACCTAATGCTGCCTGCTTCTATTGATCTCATCAAACACTCTGCAGCTGAGAAAGCAGTGAGCACAGTGAGATCAATAGAAGCCGGCAGCAGCAGGTGATGAGAAAGCACTCACTTCACATCACTTGTTGCTGAGCAGTGCAGACAGCTGCCAGCATGGGGTATGGAATAACGCACTCACTGCTCGGTGCACCCGATCAAAATACAGGGCAGAGCAGGCAAATGAAGAAGGCAGGAGGTGTGGTGCTGGTCGGGGGTCCGACCCTGCCCCCAGCACATGTGGGAAATCGCCGATTTCTGAGCCGGAACCAGAGGGTATGTATGAGTTATACATACATCCAGCAAGTAGTCGCTTCCATCCACTTGTATGGAGCAAGCAGCGCCCCCTAGTTGTCTATGCCCAGTGGATGCGGCATCAGGAGACGGTGCAGCCTCGATCATACAAGTGTAAGGACCGAGGCCACGTTCACTGGATGGGCTCTCGCCGGGAGTATGTTTAACTCATACATACCCTCTGGTCTCAGCTCAGAAACCGCTAGATCCCCCAGCATACAGTGTGTTAGCTGGGTAGATTCATAAGTCTGCAGTAACACAGGACTGGACAAAGGGGTTTCCCCAAAATGCCTCCCAGCTATTGGTTGGGAGACATCTTGCAAGTGTTCGCATTAGCTAAATGCCTCTCAGCAAACAGCTGGGGGCATTGTACTCTGTGCGTGCCATGCCCTTTAATAGGGGAGCACACACATGCGCGTGCCACAGTACGGTGTGCAAAGACAAGAAGGAGACAGCTTCCGGGGGCGCTGCTGTGGCAGAGAGTAAGCCAGAGTCCCGACATGATGGGAGGAAGGGAACCATGCGGAGGCGCTGGCAGACTCTACATTACAGACACGGGAAAATGTCATATTGGTCCTCCTGTGAAGCTGAGATTACTATATTCTGCAAAAATTCAGTGTACAGTGATCAAACAAGTGCATGTTAAAGTTCCCAAGTGAAGATTGAAAAAAAAATGTAAAAAAATGTTTAAATCACCTCACAAGGAAATCAGCCTCATGTCAGATTTCCTTGAAGAAAACCTGTCACAAGGCTTCTGCAGCATGACATGGGGGCAGAGACCCAGATTCCAGCAATGTATCATTTACATTCCAGCATGTTGTGCTTTTTATGAAATCACTGTTTTATCTAAAAAAAAAAATCCATGAGTAATATAGAGTAATAAAAAAATGAATAGATGGATATCTCAAGATGTCCTAAAAGATGAAAACAGAGATCAAAGAATAGGTACTCATGACAATAACCTGCAAAGTTTTTACTAAGCCATGATATACATTAAAAGAACATGAAAAGGGAATCTTTCACCAGGTTTTTGCTATTTCCTCTAAGTGCAGCAAAAGGCAGAGACCCTGATTCCAGCAATGTGTCACTTACTGGGCTGCTTGCTACAGTTTTGATAAAATCACAGTTTTATATGCTGCAGATCTACCAATTCTGTGAATGCTGAGCTCTGTATAACCCCGTCCTCTCCACTGATTGTCTCTGTGTGTAGACAATAAGCTGCCAATCATTGTTCGGGGCAGGGTAAACAGAACTCATGAATATGAAGGACTCTATGGCAAACAAGGCTTACCGTAGATGTCATCTAATGATAATTAGTGTTGAGTGATACTTTCCGATATTGGGAAATATCGGATCGGATTGGATCGGACCGATACCCAAAAAGTGTCAGGTATCGCCGATTCCGATACCGGAAACCCATGCAAGTTAATGGGACAGAAATATCGGAATTAAAAAAAACCCTTTTGTTTACTTGCACATCCAGTTCGGGAGGGGGGAAGAGTGTGGCCGGTGCGTGGGCGGAAACTGTGCGTGTCTGTGTGTGCGGGCGGGGTCTGTACAGGCCTCTCGGGGGTCTGTGCGGGCCTGCCGGGGGTCTGTGCAGGCCTGCCGGGGGTCTGTGCAGGCTGTCGGGGGTCTGTGCGGGCGCGCCTCGTCACTGCGTCCCTGCCAGTACCACAACTGCACGGTAGCCGGTAACACTGGCACAGAACTGTTCACTATACAGTTGAATTCCCTCCATTCCTGAGAACGGAGCCTCTTTAATAAGGGGTAAATTGCAAAGTTGCTTGTTTCTAGAAGAACTTTGCAGCTTTACCCATTTATGAACTTGAGACAACCCCGTAAGGGGTTAAATACCGGTTCACGAAAAAAGACATTTACAAGTGATTCATCATTACGATTCATCATTACCATTGTTAGTCTTACATTGTTAGATGTTTTTCTCTGGCTAATGAGCCTTGATATTCTCTCATACAATGCAGCATTCCGTGTAAGAGTTAATGAAGCATTTCTAAATATCTAAATGTACATATTGTAACAAGGTTATACTTCATCTTCTAACTCAGGTTTCAGTTTTTGATCAGATGTTGCTATAGTAACTTTATCTACTTTCCCATGTTCAATTACATGTTCTGCTCCTTTACTAATGTGTAGCCACAGCAACCATTTGTCCGTGTATCTTTCATTCCCATGTTTTTCATAAAAAATGTCATCAGCAAAGAAATACAAGGTTACAACAGGACAATGTTACTGGATCTTGCAGTTAAAGATGATCAGGATTGTGTGGATTCAAACAGACAAGAGAATGTTTGACATTTTTTAAATTAAAGGGGCTGTCTTACAGGCATTGCCTTTCAGAAAGCATTCATTGTTTGGCTTAAAGGGGGTATCTGGGACATTCACCCCTTAACCCCCAAGGCTGGTTTGCACGTTCATGACCGGGCCAGTTTTTACAATTCTGACCACTGTCTCTTTATGAGGTCATAACTCTGGAATGCTTCCATGGATCCCGGTGATTCTGAAATTGTTTTCTCGTGACATATTGTACTTCATGTTAGTGGTAAAATTTCATTCTTATAACTTGTGTTTATTTGTGAAAAAAAACAGAAATTTGGCAAAAATTTTGAACATTTCGCAATTTTCCAACTTTTAATTTTTATGCCCTTAAATCACAGAGATATAGCACAAAAAACTTAATAAATAACATTTCCCACGTTTCCTTTACATCAGCACAATTTTGTTACCAATATTTTGTTTTGTTAGGAAGTTATAAGGGTTAAAAGTTGACCAGCGATTTCTCATTTTTGCAGCACCATTTTATTTTTACGGACCACATCACATTTGAAGTCGCTTTGATGGGTCTATATGATAGAAAATACCCAAAAGTGACACCATTCTAAAAACTGCACCCCTCAAGGTCCTCAAAACCAGATTCAAGAAGTTTATTAACCCTTCAGGTGCTTCACAGGAATTTTTTGAATTAAAAAAATGAACAAAAAAAGTCATCTGAAACCCGACCACAATGCAAGTCAATGGGAAATAAAAGTCGGCATTGAGTGGATGACATTCATCCACTCAATGCCGACTTTTATTCCCCATTGACTTGCATTGGGGTCGGGTTTCGGACGAAACTCCGACTTTTCTTTGCCCTAGTCGGACAGGTTTCATCCGACTCACATTTTGTTTCATTCGGGTTTCACGAAACCCGATCCGACCAAAGTCGCTCAACTCTAGTCCTGAGTAGGTTGATACCCCATATGTAAGGGTAAAACACTGTTTGGGCGCATGGCAGAGCTTGGAAGGGAAGGAGCACCATTTGACTGTTTCAACACAGAATTGGCTGGAATTGAGATCAGACGCCATGTTGCGTTTGTAAAGCACCTTATGTGCCTAAACAGTGGAAACCCCCAATTCTAACTCCAACCCTAACCCCAACACACCCCTAACCCTAATCTCAGCCTTAACCCTATCCCTAGCCCAAGCTCTAACCCTAACCCTAGCCCTAATGGGAAAATGGAAATAAATACTTTTTTTATTTATTTTTCCCTAACTAAGGGGATAATAATGAGGGGTTTGATTTACTATTTTTAGCGGGTTTTTATGTTTGGCAGCTGTCATACGCTAAAAGATGCTTTTTATTGTAAAAATACTTTTTGCATCAACACATTTTGAGAGCTATAATTTTTCCATATTTTGACCCACCGAGTCATATGAGGTCTTATTTTTTGCGGGACGAGTTGATGATTTTATTGGTATCATTTTTGGGCACCTGCCCTTTTTTGATCTCTTTTTATTCAAATTTTTGGAACGCAGAATGAACAAAAACCAGCATTTCCTGAATTTCTTTTGGGGGTGTGTTTACACCGTTCCGCGTGTGGTAAAATTGATAAAGCTCTTTTATTCTTTGGGTCAGAGCAATTATAGTGATACCTCATTTATGTCTTTTTTTATGTTTTGGCGTTTTTATGCAATGAAAACAATTTTATATAAAAAAATTATTTTTGCATCGCTTTATTCTGTGAGCTATAACTTTTTTATTTTTTCACTGATTACACAGTACGGTAGCTCATTTTTTGCAGGACAAGATGACATTTTCAGCAGTACCTTGGTTATTTATATACGTCTTTTTGATCGCGCATTATTGCACTTTTTGTTCGGCAGTATGATAATAAAGCATTGTTTTTTGCTTTGTTTTTTATTTTTATTTTTTAATGGGTTCACTAAAGTGGTTAAGTAATGGGACAGTTTTATAGGGCGGGTCATTACGAACACGGCGATATTAAATATGTGTAATTTTATTGTTTTTTTTATTTCCAAAAAATGAATTTATTAGGGAATTTTTTTTAAAAATTTATTTAGCGATTTTTTTAAATTATTTTTACAACTTTTTTTTTTTTTACTTTATTACATTGTGCCGGGGGGACATCACTGTCATGTGTCAGATCGATGATCTGACATGTCACACAGCGCTGTGTCAGATCAGCGATCTGACAGGCGCTGCACAAGGCTTCCTCATGCCTGCGCTCTGCAGGCACTGAGGAAGCCGCCTCCCTGCAGGCCCCCGAAGGCCCCACAGCCATATTGGATCCAGGAACCTGCAGGGAAGGAGGCACCCAGAGCAGCGCAGCACATCGCGCTGTGCTGGGACTTGCAGGGAAGCACTGAGAGAGCCCCCTCCCTGCCGATGCTTCTCTAAACCCCAGTACACTGCGATCATGTTTGATCGCAGTGTGCCAGTGGTTAACATGTCGAGGGCTGTCCGTGACCGCCCCTCACACATAGTGCCGAGTGTCAGCGGTGATAATCAGCTGACACCCGGCCGCTATCAGCGGTGCTTCCCCCGTGAGCGCCGCTGATCGCTATGACGTACTATCCCGTCCCTGGGCATTAAGTCCCAGGGCACATAGACGGGATAGTATGTCCAATGGCAGAAAGGGGTTAAAAAATGCACTTAAGCACTAACAAGCAGGTAACTGCAACTTACCTGCCTGTTGTGCACAGTGCTGTCCTTCCTCGGCACGGAGCAGACACAGCGTCTGTTGACGCAACGGGGCTGGACTTCCGGTGTCATTATGATCGACAGACAGCTCTCCCAAGTAGGGAGTGGGGATCCAGCTGTCATTCAGAATGGCATTGGAAATCCCGCCCCGTCAACAGAGCAGAGTGGGAAAGAAGCCTCCACTCTGTAGACTTGACGTCAGTGGAGTCTTCTGTATCCCCAGTCTGTGACCGCTCTGTGATTTAGATGAATGGCACAACAGGAAGGTAAGTTGCAATTACATGACTGTTAGTTCTTAGGTACATTTACTGTTTTTTTATAAAGTCCTGGATAACCCCTTTAATTCCTGTCACTAGAGTTGAGCGACTTTGGTCGGATCGGGTTTCATGAAATAAAATTTGAGTTGGATGAAACTGGTCCGACTAGGGCAAAAAAAAGTCAGAGTTTCGTCCGAAACCCTACCCCAATGCAAGTGAATGGGGAATAAAAGTCGGCATTGAGCAGATGACATTCATCCACTCAATGTCAACTTTTATTCCCCATTGACTTGCATTGGGGTCCGGTTTTGGACGACTTTTTTTGCCGTAGTCGGACCAGTTTCGTCCGACTTAAATTTTGTTTCATTAGGGTTTCATGAAACCCGATCCGACCAAAGTCGCTCAACTCTAGTCCTGAGTAGGTTGATACCCCATATGTAGAGGTAAAACACTGTTTGGGTGCATGGCAGAACTTGGAAGGGAAGGAGCACCATTTGACTGTTTCAACACAGAATTGGCTGGAATTGAGATCAGATGCCATGTTGCGTTTGGAGAGCACCTTATGTGCCTAAACAGTGGAAACCCCCCAATTCTAACTCCAACCCTAACTCCAACACACCCCTAACCCTAATCTCAGCCTTAACCCTAACCCTAGCCCAAGCTCTAACCCTAGCCCTAGCCCTAATGGGAAAATGGAAATAAATACATTTTTTTATTTTATTATTTTTCCCTAACTACGGGGATGATAAAGAGGGGTTTGATTTACTATTTTTAGCGGGTTTTTATGTTTGGCAGCTGTCATACGCTAAAAGATGCTTTTATTGTAAAAATGCTTTTTGCATCACCACATTTTGAGAGCTATAATTTTTCCATATTTTGACCCACCGAGTCATGTCAGGTCTTATTTTTTGCAGGACGAGTTGACATTTTTATTGGTATCATTTTTGGGAACGTGCCCTTTTTTGATCGCTTTTTATTCAAATTTTTGGAACGCATAATGAACAAAAAACAGCATTTCCTGAAATTCTTTTGGGGAGTGTGTTTACACCGTTCCCCGTGTGCTAAAATTGATATAGCTGTTTTATTCTTTGAGTCAGAGTGATTACAGCGATACCTCATTTATGTCTTTTTTACGTTTTGGCGTTTTTATGCAATGAAAACAATTTTATATAAAAAAAAAAATATTTTTGCATTGCTTTATTTTGTGAGCTATAACTTTTTTATTTTTTCTCTGATTACACTGATTGGTAGCTTGTTTTTCGCGGGACAAGATGACGTTTTCAGCGGTACCATGGTCATTTATATACGTCTTTTTGATCGCGCATTATTGCACTTTTTGTTCGGCGGTATGATAATAAAGCATTGTTTTTTGCTTTGTTTTTTATTTCTATTTATTAATGGGTTCACTAACGTGGTTAAGTAATGGGACAGATTTATAGGGCGGTTCGTTACGAACGCGGCGATATTAAATATGCGTAATTTTATTGAATTTTTTTTATTTCCAAAAATGAATTTATTAAGGAATTTTTATTTTAAATTTATTTAGCGATTTTTAAAAAATTATTTTTACACCTTTTTTTTACTTTATTACATTGTCCCGGGGGGACATCACTGTCATGTGTCAGCTCGATGATCTGACATGTCACCCAGCGCTGTGTCAGATCAGCGATCTGACAGGCGCTGCGCAAGGCTTCCTCATGCCTGCGCTCTGCAGGCACTGAGGAAGCCGCCTCCCTGCAGGCCCCCGAAGGCCCCGCAGCCATATTGGATCCAGGGACCTGCAAGGAAGGAGGCCCCCAGAGCAGCGCAGCACATTGCGCTGTGCTGGGGGTTGCAGGGAAGCACTGAGGGAGCCCCTCCCTGCCGATGCTTCTCTAAACCCCCAGTACACTGCGATTATGTTTGATTGCAGTGTGCCAGTGGTTAACGTGCCGGGGGCTGTCCGTGACCGCCCCTGACACATAGTGCCGGGTGTCAGCTGTGATAATCAGCTGACACCCGGCCACTATCAGCGGTGCTCCCCCCGTGAGCGCCGCTAATCGCTATGACGTACTATCCCGTCCCTGGGCATTAAGTCCCAGGGCACATAGACGGGATAGTACGTCCAATGGCAGAAAGGGGTTAAAAAAATATACTTAAGCACTAACAAGCAGGAAACTGCAACTTACCTTCCTGTTGTGCACAGTGCCGTCCTTCCTCAGCACGGAGCAGACACAGCCTCTGTTGACGCAACGGGGCTGAACTTCCGGTGTCATTATGATCAACAGACAGCTCTCCCAAGTAGGGAGTGGGGATCCAGCTGTCATTCAGAACGGCATTGAAAATCCCGCCCCGTTGACAGAGCAGAGCGGGAAAGAAGCCTCCACTCTGTAGACTTGATATCAGTGGAGTCTTCTTTACCCCCTGTCTGTGACCGCTCTGTGATGGAGATGTATGGCACAACAGGAAGGTAAGTTGCAATTACATGACTGTTAGTTCTTAGGTACATTTACTGCTTTTTTATAAAGTCCTGGATAACCCCTTTAACTCCTGTCACTAGAGTTGAGCGACTTTGGTCGGATCGGGTTTGATGAAACAAAATTTGAGTCAATGCCAATCAATCAATGCCAGCATCACTGTCCTCACCTGCCAACGTATTGAACATCAACAGAAGCTGAGATGAGGTGGCTCTCTGACTTCCATTTGGTGGTTGATTTGTTTGAAGGCAATGCCAGCGCTGACTGTGCGCAGGGTTCACGTGATTTAACAACCTCATGTGAGTCCCGGGAACGTGAGTGCTGACACTGTTGGAACGGCACAGGCATGGGAGGTGAGAATAAGTGTGGAAAGGCCCTTTAAAGCACTATGTTTTCTTTTATTTCAACACTGGGGTTGTGCCACATACTCTGATCCTAGTATTATACTGACCAGCAGCCATCTTCAGTTGTTTTCAGAGCCATTCAGGTCCCACTCTGCGATCTTGTGACCACAACTTCTGACTGACTGAAGTCAGAGATAACAGTCACAAGCTCTCAATGAAAGTCTATGAGGGCCTTGTTCTGACTCTCATAGACTTACATTGAGTTTTGACTTCCAGATCGCCCAGCAAACACTGGAACAATCTGGCAGATCACAATTTGCTGGAGACCAACCAGAGTAGCGACAATAAATGATGACTATGTGGCTGATAAGTATGCTTTAATGGATATGGTGTTTTAATGGATGTCCATATAATACAGGGATGGTTCTAATATACTAGAGTTTCTCTTGCCTCAGACCATAACATCTACATTATATGCACTAATAGGACATATGGATAGCTGTCATCTTCTAAAAACCACACCTTTATATGAAATGGTAACACTATGAGTTAGATGCATCGAGACTAGTGCCAGCTTCAGGTTTTTGTGGGCCCCTTTAACACATACCACAATTTATGATTCACAGAGAAATATAGAGTAGGGATTTACTTTGGTATCCAATGGCAGGACCGTAGTAATGAGGCAACACACAGGTTTAGAGTCCAAACTTCAGTGGTTTGATGACACTTTAAACAGTAGATAGCAGAAAGTAAGGAAAAAAAACCATGCAAACATACTCCAACTTGGAGATTAGGAGAAATTGCCGGACACACAGCCGGGGATCAGCTGATGTTACTGAACCCCAGTAACACAGGAGCAAATGTTTATTGTGCAGATGGCACTTCTGAGCAGCAACTGGCGGTGTCGGAGCACAGGGTAAATACTAGAGACTAATTGGAGCAAATTTAAAATCTGATGCTGGGATGAATGTGGAGGGAGCAGGAGACATTGCCGGACACACAGCAGGGGAGCAGCTGGCGTTACTGAACCCCACTAACACAGGAGCTAGTGTTTTTCTCTGTGCAGATGGCATTTCTGAGCAGCAACAGGTGGTGTTGGAGCCCAGGGTCAATCATGGTGTAGGCTGAGGCCTAATTGGAGCAAGTTTAAAATCAGTTGTAGTGTGAATGTGGAGGGAGCAGGAGATATTGTCGGACACACAGCAGGGGAGCAGCTGATGTTACTCAACCCCACTAACACCAGAGCTAGTGTTTGTCTCTGTGCAGACGGCACTTCTGAGCAACAACTGGCAGTGTTGGAGCCCAGGGTCAATCAGGGTGTAGGCTGAGGCCTAATTGCAGCAAGTTTAATATCTGATGTTGTGTAAATGTGAACGGAGCAGGAAATATTGCCGGACACAAAGCAGGAGAGCAGCTGGCGTTACTGAACCCCACTAACACAGGAGGTAGTGTTTTTCTCTGTGCAGATGGCACTTCTGAGCAACAGCTGGCGGTGTTGGAGCCCAGGGGCAATCATGGAGTAGGCTGAGGCCTAATTGGAGCAAGTTTAATATCTTAATTTGGGTGAATGTGGAGGGAACAGGAGACATTGCCGGACACACAGCAGGGGATCAGCTTACGTTACTGAACCCCAATAACACAGGAGCAAGTGTCGACTGTGCAGACGGCACTTCTGAGCAGCAACTGGCGGTGTTGGAGCCCAGGGATTACTGTTGCCAACCAATTATTTAGTCTGGAAGAGGACTGGCAAATTCCGGCGAGATCCAGGCCTTGTTCATTTTCAGAAAAGTAAGCCGGTCAACGTTGTCGGAGGATAGTCGCATGCGGCCGTCTGTTAGTACACCACCTGCGGCACTAAAGACGCGTTCCGATAATACACTAGTAGCAGGGCAAGCCAGCACCTCCAATGCATACTGGCTAAGCTCTGGCCATGTATCCAGCTTAGAGACCCAAAACATGAAGGGGGAACTGCCGTCTGGGAGTACACTTAGAAGGCAAGACATGTTGTCTGTCACCATTTGACGGAAACGTTGCCTCCTGCTGACTGGAGCCGTCTGTGATGGTGTAGACATTTGTGTGGCGGGCACACAAAACTTTGCCACCTTTGGGCCATACTGGTCTTGTCTTGTGCTGAAGCGCTGCCTCTGCTCCCTCTTTGTGCAGAGCTTCCTCCACTGTCTCAATGCAGAGAGCTGCTTTGTAAAGCACTAGCAGCACTGCTCTCGGGTTTAATGGAGAACATGATGGAATGCACCAGTGTGTCTTGGAACTCCCGCATTTTATGCTCCCGATTCAATGGTGTTATGAGTAGTGTTGAGCATTCCGATACCGCAAGTATCGGGTATCGGCCGATACTTGCTGTATCGGAATTCCGATACCGACTTCCGATATTTTTTCAATATCGGAATCGGAAGTTCAGTTGATTGACGGCCTGACGTCATCATGATGCGCGGTGTGTGCGCATCATGATGCGCCGTCATTTCGGGCCTTCCGGGGGTCTCTGCCGGCCTGCCGGGGGGCTGTGCCGGCCTGCCGGGGGGCTGTGTGGACTGCCCGGGGTCTCTGCCGGCCTGCCGGGGGGCTGTGCCGGCCTGCCGGGGGGCTGTGCTGATGTCCGGGGGTCTGTGCAAGCATCGTCCGATGGGACTACAAGTCCCATCGGGCGATGCCTGCTACCATGACAGTGATTGACACATTAGCCAATGATGGGACAGTAGTAGTCCCATCATCCGGCTAATGTGTTAAATGTTAAAAAAAAAAAAAAAAAAATACTACATACATACTACATATATACTACATACATACTACATGCATGCTACATACATACTACATGCTACATACATACTACATACATACTACATGCATGCTACATACATACTACATGCATGCTACATACATACTACATGCATGCTACATACATACTACATGCTACATACATACTACATGCATGCTACATACATACTACATACATACTACATATATACTACATACATACTACATACATGCTACATACATACTGCATGCTACATACATACTACATACATACTACATACATACTACATGCTACATACATACTACATGCTACATACATACTACATGCTACATACATACCACATACATACTACATGCATGCTACATACATACTACATGCTACATACATACCTCATACATACTACATACATGCTACATATATACTACATGCATGCTACATACATACTACATATATACTACATGCATGCTACATACATACTACATGCTACATACATACTACATATATACTACATGCATGCTACATACATACTACATATATACTACATGCATGCTACATGCATGCTACATACATACCACATATATACTACATACATACTACATGCTACATGCATGCTACATACATACTACATACATACTACATGCTACATACATACCACATATATACTACATACATACAATACATTCATACAATACATACATAGACATACAGTACATATAACATAGAGTAACATACTTACCAATACTTGTCACATTGTTCCCCGAAGCCATTGTCTTTCCGGAATAAATATTAACATAACAAACCACAAAAATACTCACCCACGATCCGAAGCAGTCCACGAGTGTGTCCCACGACGATCTTGGGTAGAGAACTGCAGCATCAGATGATGCTGCCGTTCTCTACTGGCTGCAGGAATCCAATGACGGAAGGTAGGTATCCTTCCGCACTGTATTCCTCCGCCACTTAAAAAAAAAAAAGTCCCTAGTCTCACTTTATGCCATTGCTGCGTGGGAATTTCCCACACAGCAATGGCATAAAGTGAGACTAGGGACTTTTTTTTTTTAAGTGGCGGAGGAATACAGTGCGGAAGGATACCTACCTTCCGTCATTGGATTCCTGCAGCCCGTAGAGAACGGCAGCAACAGCTGATGCTGCAGTTCTCTACCCAAGATCGTCGTGGGACACACTCGTGGACTGCTTCGGATCGTGGGTGAGTATTTTTGTGGTTTGTTATGTTAATATTTATTCCGGAAAGACAATGGCTTCGGGGAACAATGTGACAAGTATTGGTAAGTATGTTACTCTATGTTATATGTACTGTATGTCTATGTATGTATTGTATGAATGTATTGTATGTATGTAGTATATATGTGGTATGTATGTAGCATGCATGTAGCATGCATGTAGTATATATGTAGTATGTATGTAGCATGCATGTAGTATATATGTAGTATGTATGTAGCATGTAGTATGTATGTAGCATGCATGTAGTATATATGTAGTATGTATGTAGCATGTAGTATGTATGTAGCATGCATGTAGTATATATGTAGCATGCATGTAGTATGTATGTAGCATGCATGTAGTATGTATATGGTATGTATGTAGTATGTATGTAGCATGCATGTAGTATATATGTGTTATGTATGTGGTATGTATGTAGCATGTATGTAGCATGCATGTAGTATGTATGTAGTATATATGTAGTATGTATGTAGCATGTAGTATGTATGTAGTATGTATGTAGCATGCATGTAGCATGCAGTATGTATGTAGCATGCATGTAGTATATATGTAGTATGTATGTAGCATGTAGTATGTAGCATGCATGTAGTATATATGTAGTATGTAGCATGTAGTATGTATGTAGCATGCATGTAGTATATATGTGTTATGTATGATGCATGTAGTATGTATGTAGTATATATGTAGTATGTATGTAGTATACACTCACTGGCCACTTTATTAGGTACACCATGCTAGTAAGGGGTTGGACCCCCTTTTGCCTTCAGAACTGCCTCAATTCTTCGTGGCAGAGATTCAACAAGGTGCTGGAAGCATTCCTCAGAGATTTTGGACCATATTGACATGATGGCATCACACAGTTGGCGCAGATTTGTCGGCTGCACATCCCTGATGCGAATCTCCCGTTCCACCACATCCCAAAGATGCTCTATTGGATTGAGATCTGGTGACTGAGGAGGCCATTTGAGTACAGTAAACTCATTGTCATGTTCAAGAAACCAATCTGAGATGATTCGAGCTTTATAACATGGCGCATTATCCTGCTGAAAGTAGCCATCAGATGTTGGGTACATTGTGGTCATAAAGGGATGGACATGGTCAGCAACAATACTCAGGTAGGCTGTGGCGTTGCAACGATGCTGAATTGGTACCAAGGGGCCCAAAGAGTGCCCAGAAAAAATTCCCCACACCATGACACCACCACTACCAGCCTGAACCGTTGATACAAGGCAGGATGGATCCATGCTTTCATGTTGTTTACGCCAAATTCTGACCCTACCATCCGAATGTCGCAGCAGAAATCGAGACTCATCAGACCAGGCAACGTTTTTCCAATCTTCTACTGTCCAATTTCGATGAGCTTGTGCAAATTGTAGCCTCAGTTTCCTGTTCTTAGCTGAGAGGAGTGGTACCCAGTGTGGTCTTCTGCTGCTGTAGCCCATCTGCCTCAAAGTTCGACGCACTGTGCGTTCAGAGATGCTCTTCTGCCTACCTTGGTTGTAACGGGTGGCAATTTGAGTCACTGTTGCCTTTCTATCAGCTCGAACCAGTCTGCCCATTCTCCTCTGACCTCTGGCATCAACATGGCATTTCCGGCCACAGAACTGCCGCTCACTGGATTTTTTTTCTTTTTCGGACCATTCTCTGTAAACCCTAGAGATGGTTGTGCGTGAAAATCCCAGTAGATCAGCAGTTTCTGAAATACTCAGACCAGCCCTTCTGGCACCAACAATCATGCCACGTTCAAAGGCACTCAAATCACCTTTCTTCCCCATACTGATGCTCGGTTTGAACTGCAGGAGATTGTCTTGACCATGTCTACATGCCTAAATGCACTGAGTTGCCGCCATGTGATTGGCTGATTAGAAATTAAGTCTTAACACACAGTTGGACAGGTGTACCTAATAAAGTGGCCAGTGAGTGTATATGTAGTATGTATGTAGCATGCATGTAGTATATATGTAGTATGTATGTTGCATGTAGTATGAATGTAGCATGTATGTAGTATGTAGTATGAATGTAGCATGTATGTAGTATGCATGTTGTATGTATGTAGCATGTAATTTTTTTTTTTTTTTTTTTTTTTTTTTTTTACATTTAACACATTAGCCGGATGATGGGACTACTACTGTCCCATCATTGGCTAATGTGTCAATCACTGTCATGGTAGCAGGCATCGCCAGATGGGACTTGTAGTCCCATCGGACGATGCCTGCACAGACCCCCGGAGCCTGCACAGCCCCCCGGCAGGCCGGCACAGCCCCCCGGAGCCGGCACAGCCCCCCGGCAGGCCGGCACAGCCCCCCGGCAGGCCGGCACAGCCCCCCGGAGCCTGCACAGACCACCGGCAGGCCGGCACAGACCACCGGAGCCTGCACAGACCCCCTGGCAGGCCGGCACAGCCCCCCGAAAGGCCCGTACAGACCCCAGAGAGGCTGTACAAGGGCAGGAAAGGGTTTTTCTTATTCCGATACCGGAAGTCCCATAGACTTGAATGGGACTTCCGGTATCGGAATCGGCGATACCGATACTTTTTTTAAAGATCGGCCGATACCATCCGATACGATACTTTGAAGTATCGGACGGTATCGCTCAACTCTAGTTATGAGGCTTTGTAAGTTGTCCCGGCAGCGAGGATGTAGGAGGGTGTACACCCAATAATCAGCCGTGTTGAGAATGTGGGCGATGCGGCGGTCGTTTCTCAGGCACTGCAGCATGAAATCAACCATGTGCTGCAGACTCCCAACTGGCCAAGAAACGCTGTCCCGTGCTTGAGGGGTCATCTCTGCCTGCTCTGTATCACCCCACCCTCGCTCTACATACTGACTACTAGAGCATTGTGTACCTCCCTCCTCTGGAGAGATGTCTTCCTCCTCCATTGACTCCTCCTCATCCTCCTCACAAAATGTCCCCTGCCTAGGCCTTTGTGAGGAACCACGTTGTGCAGACTGTCCAGAAGCAGATGGCATTTGTGACTCCTCATCCTCCACCTCTCCCAAAACCTCCTCCCTTAGTGCTTGCAGTGTTTTTTGAAGCAGGCAGATAAGGGGGACAATCATGCTGACTAGTGCATCACCTGCACTTGCCATCCGCATGGAATCATCGAAGACACGCAAGACGTGGCAGATGTCCTTCATAGAGGCCCACTCAGTGGTGGTGAAGTGTGAACGGCGAGCAGTGCGACTTGTTTGCGCCTGATGCAGCTGGTACTCCATTACTGCTGCCTGCTGCTCACACAACCGCTCCAACATATGTAACTTTGAATTCCACCTGGTGGGTAGGTCACATATGATGCGATGTTACGGAAGGCAGATTCGGCTCTGCAGAGCTGCAATGCACAATCTTGCCATGCTGGAACGCCGCAAGTGAGCGCACTCTATGCGGACCTTGTGCAGCAGTGCATCAAGATCCGGATAGTCCCTCAAAAAACTCTGCACGACCAAGTTGAGCACATGTGCCAGACATGGGATGTGAGTGAGGTTGCCTAGGCCCAGAGCTGCCACCAGATTTCGGCCATTGTCACACACTACCAAGCCTGGCTGGAGATTCGCTGGCACAAACCACACATCGCTCTCCTGCTTGATGGCATTCCAGAGCTGTGGCTGTGTGGCTGTGTGGCTTCGATTCCCCAAAGAAATTAATTTCAGTATGGCCTGTTGACATTTGGCCATGGCTGTGCTCATATCGGTCGTAACAGGTAAGCATTCACGGGTCCATGTGGAGGTAGACAGTGAAGGCTCCTGCAGCGCTGATTCAGAGCAACTGGAGTATGAGGAGGAGTCAATGTGTACAGAGTGGATTCCTGCAATCCTTGGAGTTGGCAGAACACGTACAGCGCCACTCTCAAGATCTGTACCCGGTTCCACAACATTTACTCAATGGGCAGTGAGGGAAAGGAATCGTCCCTGTCCATGGTTACTGGTCCACGCATCGGTGGTCAGATGGACCTTGCTACTGACGGCGTTTAGTAGCACATGTTTAATTTTTCCCTCCACATGCTTTTGCAGGGCAGGACAGCTTGCCTGCTGAAATAAAAGCGGCTGGGCACATTGTATTGTGGGACTGCCAATGCCATGAAGTTACGGAAGGTGTCAGTCTCCACCAGCCTGAATGAGATCACTTCAAGGGCCAGTAGTTTGGCAATGCCAGCAATCAGAGCCTGTGCTCAGGGATGGTTTGCCGAGTATGGCCGCCTTTTCTCCTATGCCTGTGCTACCGATGGCTGTAGAGTGGCCTGGGAGTGTGAGGATGACAGGGAATGTGGTGCTGTTGGTGTAATTATACTGGGTCTCTGTACAACAGTGCCAGAGGTTCTTCCATGGTGATCCTGCAAGGAAGCCTAACCAGCTGTGTGTGAGCTGGAGGAAGAGGCTACAACACGAGCTGAAGAGGTGGTAGGTGGTGCTGTAGGTTGGCCTACGTCTTCAGTGTTTCTTTGTAACTCCACCTCGTGCTTGATCTGCACATGTTTCCACATATTTGTGGTATTGAGGTTGCTGACACTTTTCCCTCTTTTGACTTACTGATTACACAGCTTGCATTTGACAAAGCAAATGTCATCTGCAACTGTGTCAAAAAAGGACCACGCACTGCAAGTTCTGGGAGTGCCCGTTTTGGGTTTTGGAAGAGGAATGCTCCTAATGGGTGCCGAAGTGGAGGCTACAGGCAACTAAGTCTGCCCCCTCCCTCTCCCTCCTGTCTTGGCCATTCGGGGAATCTCTTCCTCAGAGCTGCTCCCACCACCTTCCTGTTCCTCACGCCATGATGGGTCAAGGGCCTCATCATCTACACTACCCTCTTCAAACACCTGCTTCTCCTGGGTAGTCTCGCCAGCACAGTACGCACCAGAAAGTGGCACCTGAGTCTCATCATCAGATGCATACTGAGGTGTGCTGACCTGAGGCACTGGCCCACCCGCCTCTTCAGATTCAGAGAGACAAAGCTGTTGCGCATCACTGCATACTCCCTCTTCTTCACATTCTAGAATGCTGCTTGGCTGGCCCCCTCTTTCCAAGCCAAGAGATTCAGAGAACAGAAGTAGAGAATGAGATGGCTCCTGTCCAGGGCTCTCTGACTGCCTGGGCAATTTGGCAGGTGGTGAAGAGACAGATGGTTGCTCTTCAGTGCTCTGGACCTGAGAGGATGTGGAAGTAATTGAAGTCGATGCATTAGCTGCCATCCATCCGACAACGGTTTCAATTTGTTCCTCCCGCAGCAGTGGGGTACGGCGAGCTCCTACAAAGCTGCGCATAAAGTACTGTTCCCTGTTAAAACTGGGGGATGCTGAGACACTGGTGCCCGCAACAGGCACAGAATCCCCATGTCCTCTCCCTGCAGAAACTCCACGACCACGTGCCTTACTCCCTGCCTTTTTCTTCTTGGTAGACTGATAAAGATAGGCAGAAAAGAACTAATGGCGTAGTGTGCTTATTCCTGAACAGCTGCTAACAGGTATAAGAAACACTAATTTTATAAAGTGTGTGGACTACACTTTAATATGAGCTAATGTGGCCTACACAACTGTAAAGTGGAGTGTTTGGTGAACTTTATTTACGTGGTTTTTTTTTTTCAAAAAAACAAAAAGGATGTGACCAAAGATGTTAAAGCAATAGTATCACAAACTTTTTGGAGCTATTACAATGCAGGAAGGTAACCTACAATGCAATAGATGAGGCTCCAAAAAATAGGCTAATACTAATCTGGCTGGGGCTGCAGGGCACAAGCCAGCAAAAAGGCTCCTCTATCTACACCTTTATAGTGTTTGCAACCAATCTAGCTGGATACGGATGGAAGCACACTAATAGGAGTAATTCAGGAAAAATAAGCAGCACTACAGCAAAAAAGGACAATGTATGAGGCAGTGACGCACGCTGAGCGGACTACAACCAGAGGTGGCTGCAGAACACGCTACAGCGTGAGCTGCACTCACACACAGAGACCTCACAGACAGCCGTGAACAGTGCAGAGAACTGTGCACTAGCACTGAAAGGCTGCAGAAAGGCTCCGCTATCTACTCCTATATAGTATTTGCAACCAATGTAGATGGATACGGATGGATGCACACTAATAGGAGAAATCAGTACAAATGAGCAGCAATAATAAAAAAAAAATATGTATGAGACAGTGACGCACGCTGAGCGGCCTACAACTAGAGGTGGCTGCAGAACACACTACAGCGTGAGCTGCACTACCCTCTTCAAACACCTGCTTCTCCTGGGTAGTCTCGTCAGCACAGTACGCACCAGAAAGTGGCACCTGAGTCTCATCATCAGATGCATACTGAGGTGTGCTGACCTGAGGCACTGGCCCACCCGCCTCTTCAGATTCAGAGAGACAAAGCTGTTGCGCATCACTGCATACTCCCTCTTCTTCACATTCTAGAATGCTGCTTGGCTGGCCCCCTCTTTCCAAGCCAAGAGATTCAGAGAACAGAAGTAGAGAATGAGATGGCTCCTGTCCAGGGCTCTCTGACTGCCTGGGCAATTTGGCAGGTGGTGAAGAGACAGATGGTTGCTCTTCAGTGCTCTGGACCTGAGAGGATGTGGAAGTAATTGAAGTCGATGCATTAGCTGCCATCCATCCGACAACGGTTTCAATTTGTTCCTCCCGCAGCAGTGGGGTACGGCGAGCTCCTACAAAGCTGCGCATAAAGTACTGTTCCCTGTTAAAACTGGGGGATGCTGAGACACTGGTGCCCGCAACAGGCACAGAATCCCCATGTCCTCTCCCTGCAGAAACTCCACGACCACGTGCCTTACTCCCTGCCTTTTTCTTCTTGGTAGACTGATAAAGATAGGCAGAAAAGAACTAATGGCTTAGTGTGCTTATTCCTGAACAGCTGCTAACAGGTATAAGAAACACTAATTTTATAAAGTGTGTGGACTACACTTTAATATGAGCTAATGTGGCCTACACAACTGTAAAGTGGAGTGTTTGGTGAACTTTATTTACGTGTTTTTTTTTTCAAAAAAACAAAAAGGATGTGACCAAAGATGTTAAAGCGATAGTATCACAAACTTTTTGGAGCTATTACAATGCAGGAAGGTAACCTACAATGCAATAGATGAGGCTCCAAAAAAATAGGCTAATACTAATCTGGCTGGGGCTGCAGGGCACAAGCCAGCAAAAAGGCTCCTCTATCTACACCTTTATATTGTTTGCAACCAATCTAGCTGGATACGGATGGAAGCACACTAATAGGAGAAATTCAGGAAAAATAAGCAGCACTACAGCAAAAAAGGACAATGTATGAGACAGTGACGCACGCTGAGCGGCCTACAACTAGAGGTGGCTGCAGAACACACTACAGCGTGAGCTGCACTCACACACAGACCTTGCAGACAGCTGTGAACAGCGCTGCAAGGCAAAAGAAAGCATCACACAGGGGTTGCTAAAGTAGCCTGGGTAAAGCACTATATATATCAAATCGCTTTGTATAACTGTCCCTCAGAGTCAGAAGAGCAGCGTCCTGTCCCTAACTGAATTCACAGCAGAGTGAACCCAAAATGGTGGCAGCGGCTTTTATAGTGCATCATGACATAATTTCAGCAGCCAATCACAGCCATTCCATTAGTTAACATGCCTACATGCCTAACAGGATGTGCCCACACTTCTTAGGATTCCTCATTGGCTGAATCAAATAAAACTGGCTCACAGCATTATGGGACCTTCCGATTCCGGTATTCGATATGCTAAAAGTATCGGAACTCAGTATCGGAATTCCGATACCGCGAATATCGGCCGATACCCGATATTTGCAGTATCGGAATGCTCAACACTAATCACCGCCTGTACTTTTGGTATGTGATTTTCCCAGTCTGCACTGTACAAAACAATATCCTCCAGGTAGGCTGAGGCATAACAGCGATGGGGATGGAGAATAATATCCATTAACCGCTGGAACATTGCCGGTGCGCCATGCAAACCAAAGGGTAATACTTTATACTGGAACAGCCCTTCTGGCATCACAAAGGCCATTTTTTCCTTAGCCGCCTTTGTTAGGGGCCCATGCCAGTATCTTTTTGTGAGGTCAAGCGTTGAAAGATACCATGCCTGCCCAAACCGCTCTATCAATTCATGGACCCAGGGCATGGGGTAGGTGTTAAATTTTGAAGTTTCATTAATTTTTCTGAAGTCATTACAGAACCTTAGCGTCCCATTAGCCTTAGGTATTATGACTATTGGACTGGCCCCCTCACTTTGGGACTCTTCAATGACCCCTAACTGCAGCATAATTTTCACCTCCTCCAAGATGGCTTGTCGCCGGGCCTCAGGAACCTGATACGGCTTTAGTTGTACTTTGGCCTGTGGCTCCGTGACAATGTCATATTGGATTATGGAGGTACGTCCAGGGAGCTCAGAGAAAACATCTGCATTTTGGCTAACAAACTCCTGGACCTCATTAACCTGTTTAGGAGACAAAGTCTCCTATGATTCTACAGTGGGGAAAAAAAGTATTAAGTCAGCCACCAATTGTGCATGTTCTACCACTTAAAAAGATGAGCGAGGCCTGTAATTGACATCATAGGTAGACCACAACTATGAGAGTCAAAATGAGAAAACAATCCAGAAAAAATCCAGAAAATCGCCTTGTCTGATTTGGGAAGATTTATTTTGAAAATTATGGTGGAAAATAAGTATTTGGTCATTAACAAAAGTTCATCTCAATATTTTGTTATATATCCTTTGTGAGCAATGACAGAGGTCAAACCTTTTCTGCAAGTCTTCACAAGGTTGGCACACAGTGTTGGTATGTTGACTCATTCCTCCATGCAGATCTCCTCTAGAGCAGTGATGTTTTGGGCCTGTTGCTGGGCAACACGGACTTTAAAATCCCTTCAAAGGTTTTCTATGGGGTTGAGATCTGGAGACTGGCAAGGCTAATCCAAGACCTTCATATGCTTCTTACGAAGCCACTCCTTTATAGACCTGGTGGTGTGCTTGGAATCATTATCATGCTGAAAGACTCATTCATGTTTCATCTTCAATGCCCTTGCTGATGGAAGGAGGTTTGCTCTCAAAATCTCATGGTACATGGCCCCATTCATTCTTTCATGTACACAGATCAGTCGTCCTGGTCCCTTTGCAGAGAAACAGCCCCAAAGCATGATGTTGCCACTCCCATGCTTTACAGTAGGTATGGTGTTCTTTGGATGTAACTCAGCATTCTGTCTCCTTCAAACACGAAGAGTTTTGTTTCTACCAAACAGTTCTACTTTGGTTTCATCAGACCATATGACATTCTCCCAATACTCTTCTGGATAATCCAAATCCTCTCTAGCAAACTTCAGATGGGCCCGGATATGTACTGGCATAAGCAGGGGGACACTTCTGGCACTGCAGGATCTGAGTGCCTGGCGGCGTAGTGTGTTACTGATGTTAGCCTTTGTTATGGTGGTCACAGCTCTATGCAGGTCATTCACTAGGTCCCCCCATGTGGTTCTGGGATTTTTGTTCACCTTTCTTGTGATCATTTTGACCCCATGGGGTGAAATCTTGCGTGGAGTCACAGATTGAGGGAGATTATCAGTGGTCTTGTATGTCTTCCATTTTCATATTATTGCTCCCACCTATTCATCGTGTGCATTACCCCCCCTGGGGAAATCCGACCACAGTCTCGTACTATTGTCTCCATCTTACCAACCTGTTGTCAGCAAACAACCAGCAACAATAAAACTAATCAGGAAGTGGTCTCCTGCAGAGGTGGAAGCTCTGCAAGACTGCTTTGACCTCACAGACTGGGAGGTGATATGAGACAGAGGAGAGCATATGACCTTGTCGGAAAGGGTAACTGATTACATAGATTTTTGTACCGATACTGTAGTACCAGTTAAAAAGATTCAATTTTATGCAAATAACAAGCCTTGGATTGCAAAAGAATTGAAATATCAGTCCAAAGAAAGAAAGAAAACATCCGGCACTATCCCTGGGAAAGAAATACGCGCAAAGCTGCTTGTAACCGCTATCAGTGTAACACCTGTGACCCTTTACTGAATGGGTGCTCTATCCATATAAAGAAAAAGCATGAAATGTCATAGTAAAAAAGACAGCAGGATGGCACTCACCGTTCTCTTGAAAAGATTCACTTTATTTCATATTGACAAAGCATAGGCATGGGAGAAATGTAAAAAGACGGACAACAGCCGTTTTGTACACAATGCACTTCAAAAGGTCCCATGCTCAGGCTCAAGGAAACACTAATTTATACCACATGTGTGAACGAAAGAAAATCCACCCCTTGCCTGAATGTGTCTTAAAAAACCCTAAAATTAAAAATAAAATTAAAAACAAACATAATTTACATACACCATATGCAATAAAACTAGCAATCATAGCCGCTTCAGAGAAATACGGACATATCCACTTTTTCGTTTTGACCTAAAGGACCTGTGGCTTTTGTACGGAGGATCCATTTAGCCTCTATTTGTAAAAGATGTTTTTTATGATTCCCTCCATGCTGCGGTGTAGAGACCCTTTCAATGCCAGCAAACCGTAATGCCTCTGCATTCCCTCCATGTACTTTCCTCATGTGTTCTATAAGTCTAGGGACACCCTTTCCTGTGCTGATAGAATTGAAATGTTCCCTGAATCTTACTCAGAGGGGTCGAATCGTTTTCCCAATGTAGAAAAAGCCACATGGGCAAAACAAAACATACACTACAAAGGTGGTCTTGCAAGTGATAAATTCCATGACTTCGTGAAATATAGGTCCCATTTTTACAGTTTTGCCACTTAATTTGAATGGACACCAAGAACAATTTTTACATGTGTAGTTTCCCTTTGGGGCACTGGATTCCAACCAATTATTTTGTTTAATTTGAAATCTGTTCTTAACTAATAAATCCCGGAGGTTAGTACTTCTTTTCTCAAAAATTGACGATAAGGCAGAGAATTCTTTGATAATGTGTGGTATAGACAAACAGAGGGTACAGCGATGGGTACTCCCATCGCATGTACCCTCGCTAACCTGTTTTTGGCAGTTTTGGAGGTGAAGGTAGTTTATGCGGTCACCAATCCCTTCTTGAAATATATAAAATTATACATTCGCTATGTGGATGATATTTTCATTGTGTGGGATGGGTCAAAAGAGGATTTCAGTTTGTGGAGTTTCTTAATTCACATAATAATATGAATATGAAGTTTACCTCGCAATTTAGAGGCTTGGAAATAGATTTTTTGGATGTTAGATTGAAGTTGGCTAATGGAGTTTTATACACAGAAATTTTCCGCAAATCTTCATCCACAAATTCGCTCCTACATTACAATAGTGCACACCCCCATTATGTAAAGACTTCTCTGCCTTATGGTCAATTTTTGAGACTAAAGAAATTTAATAGTCATAATGAAGGTTTTCAGAGACAAGCGGATGAATTGCGTAACAGATTTAAAAAAGAGGGTATCCTGATTCTGTTCTAGATTCCTCCTTACAGGGGGTTAATAGTGAACCAGTCATTACTGGGCAAACCAAAAAAGGAAAAGAGAAACGGTTTGTTTTCAGTTTCAGACATAATCCCATGGATTGACACATTAGAACAGTCGTTAGACAGAATTGGTATCTGCTTGAAAGTGATAGAGACCTTATAGATATGGTCATCAGGGGTCCTCTATTTGCGAGCAAAAGAAGTACTAACCTCCGGGATTTATTAGTTAAGAACAGATTTCAAAATAAACGAAATAATTGGTTGGAATCCAGTGCCCCAAAGGGAAACTACACATGTAAAAATTGTTCTTGGTGTCCATTCAAATTAAGTGGCAAAACTGTAAAAATGGGACCTATATTTCATGAAGTCACGGAATTTATCACTTGCAAGACCACCTTTGTAGTGTATGCATTGTTTTGCCCATGTGGCTTTTTCTACATTGGGAAAACAATTTGACCCCTCTGCGTAAGATTCAGGGAACATTTCAATTCTATCAGCACAGGAAAGGGTGTCCCTAGACTTATAGAACACATGAGGAAAGTACATGGAGGGAATGCAGAGGCATTACGGTTTGCTGGCATCGAAAGGGTCTCTACACCGCAGCATGGGGGGAATCATAAAAAACATCTTTTACAAATAGAGGCTAAATGGATCCTCCATACAATAGCCACAGGTCCTTTGGGTCTAAACGAAAAAGTGGATATGTCCGTATTTCTCTGAAGCGGCTATGATTGCTAGTTTTATTGTATATGGTGTATGTAAATTATGTTTGTTTTTAATTTTATTTTTAATTTCAGGGGTTTTTTAAGACACGTTCAGGCAAGAGGTGGAGTTTCTTTTGTTCACACATGTGGTATAAATTAGTGTTTCCTTGAGCCTGAGCATGGGACCTGTTGAAGTGCATTGTGCACAAAACGGCTGTTGTCCGTCTTTTTACATTTCTCCCGTGCCGGTGCCTATGCTTTGTCAATATGAAATAAAATGAATCATTTCAAGAGAACGGTGAGTGCCATCCTGCTGTCTTTTTTTACTATGAAAAGAATTGAAATACTTACTAAATGAGAAAAAACTGGCATTTAAAATGAAGGATACTAAGAAACTGAAATTGATACAAAAGGACTTAAAGGGGAAAATTAAGTATGCCCAAGAGGCCTTCCGAATTAAATTGGAAAATAAACTGTCACACAACAATTCCAAGGAGGTGTGGACAGGCATGAAGCAGTTAACTGGGTTTAAGGCTAGGTCGGAGCATGGGAATGTGGATCTGCCCATGGCTAATGAAATGAACGAGTTCTTCAACACATTATTGAACACATGTGCTGCGTCATCATGAATAAGGGATGGAGCTGAGGAACGATCGGCAGCATCGACTTTGGATGATGAACTGCCCGCCTTCACTGTCTCCTCAAGTGATGTGAGGAAACAGTTTCGTAAACTAGCCATTGGCAAAGCAGCTGGGCCTGATGGCCTCAGTCCACGTGTCCTAAAAGTGTGTGCAAGCCAACTGTGTAATGTCTTTCAGCTCCTGTTTAACAGGAGCCTACAATCCCAGAGAATACCAGTGCTGTGGAAGACCACCTGCCTGGTGCCAGTTCCCAAGATCACCTTTCCAACTTCCCTACATGACTATCGTCCAGTGGCCTTAACATCGCATGCTATGAAGTCGTTGGAGAGAATAGTACTTGCCTACTTGTGCCCGAGGGTGAGGGCCTACACTGACCCCCTGCAGTTTGCTACCAGCAGAGATTGGGGTGGATGATGCTGTAGTATCTCTGCAACATACAATACATTCATTCTTGGACAATGATGGAACTGCAGTGCGCGCCATGTTCTTTGACTTCTCTAGTGCTTTCAACACCTTACAGCCACTCTTATTATGAAATAAGTTGACTGATATGGTAGTGAATGAGGGGATGGTGATCTGGATAAGTGACTACCTGACAGACAGGCCGCAGTTTGTAAGGATGGGAGAGGTGGTATCTGGCAGTGTACGGAGCAGTGTGGGAGCCCCTCAGGGTACAGTGCTGTCACCCTTCCTCTTCACATTGTATACAGCTGACCTTCAGTAAAAATCCGATCTCTGTCACCTCCAAAAATTCGCAGATGACTCAGTGATTGTAGGGGGTATTGTGGGGGACCGGGGTGAGGAGGAATAAAGAAGGGTGGTTTCTGACTTTGTAGATTGGTGACAGACTAACTGCCTAGAACTAAATGTAAAGAAAACCAAGGAGATGGTGGTAAGTTATAGAAGGAGAAAGGATGATTACTTACCGATCACTATTGCTGGCCAGGAGGTGGAGAGGGTTGAGAGCTACAAATATTTGTGGGTTCACCTTGACAGCAAACTTGATTGGAGGTGTCATACAGAGAAGGTTCAAAAGAAGGGAATGAGCAGACTGTACTTTCTGCGGAAGCTCAGGTCGTTCAATGTGTGCATTAAAATGCTGAAAATGTTCAACCGGTCCGTGGTAGCCAGCGCCATCTTTTTTGCTATCATCTGCTGGGGCTGCGGTGTGCGAGTAGCTGATGCTAATAAGCTCAACAAACTTATCAAGAAGGCAAGTGCAGCTGTTGGCCTCCATCTTGACTCTTTTGAGGAGGTAATGGAAGATAGGATTCAGAAGAAGTGTAGGGCTATAATGCACAATAATACACACCCACTATACGAGCTGTTCTTGAATCAGAAGAGCACATTCAGCAGCCATCTAATCCTACTAAAGTGCAAGAAGGAGAAATTCAGGAAATTGTTTGTGCCTACTGCTATGGGGATGTATAATAATTCACTAAGGGTGAAAGATGGCTATGACCTAGGGCTGGCACACTAATGGAACTGATCAGAGATTTGTGTACCTTTGCTTGCTACGTATTGTGGTTAGTCATGTGCAAGACCTGTGTCAGGTGATTACTCTATGTAATGCAGTTCATAATGTTTTGTTTGTAATGCTGTTGTAACGCTGCTGTTAATGTTTTGTTTGTAATGCTGTTGTAACGCTGCTGTGATACCATAATTTCCCTCGGGATCAATAAAGTGTATCGTATCGTATCATATACGTTCAAACAGGTGCCATTACTACAGGTAATGAGTGGAGGACAGAGGAGCCTCTTAAAGAAGAAGTTACAGATCTGTGAGAGCCAGAAATCTTGCATGTTTTTAGGTGACCAAATACTTATTTTCCACCATAATTTGCAAACTAAATCTTGCCAAATCAGACAAGGTGATTTTTGGGATTTGTTTTCTCATTATGACTCTCTTAGTTGTGGTCTACCTATGGTATCAATTACAGGACTATCTCATCATTTTAAGTGGGAGAACCTGCGTAATGGTTTAGTGGCTGACTAAATACTTTTTTTCTCCACTGTATCTGCTATTTTAACTATGGAGAAGGGTTCTCCTTACACACAAAGAGGTAATGAAACCCAAAGGTAATGGAGCCTTCTCCAGAGGTAATACACGCAGTGGACTATCCCCGCCAAGGTAGTCTCTATCTTTCCATGGTTTAAGCAAATTAATATGGTAAACCTGCTCTGGCTTACTCCTTTCTGGTTGGTATACCTTGTAGTCTACCGACCCCACCTTCTCCATAAACTTGTAAGGCCCCTGCCACTTTGCAATAAATTTGCTATTTACTGTAGGCACAAGTACCAACATCCAATCCCCAGGACTAAAGGTTCTTACCTGAGTCTCCCAGTTATAGACCCTATTGAGACCATTGTGCTGCCTCCATATGTTCCTGGACAAATGGTAGGACTGTGTCCATTCTTTCCTGCATTTTTGCAACATGTTCTATCACACTCTTGTGGGGGGTTGGTTGGTTCTCCCAAGCCACTTTGGCTATATCGAGTAAACCCCAGGGATGTCTGCCATACAATAGTTCAAAGTACGAGAACCCTGTAGATGCTTGGTGCACCTCCCGCACTGCAAACAATAAATATGGCAGTAAAAGATCCCAATCCTTCCCATGTTTGGAGACTGCTTTTTTAGCATGCTCTTTTGCATCTTATTGAACCTTTCTACCAGATCATCTGTTTGTGGATGACTGATGTGCAAAACTTTTTAACATTTAACAAGCGGTACAGTTCTTTCATAATTTTTTACATAAAGGGGGTTCCCTGGTCTGTTAAGATCTCTTGAGGAATCCCCACCTGAGAAAACTTACCCATGAGTTATTTTGCTATGAGTTTAGCTGACGTGTGGCGCAGCAGAATGGCCTCAGGATACCAGGTGGTATAATCTTGAACTACCAGGATGTGTTGGTGTTTCCTTGCTGACTTATTGACAGGATGACCAGATCCATTGCCACTCTTTCAAAAGGTACCTCTATAATTGGTAGAGGCACCAAAAACTCAGAAAGTGTGGCTGGGGACTGGTTACTTGACACACTGGACAGGAATTACAACACCATTTAACTTCATCATGGACACCTAGCCAGTAAAACTGCTGCAAAATTCGGTCTAGGGTTTTCTTTTTGCCCCAAATGCCAACCGAGTACATGTGCATGTGCTAGGTCCATTACCAGCCTATGATATGCCTGAGGTACCAGTAATTGCTCTATCATTTCCCCATGCGTTTTCTCGACTCGATACAACAGGTCTTGGTTCAGCTCAAAGCATGGCAAGACTGTGGCTGCCCCAGGTTGTTGGGGTTCCCCGTTAATAAACAGTATATTTCCCCTGGCTTGAGCCAAAGTAGGGACTTGGAGTGGCGCCGTACCAAAATTGTCGCCCGATACATTTAAGTCTGACAATTCAGGTCCCGGCGGCAAGTCTTCCATCTCTCCGGCCAATACTTCTATAGGAGAATTTTCCCCCTCCTCCACTGAAGGGGAGGTTACCCCTACCAGCAGCACTTCTTTCTCTGGGCCACCAGGTTCATGTCCCACTTCTGGGGAATGTAACCTTGTTGCCACCGGTGACAGCAGTTGTTCACTGTGTGGGACAACTGTTGGCCAAAGTACAGAAAACAAAGGATAGTCTCTTTCAAGTATCAACTCAAAATGAAATTAATTGAAATTAATCACAACCCCAACCTTGTGGTACTGCCTCCCCGCTGGCATGTTTATCACCACTAGTGCGGTAGGATAGTCTTTTACATCCCCATGTATACACAACACCCCAATTTTCCAATCAGTGTAGTTGCTGGTTTGTACCAGGCTGGCTCATACCAGGGTCATGAGATGCCCTGAGTCCAGTAAGGCCACAGCCGGGGTGCCCTCCACATCAACCTTACACAAATCTCCCATACTGGGACCCTCCGGGGTGCCCATTGCACAAATCAATTCGGCATAAAGAGATTGGCGGTACCCAAAGTTTGTGTCTATGGGCTGAGTCAGGTGGGGGCAATCAGCTCTCATATGGCCTGGCTCCTGGCACCGCCAGACTATGGGACCCATTTCTTCCCCAGACTAGTCATGAGCGGCCTTCCTGGGCTCTGCTCGCGAGCCAGAGGTGGAGACTTAAGGAACCTTCCTGTCACCTTCTGAGGAGTTCCTCCCTGGAGCTCTTTGGTAGCTCCATATCGTTCTATCAGGTCCGAGCAGACTTGGAGGGATTAAACTCCCACTGGTGTACCCGCTGGGCCCGGACTAACACATTTACCCCAAGACATGCCAGTATCTCACTCTTGACGTTTGTGTATCCGGCCATCTGCTCATGTGGTGGGTCCTGATAGGCTTTCATAGGTCCAGGGGCCAGAAATGGAGCAATGACTTCTGCCCATTGGTCCCGGGGTAGTCTCTCCCTCAAAGCCACTCCTTTGAACATCTCCAGGTACGTCTTGAGGTCGTCAGATTTCTCCATTTTGGGGATCGCTGAACAAACTGCTTTCCAGACATCATGGATTCCTCTAGGAGTTCCTGTTGTCTGTGACACCGTGATGTGCTGTATCAACAGCTGGTTGGTTTCCTGTTGCTGTTGATTAAATATCAGCTGCTGCTGTGTAGCCTCCTGCTGCTGAGGCATGGTCTCCTGCTGCTGCGTAGCCTCTTGCTGCTGTTGCATGACCTCCATTAGCACTTTTACTGTGGCCTCCATTTCTGCAAAGTTCCCCGACTGGGTATGCACAACTCTTTTCACTCAGGACATAAGCTGGAGTCCAGAGCAAAAATAAGCAAAAACAGCCCGGCCTCACTGCGTCTGTCCACATTCAAGCCACCAATATGTAGGAATTTGCTCTGGTAAGCAGTGGCAGGGCTGCAGTTATGAGGCAACACACAGGCTTAGAGTCCAAACTTCAGTGGTTTAATGACACTTTAAACAGTAGGTAACAGAAAGTAAGGAAAAAAACACAAACATACTCCAACTTGGAGAACCACTGCTCTCAGACTCACCCTTACACTGGACGGGCTTAACTAAGTGGCAGCCTGGTCAGCGGCATCCGCCAGGTGCCATTCCCAGGGTTGCTATGAGTCTTGTCACAAAACCTTTGCAGCATGTGTAACAAGTTCAGGATAACTCCAGCCTAGCCCCTCACACCTTGCACACAGACCATGTGCCAAACAACAATCTCCATTACATAGAGCAAAACCACAACCACAGGTGATGTACATATCACATGGGCTGATCACGTGACTGAGACATCACTGCAGATCCTCCACCTTAGGGAAAATCCAGGCCAAATTATATCCTGCTGGGAGCAATATATCTTCCATCCAGCACTACACCTTTTACTCCATCATAATAGGTATAGTACAATGCCAACGATTTCACTTACTTCTTACATTTACATCTATTGTAAATTCTACAATAGCTCAGAAACCAGCGAATCCTCGCAACACGCAGTGCATGCCCTGGGGGATTCAAAAGTTTTCATTTTAGACCGGACGACAGTACAGTCCTCCATACAGTATTATGGGCACTACACAATCCTCCTTTCAGTATAATGAGCACCATATATTGCTCCATAAAGTATAATGAGCCCATATATTGCTTCATTCAGTATAATGGACCCCATATATAGCACCACACAGTATAATAAGCCCCATATATTGCACTACACAGAATAATGGGCCCCATGTATTGCTCCATTTCCTATAATGGGCTTAATAAAGTGCTCCATACAGTATAATGAGTCCCAAGTATTATTCCATACAGAATAATAAAAAGCCCATATCTTGCTCTAGCCTCCATACAGAATAATGGGCCCCATATAGAGCTTGATACAGAATAATGGACCCCATAGAATGCTCCATAGGGAATAATGGCCCCATATACTGCTTCAAACAGAATGGGCCCCATATAATGCTCTATATATTTTAGCATGGCCACACATATTGCTCCATACAGTTTGGGTCCCATATAATGCTCCATACAATATGGACTCCATGTATAGCTCCATAAAGTATAATATATACATATAATACATACATATATGTATACATACATATAATGCTCCATACATTAAAAAAATCAAATACTCACCTCTCCTCGCTGGCCACAGGTCCAGTCTCTTCAGCATATTCTGAATCTCTGAACTGCTCAGGGCAGAGGGCGCATTGTAGTGATGTCATTGCACCTTCTGCCCTGAGACATCACAGAGTCAGAAGATGCAGAAGAGACCAGGCAGCTGAGAAACAGGGAGAGGTAAGTATTGCAAACAGGCCCCTTAGTGCATCAGTGTCCGTGATGGCGAGTGAGCACATGCCTGCTCAGGAACCTGGCATTTGCCCTGGTGTGCCAGGTGGTGATGCCCTCCCTGATCAGGACAGACCTAATTGCCACTTTGTTAAGATACATCTTGGCTTGTTTTATTATCAAATTATTAATTATTTATTTACAACCATTGATTCTAGTACATATGAAGAAGGGTTTACATACAAAATAAATATATAAAATACAGTGAAAAAACTAAAATTGACAGACTAATACAAAGGGGAAGAGGACTGTGTCTTAATGGGTAGTGATGAGTGAGAGTGCTTGGCACTGTTCCTCAGGCACGCTCGTTACTCGGCTGAGTATCGGGGGTGCTTGAGCACAATGCTTGGGTCCCTATCCCACATGTTTTGTGCCTGTTAGACAGCCCATCAGCATGCGGGGATTGCCTGCTGTGGAGAAATGGGGTCAGTGGGTGCCCTTGTCCACTGGCCCGGCTGCCTTTAGCAAGACTGCATGGACCAAGGCTCATACCACTGAACGCCCGCTATATCTCCCCGTGGGTAATACACTACACAGACAATACACGGTTAGAGTAAAACAGTGTGGCAATATTTTATGGAACCACAACACCCAATAGCAAACTGAACAATCAAAACCAGGGGAAGAGTCTTGAGGAGATCATTTGCATACTCCCAGTGCCTTCTGGGATAAGTGAAGAGTCTCCGCGAGCTCAACGATCACTGGGTTTTGGCCGTTGCAGCTGAAAAGAGGAAATCGGAAAACCAGGGGAAGAGTCTTGAGGAGATCATTTGCATATTCCCAGTGCCTTCTGGGATAAGTGAAGAGTCTCCGCGAGCTCAACGATCACTGGGTTTTGGCCGTTGCAGCTGAAAAGAGGAAATCGGAAAAATTTGGCTCATCTTTCATCGTTTTTAAGAAATCTCAAGATGGAAGAGGCCAGGAGCCATTTGGTGAGCTGCATTTCTTGCTACATGTTCACAGATTTACCAGTGGAAAAGCCAAACTTCACATGCCACAAATGCAAGCTTGTGTCCCTGTTGGAGGAAAAGTTGCAAAATCTCGAAGAGAGGTTAGCTACGTTGAAGATCATTAAGGAAGGTGAAGAGTTCTTGGACAGAGCACAATTATCTCTTCATGTTACAGAAAGAGAAGAAATTCGAAGTGCACCTGAAGAAACAGAGGAATGGAGACATGTGACCCAGAGAAGCAGGAGGATCAGGAGGCAGTCAGCACCCATACTGCTCAGGAACCAGTACCAGGCTCTCACGCAGGAAAACGATGAAGAAATACATCAGGATAAGACTTTGCCAACAAACAGCAACCTTGTACGCCCTCAGAGTCCTCCTGGATGGAGAAAGAAAAATGTTGTGAAGAAGAAACGGAGAGTGGTGGTCATGGGGGATTCCCTGCTGAGAGGAACAGAGGCCGCTATCTGCAGACCGGATATAACTACAAGAGAAATGTGCTGTCTTCCAGGTGCAAAAATTAAAGATGTGTCTGACAGGATATCAGGACTCTTCAGACCTACAGATGACTACCCATTCCTGCTACTACATGTGGGGACAAATGACACCGCAAGAAACGACCTGGAAACCATCTGCAGAGACTTTGAAGACTTAGGCAAGAAAGTGAAAGAACTGGGAGCGCAGGTGGTCTTCTCTTCCATCCTCCCAGTGGATGGCCATGGAACAAGGAGGTGGAATAAGATTCTGCAGGTGAACAACTGGCTACGTCGATGGTGCCGTCAGCAACGATTTGGATTTCTGGATCACGGAGTGAACTACTTATACGATGGACTACTTGCTAGAGATGGGGTGCACCTTACGAAGACTGGAAAGCATGTATTTGGAAGTCGCCTTGCTACACTTGTAAGGAGAGCTTTAAACTAGAACAACATGGGAAGGGAAGCAAAAGACCAGAAAAAGCCATACACCTGACAAATGCTATTGAGAACTCTGCTATTAGAAGTGGAAAGGAAGAACAAAGACGAAAGAATCTAATTAATAAAAATATTGGAGAAAGAGAAACCAATCACAAACTAAAATGTTTCTATACTAATGCACAAAGCATGGGCAACAAACAAGGAGAATTGGAACTACTAACACAGGAACAGAAATATGATGTAATTGGAATCACTGAAACTTGGTGGGACAATACACATGATTGGAATACAAGACTAGAAGGATACAACTTATTTGCAAGCAACAGACTTGATAAACGAGGAGGGGGTGTCGCATTGTATGTTCGAAACACGTATATCTGCACAGAGATTGAAGCTTCAGAGACTGGGATTTCTGTGGAAACTGTGTGGGTAAGAATACAAGGACAGAACAATGGAAAGGACACCATTGTAGGCATTTACTACAGGCCGCCTGTGCAAGCCGAAGATATAGATGAACTCTTCATGCATCAGATGGCCAAGTTCTCCAAAAAATATGACATAGTTGTCATGGGAGATTTCAACTATCCAGACATTTGTTGGGAATCTCTCTCAGGCAAAACTAACAGGTCAAGGAAATTCTTATCCTCTCTTGCTAACAACTTTATCTTCCAAAAGGTAAGGGAGAAAACAAGGGGAACTGCTACCTTGGGTCTAATCCTTATAAACAGGGAGGAAATGGTTGAGGAGGTAAAAGTGGCTGGGACCCTAGGAGGTAGCGACCATGCTATTTTAGAATTTTGGATTACTAGAGGTGGAAGACCTGTGAAGGCTCAGACGTCAAGGTTAGATTTCAGAAAGGCAGATTTTAAGGGATTCAGAAAGAGAATTGGAGGGATCCAATGGCTGGATATCCTTAAAGACAAAAATGTCCAGGAAGGATGGGAAATCTTGAAAAATGAAATTCTCAAAGCACAGTTGTTAACAATTCCGAAAAGAGGGAAGAATAGGAAGCATTTAAGGAAACCAGGATGGATGAACACAGAACTTAAGCACATGCTAAAAAGGAAGAAAAAAATGTTTATAAAATGGAAAGAGGGAGGCATATCTAAAGAAGAATATAATGCTGTCTGCAGAACCTGCAGGGCACAAATCAGATTAGCTAAAGCTGAAAATGAACTGAGGCTTGCAAGAGATGTCAAAAGCAATAATAAAGGATTTTGGGGATATGTCAAAAGTAAAAGAAAAGTCAAAGATGCTATAGGATTTTTACAGGATGAAAATGATGAAATGGTAAGACAGGATGTTGAGAAGGCTGAACTTTTAAATTCCTATTTTGCATCTGTTTTCTCTCAGAAAGGAAATGCAACATCAACTGTTATTCACTGTCCTATTAAGGGAATAGAAGAATCCAGGATATCTATAAACAGAAAGATAGTGAGGAAACACTTAGCTAACCTAAATGAATTCAAGTCTCCAGGTCCAGATGAATTACACCCCAGAGTACTGAAGGAGATAGCAGAAGAAATTTTTGAACCCCTCTCCATAATCTTTGAAAATTCTTGGAGAACAGGAGAAGTGCCAGAAGACTGGAGAAGAGCAAATGTTGTTCCTATCTTCAAAAAGGGGAAGAAGGTGGACCCAGGCAACTATAGGCCGGTGAGTCTGACTTCTATACCAGGAAAGATCTTTGAACAAATTATTAAACAACATGTATGTCAATACCTGGATAAGAATGAAGTGATTAAACAGAGTCAGCATGGGTTTGTAACTAATAAGTCATGTCAGACTAACTTAATTTCCTTCTATGACGGTATCACTGATTGGGTGGATCAAGGAAATGCTGTAGATATAGTATATCTTGACTTCAGCAAAGCATTTGACAAAGTCTCTCATACAATCCTTATTGAAAAAATGACTAAGTATGGAATGGACAAGGCAACTGTTAGGTGGATTCATAACTGGCTTAGTGATCGGACCCAAAGAGTGGTCGTAAATGGCTGCACATCCAGTTGGAAGAATGTCTCAAGTGGGGTACCACAGGGCTCTGTCCTGGGCCCTGTATTGTTCAACATCTTTATCAACGATTTAGATGAAGGAATTGAGGGTAAACTGATTAAATTTGCTGATGACACAAAGCTAGGAGGGATAGCTAATACTAGAGAAGAGAGAGAGAGGATTCAAAAAGATTTAAATAAACTGGAGAAGTGGGCAGCAACTAACAGAATGGTTTTTAACAGGGAGAAATGCAAAGTACTACATCTGGGCAATAAAAATGAAAAAAGCATATATAGAATGGGAGGAATAGGGCTAAGTGACAGCACATGTGAAAAAGACTTGGGTATACTAATAGATCACAGACTGAATATGAGTCAACAGTGTGATGCAGCAGCAAAAAAGGCAAATGCAATTCTAGGATGTATTAACAGAAGCATACAGTCTAGATCACGTGAAGTCATTATTTCCCTCTACTCCTCTTTGGTCAGACCTCATCTGGAATATTGTGTCCAGTTTTGGGCACCACATTTTAAAAAAGACATCAACAAACTGGAGCAAGTTCAGAAAAGAGCGACCAGAATGGTGACCGGTCTGCAAACCCTGTCTTATGAGGAAAGGTTGCAGGATTTGGGAATGTTTAGTTTGCAAAAGAGAAGACTGAGAGGAGACTTAATAGCTGTCTACAAATATCTAAAGGGCTGTCACATTGTAGAAGGATCAACTTTATTCTCATTTGCACAAGGAAAGACTAGAAGCAATGGGATGAAACTGAATGGGAAGAGACACAGATTAGATATTAGAAAAAACTTTTTGACAGTTAGAGTGATCAATGAGTGGAACAGGCTGCCATGAGAAGTGGTGAGTTCTCCTTCAATGGAAGTCTTCAAACAGAGGCTGGACAGACATCTGACTGGGATGATTTAGCGAATCCTGCTTTGAGCAGGGGGTTGGACCAGATGGCCCAGGAGGTCCCTTCCAACTCTACGATTCTATGATTCTATGATCCCAGCAATTACCCCCAAGATAGTGCACATTACAGTGCCTCACCCTTCTGCTGACTTGCCGGGAAAATGGTATATGTTACGTCAGAGCTCCCAGAGTGGCTATTCCACCCGTGATACACACACAAAGAACAGATATCAACAAGAATAGGGAAATGACCGAGAACAGTCCAAAACCAGTTGACACAACATCAGAGCTCCCAGGGTCACTATTTCACCTGTGATGCACACACAGAGAAGAGGTAGCAACAATCGTAGGGTGATAACCGAGAGCAGTCCTGTATTCTTTCAGCTAGGTCCGATGTACCCTCAGCTGAGATCCTGAAGGGTCACACCAACCAGAAGAAAGGAAGTCTCTTTTATACCCAAGGCGTGTGATCTATTTTTAGAATTACCAAGTGTCCTTCAGTCCACCCTCACAGCCTTTCCCTATCTACTTTCTAAGTCAACAAATTGGTCCAGAAAACAATATACAATTAGCATATCAGCAAGCAATAATCAAAGATAAATAAACACTATGTATGTCATGGCTTATTCAGAATGCTGGGCAAGCGGTGTAGGGGTTAATTGGTAGAGCCTCCTTCTGGGTCTGGGGAGGGTTTTTATAGCTTCAGGTGAGGACCCTCCCCTGTCGTTTATACTCCTAGTTTGAGTGTGCCCGACCCTGCTCAGTTTGTGCTCTCGCCTGTCCTGGTACGATTGTTTGGTGCATGATCTGGTTTGTCCTCGGTTTACGTATCTTGGATTCTGATTTTGTACGTGTGTCCATCCTGTGTATGACCCCTGGCTTTGTCCTGACCTCCCTGTGATCGCCCCTCTGGTACTTCTGCCTCCATTCCGTGTGTGACCCTCTGCTACGTCTGACTATTCTCTGACTCACGATTCTGTACCTCGTTTGCAAGGACTGTGTATGACCTCCATTTTGCCCGACTCTGAGTTTTCTACCATCTCTGAAAGCAGGACGCTAAGCCCTGCCCCCTTGCTGTCACATGACCGTAGATCCTGTACCTGCTTGCTAAAGCTTCAACGTTCAGGTCCTGTGCATCTGTACTTTCCAGCTATTCCTGTCCCCGGGGCCCCTACAGTACGGGTGAGTCTCTGCTCAGCAGAGGCTGCACGCCGACGCTGTCAGGGCCCTGATATTATAAACGACCGATACAGTTTTTTTTTCTCTCTCTCTCCTCTGCTCCCTCTGAACGAAAGGTGGTGCCTGTGTGGCTGGATCCGCTGTAATCATGGACCCTATGCAGGCTCTATCTGAGCAGGTAAAGCAGCTTTCTCAGATGTTCCAAAAACTAAATGTGGAACAACGCTCTATGGCTCATACCCAGCAACAGCTGGTCAACACTGTACAGGGGGCTATAGGTCCCAAGAATAGGGATGTGCCCCTTTCTTCTCCAGAATCTCCGGTTAAATTACTTGACTCCTTTTCTGGGGACAAGAGGGAGTTCAGGGCCTTTCGAGAGTGATGTAAATTATTCTTTTCCCTGAGACCTCGTTCGTCCGGGGGAGAATTACAAAGGGTAGGGGTAGTTATTTCCCTGCTGCGGGGTGCCCCACAAGCTTGGGCATTTTCTCTAGCACCTACAGCCCCTGAGCACATGACTGTGAAGGCATTTTTTGAGGCTTTGGGCCGCAGTTATGATGAACCTGACAGGGTTTGCTTGGCGGAGGACATGGTGATGAGTGCACGTCAGGGTCGGCACTCTGCGGAGTGGTTTTGTTCGGAGTTTCGACGGTGGTCGGCCGAGGTCTCCTGGGATGATGCTGCTCTCAGGGGGCTATTTCGTAGGGGCCAGTCGGAACGCCTTCAGGACGCTCTGGCCCTGCACCCACCTCCTGATACTCTGAAAGAAGCCATGACCCAAGCGGTGCGAATGGATAGCCGGCTGAGAGCCAGAGGAGTGATGCATTCTGAAACTTCCTTGTTCTCTGGAAGTAAAGAGGTGGAGGCCAGTCCTATGCCTATGGAAATTGATGCCACCTCGATCAGATAGAAAGAAAGGAGGCGCCGCCGTGAAAAGCAATTGTGTTTTTACTGCGGGGAATCAGGACACTGGAGAAGAGACTGCCCATCCTGTCCTGCGACTTCCAAGCCGTCTGGAAACTACTAGGTCTGGGTAGTGATCAAGGAGGCTGCCTAGACCCTCAGGTACTTTTTTCCTCATGCTCTAAGTTTTTGCTAAATGTCGAACTGGTAGTAGACAACTGTCATTTTATTTCTACAGCCTTCGTGGACTGCGATTCATCCCTTAACTTGATCAGTTCCAGTACCATCTCCAGGGTCAAGATAGGGACAGTCAGGTTGGAGACCCCTCTGAAAATCGTGGCTATTGACTTTTCCCCTCTCACCCATTCGGGGATTCGCTATGTTACCAACAATTTTATTTTACAAGTGGGTTCCTCCCATGTTGAGGAGATGAGATATTTTGTTATGGACAATCTGCCCGAAGGGCTCGTATTGGGTATGCCGTGGCTCCAACGGCACAACCCAGTTATTGATTGGGAGAGAAGAGTAATCGTTAAGTGGGGTCCAAAATGTATTGACTGCTCTTATAAATCTGTGTTCTGTGTTTCACCCGCAAAACCTGTCTCTGAGTCTTCTGTCTGTCTGGAGGGTATTCCGGAATACCTGAAGGAGTTTGAGGACGTGTTCTCCGAAAGCGAGGCCGAGGTTTTACCCCCACTTAGGTCATTCGACTGCACTATTGACCTGATCCCAGGGTCCAAATTGCCCAAAGCCCGTTTATTTAATTAGTCGGGACCTGAGCGTCTGGCTATGAAAGATTATATAACGAAAAGTCTCCGTAAGGGGCATATTAGACCTTCAGTCTCTCCAATAGCAGCAGGATTTTTCTTTGTCAAAAAGAAAGATGGTGGCCTGCGCCCCTGCCTCGACTTCCAAGAACTCAACAAGATTACCATCAAAAATGCATATCCCTTACCCTTGATCCCAGATTTGTGCAACCAACTCTCGGGGGCAAAATGGTTTTCCAAATTTGATCTCGGGGGGCTTACAATTTGATAAGAATCAAGGAGGGGGATGAATGGAAAATGGCTTTCCTCACTACTGAGGGGTTATTTGAAAACCTAGTGATGCCGTTTGGTTTCGCTAACGCACCAGCAGTTTTTCAGAACTTCATCAATGTGGGGTTTGCAGACATGATTGGCCGCTTTGTTGTTATTTACCTGGATGATATTTTGGTCTACTCGACTGACAAACACTCTCATTTGGTACAAGTGAAAACTGTTCTTCAGAGACTCAGGGAGAATCAATTGTTTGTCAGATTGGAAAAGTGTACATTTTTTGTCCAGGAGTTGACCTTTCTAGGACTTATTATTTCTCCACAGGGGTTTCGGTTGGATCCCAAGAAGGTGCAGGCCATTGCAGAGTGGGTACAACCCCAGGACATAAAAGGGCTGCAGCGCTTCTTGGGATTCGCTAATTATTATCGAAAGTTTATCAAGGGCTTTTCACAAATAGTAAAGCCCCTCACCGACCTCACATGTAAAGGGGCCGATATCAAAAATTGGTCTCTCCCGGCTAAACAATCCTTTTTGGTTTTGAAGAATTGTTTTATGTCTGCTCCGATACTGGTGCAACCTGACCCATCCTTACCATTTGTTGTGGAAGTTGATGCTTCTGAGGTGTGGGCCGTTTTGTCTCAAGGGCCAGCTACTTTGACTAATCTTAGAAAAAAATTCTCTCCGGCAGAGAGAAATTATGATGTTGGGAATAGAGAGCTCCTAGCAATTAAAGTAAGTTGGCATTTGAAGAATGGAGGCATTTTTTGGAGGGGGCAGAGCATCCAAATATGGTTATCATGGATCACAAAAATCTGGAGTACATTAAGTCAGCGAAAAGGTTGACTCACTTTTTTTTTCTCGGTTTCAGTTTTCTATTACTTTCCGGCCTGGATCTAAGAACGTAAAGGCAGATGCTCTATCATGAAGTTTTGATCCACTGTCTGCCCCCGATCCACCGTCATCTATTCTTCAACCCGGGGTGGTTATAGCAGAGCTATCGTCGGAGTTGGAGCGGGAGATTATGAGGGCTCAATCTTTAGCTCCAAGATCCAAACCTGCTCAATGATTATTTGTACCACAGCATTTACGTTCTGATCTCTTATGAGAATTTCACGACTCGAAGTTGGGGGCTCACCCAGGTATTGCAGTCACATGTGAGGCAGTGAAGAGACTTTTTTGGTGACCTTTAATGTCTGCAGAAATTAAGAATCATGTCACAGCCTGTGGGGTTTGCGCCCGTTCAAAGAGCTCTCATTGCCGGCCGGGGAATTGGTACCTTTGCCTATTCCTAGAAGACCTTGGACTCATCTGTCCATGGACTTCATCATCAATCTCCCTCCATCCCGGGGTAACACGGTAGTTTTGGTAATTGTGGATAGATTTTCTAAAATGGCACACTTCGTACCCATGGCCAAGTTACCGTCAGTTGAGGTTCTTTCGAAACACTTTCTTTCCCAAATCGTTTGTCTCCATGGTGTACCTACAAATATTGTATCTGATAGGGGGACACAATTTGTAGCAAAATTCTGGCAGGCTTTTTGCAGGAAGTTGGGGATTTCTTTATCTTTTTCCTCAGCCTACCACCCAGAGAGCAATGGACAAACGGAGAGCACCAATCAGTCATTGGAACAGATCCTCCGGTGTTTGACTTCGACGTTGCAGGATGACTGGTGTGAAGCGTTGCCGCTGGCGGAGTTCGCCTTTAACAACCGAATTATCCAATCCACGGGTAGGTCATCTTTTTTTGTTAATTGCTGATTAAATCCTCATTTTGGTGAGTTTTCACGCCTGGATTCAAACTGTCCGGGGGCCGAAGATTCGGTCAGCAGAATGAGTGAGCTTTGGTCAAAAGTTCGAGCAAGCATTGGCAAAGCACAAGAAAGATACAAACACTTTGCTGATAATAAAATGGACCCGGGTCAGACTTTACATTGTGGGGATAAGGTATGGCTCTCGACACGAAACATAAGCTTGAAACTGCCTTCTGCCAAGTTGGGACCCAAATTCATTGGTCCCTATGTGATAACGGAAGAGATCAAAATGGTGGCTTATCGCTTGCTCCTCCCATCATCTTTGAAATTGCATAACGTGTTCCATACATCCTTACTCAAACCTGTAGGTTCGGTGGTAGAGGAACCCTCATCGTTACCGCCTCCAGTATTGGTGGACGGTCACATGGCATTTGAAGTACAAAACATTGTGAAGTCGCGATGGGTTCGCGGTTCACTGCAGTATCACATCCATTGGAAGAGGTATGGTCCGGAGGATCGATCTTGGGTACCGGCCAGGTTGGTGCACACGGACCGCCTTGTCAGCGCGTACCATGCTCGATATCCGGAGAGGCCTGAGGGTCCTGAGGCCCCCAGTTGAAGGAGGGGTACTGTCATGGTTTATTCAGAATACTGGGCAGGCGGTGTAGGGGTTAATTGGTAGAGCCTCCTTCTGGGTCTGGGGAGGGTTTTTATAGCTTCAGGTGAGGATCCTCCCCTGTCGTTTATACTCCTAGTTTGAGTGTGCCTGACCCTGCTCCATTTGTGCTCTCGCCTGTCCTGGTACGATTGTTTGGTGTATGATCTGGTTTGTCCTCGGTTTACGTCTCTTGGATTCTGATTTTGTACTTGTGTGTCCATTCCGTGTATGACCCCTGGCTTTTTCCTGACCTCCCTGTGATCGCCCCTCTGGTACTTCTGCCTCCATTCCGTGTATGACCCTTTGCTACGTCTGACTATTCTCTGACTCACGATTCTGTACCTCATTTGCCCGGACTGTGTATGACCTCCGTTTTGCCCGACTCTGAGTTTTCTACCATCTCTGGTCCTGTGCCTGCTTGCTAAAGCTTCAGCGTTCAGGTCCTGTGCATCTGTACTTTCCGGCTATTCCTGTCCCCGGGGCCCCTACTGTACGGATCAGTCCCTGCTCAGCGGAGGTTGCACGCCGGCGCTGTCAGGGGCCTGATAATGCACAAGTCACTATTACAGACTTACACAGTATGTTAAATGGTATATTGGTTTGTAAGTCTGTCTTCTTGACCCCCCAGAAATAACTTAACTCCATAAACCAAAATACAGATAAAAAGTCAATTATTCTTGGTTTGCAAAAACGTGGCTCTCTGGGAAATTAAGATACAATCTGCACACCTGCCATACACAGTAATGCAGTAGCCATGTAGGCTACTGGCATTTCTGTGATTGGCCGGCTGCATTGCGTCAACGGGTCTATCTGAGGCTCAACCAACTGACCTCTGAAATCAGAGCATAAAATGAATATTCACTGCTTTCCCTGCCCATCTTTCGGCGCAAAGAGATGGGTGGAGGAAACAGTGAATATTTATTTAGTGTTTACATCTGCTTAACTGGCAGATGAGTTATTTAAAAACAAATAAACACACAGGTCTGATGAAGCCCATGGCATCACAATCACTGCTCAGATATCTGCAGCATATGAAGCGTCTTTCACAGAATAAAGTTTGATATGCTGTAGCAGCCGCTGCAGGTACTCACGCTAAGGGTAGAGCGAAAGCTGGCCAAAGTAATGAGCAGTGATGTCAGGAAGGATACCGCTGTTGACCGCCACGCCCTCAGTGTGACTGGCGGTAACCTTTTTGACACAGACAGATCAAGTAGAGTCGTAGATCGTTGTGGGACCTTGATATGATCTACGTCGGACCTACGGGGGAAGTGTTTTTCGTATAAGAATTTGGTGAAAGAGGGGCTTTATCGGAGAGCATTTTTTTTTTAATGAAAGACTTTTCTGTGTGTGAGTCTTCTTTTTACTTACTGGATTAGTAATATAGGTGTCTGACTGATACTTCTCCATAATTAACCCCTAGACTTAGTGTCAGAGGCAGCTGCTGACATCAACCCCAATAACAATTGCCACGGCTCCAGGGCAATCAGGAAGAGTCGAGGCTAGGAGCCAAAATTGATGCATCAAACATGATGCAGCACTTCTGGGACTGTGGCAGGCTTGTATTTTTATGCTGGGAAAAGCCCAATAACCATGGGCCTCCCCAGCCTCATAATATAATCCAGTAGCTGTCTGCTTTCACTTAGCTCATTATTAAAAACTAGGGGGGACCCCAAGCCATTTTTTTTTATAAATGCTTAGAAAACTGTCAGAGATTTGGCAGCAATTTCTCTCTATCTAACTATCCATCCATCCATGTATCTATCTCTTTAGGTAAGCCTGCTTTTCTTTCCCACTAGCTTTAAACAGTATACATTGCTGTACAAAAACGTAGGTAAAAAATGCAAAAAAGTGGCAAAAACTTGACAAAAACGCAATGTGTGCACACAGCCGAGATACATTCAGGTTACTGGAGTTCAAGTCAACAAGTGGTGAAGTGTGACAGAGAGAAAATTAGGAAGCTTTTGTTCTGTGTTGGTGAGAAAGAATGTTTTGAGTGAAGGACAATGATCTGTTATATGGAGGGATTGTGGTGGTTGCACATTAAAGCTATTTGTAATATGGTCAATTTTGTTATAAAAATGTGAGGCAAAGTCTTCTGCTGAAATGAGGGATGTGAGAGGGAGCAATACAATTATGAAGTAGTCCTGTTTAGCAAAGGTGAGAACTGACAAATTTTAAAATTACTTGCTTGAATGTAATCCAGACTTTCTGTAAGTGTGCTTTCTTTCAGGGCTGCCCTGGAAACCTGGATGCTTGCCACAGCTTACTTATGAGATTGATTTGTCAGGAATGTCTATTGATTTGTCGGCTTCTGCTTTGTATGAGAGTTTTCTCCAGGGGGTGCTAATTACTTCACTTGAGAGGAAGATGAAGAGGACAGGGATGAGACTATAAGTAGATTGTGGCTAAACAGGAGGAGACGTGAGGTCATAAAATAAGCTAGGAAACAAAAGTGGATGAGAAGTATGTCTGTCTTTGGCAAGAGGTTGCTGCCTGATGGGTGTCAATGGCAATGTTGAAATCACCCAAGAAGGTGGTGGAAAACTCAGCAGAGAGATCATGTAGAAGTCAAGTGTTGAAGTGGATGAGAAAATCAGTGGCAGAGCCTGGGGGTTGGTATGTGGAAGAGCCAGGGGGTCAGCATTTGATGGAAACTTGCAAGTTGAAGGGTGAGTGCCTATGGAAATTCAAATGAAGAGAGCCAGAGAGAGAAGAGATGGGATTGAGTTGAAGATGCAGTTGTTAACCAAAAGGTCTACTCCTCTACGATATTTACTGCCACGGCAAGGAATGTGGGTGAAGTGAAGGCCACTATAACACAGTGCAGCAGGGGAGGACATGCCAGAGGGTGACAGCTATACTTCTCCTAAACATAGGGAGGATAGATTGCAAGAAGTAATGAAGTTGTGCATAAAATCAAGTTTGTTACAATTGGAGCATGCATTCCATAGTGCTCCAGAGAGGAGAGATGGACTTGTAGGATCAAGTGAAAGGGCTGTAAGTTAGAGAGGCTGAGGGGATTTTGAGTAGGTGGCAAAGGATAGAAAAGGAAAATATCATTACGTACTAGCTGCGGAGTTCCAGAATTGTAAGATATATTACCAGTAGCAATGGGCAAACACGAACAGTGAAGTTCGAGGTCTGTACCTAACACCTATTATTCAGGCACGAACCTCAAACACTGACTTCTCTGTGTTACTGTTTGAGTTAGCCCCTCGCTTAATATCAGGTGTTTCCCACTAGAGATGAGCATACTTGTTAGCAAAACGTTCGCCAATCTCAAATTCAGCACAAAAGTAGATCATTCGGTCTCGTGTTCAAATTCACTAGCATTTTCCCTCAAAGTCTTCAAAATTTGGACAGAGTTCAGTAAAAGATTGCATTTCCACTAATTCTCTTGTTAGGACTTTGGCTAGGATAGTGCTGCTGTATAATAATGTTAGGCATTCATGAGGTCACATTTTCTAATCAAAATTGTTTGGGCAGGAGATCACATTTCCTAAACAAAATCATTATGGCTTATACTGTTGAGCCAGCATCAGGCACACATCCTAATTAAAATAGTTTGGGTTAATATTGTGGTGCAGGCATGAGGTCACATATCCTAATCAAAATCGTTTGGGCTAATATTGTGCAAGCAGGAGGTCACATTTCCTAATCAAAATCATTTGGGATAATACTTTATTGCACTCAGGAGGCCATATTTCCTGATCAAAATTATTTGGGCAAATATTGTTGAGCAGGCACCAGGCTACATTTCCTAATTAAAATAGTTTGGGCTAATATTGTGGTTCAGGCACGAGGTTATATTTCCTAATCAAAATCATTTGGGCTAATATTGTTGTGCAAGCAAGATGCCACATTTCCTAATCAGAATAATTTGGGCTCATAATGTGGTGCATGCATTAGGCCATATTCCCTAATCAAAATCATTTGGGCCAATATTGTTGTGCAAGCAAGATGCCACATTTCCTAATCAGAATAATTTGGGCTCATAATGTGGTGCATGCATTATGCCATATTCCCTAATCTAAATCATTTGGGCTAATATTGTTGTGCAGACAGGAGGCCACATTTCCTAATCAAAATTGTTTGGGCTAATATTGTGGGGCAGGCACAAGAACACATTTCCTTATCAAAATCATTTTGCTAATATTATTGTGCAGGCACAAGACCACATTTTCTAATCAAAATTGCTTGGGTTAACATTGTTGTGCAGGCAAAAGACCACATTTCCTAATCAAAATCATTTTTGGTTAATATTGTTGTGCAGGCAGGAGACCACATTTCCTAATCAAAATTGTTTAGGTTAATAGTGATGTGATGTAGGCACCAGGCCACAATTCCTAATAAAAATTGCTTGGGCTTATATTGCTGTGCAAGCACCACACCACATTTCCTAATAAAATTTGTTTGGGCTAATACTGTGTTGCAGTCAGAAGGCCACATATTCTAAAAAAAAATCATTTGGGCTAATATAGTGGTGCAGGCACCAGGTCACATTTCCTTATCCAAATAATTTGGGCTAATGCAGTCGTGCAAGTACCAGACCACATTTCTTAATCAAAATAGTTTGGTCTAATATTGCGGTGCAGGCACGAGGTCACATTTCCTAATTAAATTGTTTGGGCTAATACTATGTTGCAGTCAGGAAAGCCACATTTACTAATCAAGACTGTTTGAGCTAATATTGTGCAGGCAAGAAGCCACATTTCCTAATCAAAATCATTTATGCTAATATTGTGGTGCAGGCACCAGGCCACATTTTACAATCAAAATTGTTTGGGCTAATACTGTGGTGCAGGAAAGAAGCCACATTTATTAATCAAGACCATTTGAGCTAATATTGTGCAGGCAAGAAGCCACATTTCCTAATCAAAATCATTTGTGCTAATATTGTGATGCAGGCACCAGGCAACATTTTACAATCAAAATTGTTTGGGCTAATACTGTGGTGCAGGAAAGAAGCCACATTTACTAATCAAAATCATTTGTGCTAATAATGTGGTGCAGGCACACTATCTCAGCAAATAAATACTGATTGATAATTTAGTGACAGATGACTGACAGGTCTGGGCCTTGGGTTGTGAAGCAGCTGGTTATAAGAGGGGAAGGGTACATCCAACATGATTGGAAAAAAGAGTGGTCATGATGGAAGAGGGAATAGGGTTAGGTGATAATGTTACTGAAAGGTCTACTGAACAAACACCAACTCATCCTATCCAAAGACAACTGACAACATCTGTTACTGGATGGGCTACTCGACTCCCTTTCTTTGGATCCCACATAATGGTATGCCTTGCATTTGTGGTCCAGAAAAAGCATGGGCTCCAGTGAATTGGAAGCACTGCATCAAGTGGCCTATCCTCCTCTTCCTCCACCTTAATATTATCCATAGTGCAATCACTAAAGGGGGCACCAACATTACCTTTGTTTCCCCCATGTAACAACTCTCTAACTGTCAAGCTGACTGTGGAGAACCACTGATGGTCGAGTCTGCAGAGCTATTCACACATTATTTACAATGGGCATCAGAGGTCTGCTCCAAAGATTCACAGAATCAAGAGGAGTAAAGAATCTGCACCAATGCCTCAAATATTTTCCTGTTGGATCCGGGGCCAGAAGTAGAATCCAGACCCTCATCACCAAATGCTAACCCCCCGGGGGTGGAGGTGATCCTGACGAGACTCAGATATCTGAGGCACATACAGTCTGTACTGTGCTGTCAGGGCAGGAGAGGAGTAGAGATGGGCAAACTTGAACTGTAAAGTTTGGCGTTCACACTGAACAACTACTGTTCGGGCATGGACACCGAACACAGACTTCACCAGGAAGTCCATCTTACTGTTCGGGTTCGGCTGCCCGAACACCGGGTGTTTTTCACGCTGTCATGTGCATAATAGCGTGGCAAACACTGCGGCAAATCCCCGCCGGTCAGAGAGCCATGGTTCCACTCTGTCAAATGACAGTGGGAGTGTGCAGCTGTGATCGGAGGTATAAACTTTACCTCCGGTCACTGGTGTCAGCTGATGGGACAACAGCTCCCATCATCCGACACCTGCTACCGCTAATCACAGTGAGAGCAGGAGCGGCACATGGGAGGATTCATCAGCCAATCCTGCGCTGTAAATAAATAATTTAAAAGATGGCATGGGTTCCCCTGTATTTTTTGCTTACCAGCCAGACCAAACTCACAGCTGGGAGCTGCAACCCTCAGCTGTCAGCTTCACCAAGGCTAGTTATCAAGAATAAAGGGATCCCATGCTGTTTTTTTAATTATTTAAATAATAAAAAAGAGACAAGGGGTCCCCCCATTTTTGACAAGCAACCTTGCTAAAGTAGACAGCTGGAGGCTGATATTCTCAGGCTGGTAAGGGGTCATGGATATTGGCCCCCCACCAGCCTAAAAACAGCTGCCCAGAAAAGGCACATCTATTAGATGCGCCAATTCTGGTGCTTTGACCAACTCTTCACACTTGCTCGGAAGAGATGGTGGTTGTCTATGATAGTTGTGGTGTTGTCTATGCATTTTGTTTTGCTTCTCATTGAATCTAATGGGGTAGGAATACGTTTGTCGAATGTCTGTGACCAGAGGTAAACTTTTTACTGCTGGTCACAGCTGCTGGCAACAGCATGGGAACTGCAGCTCTCTGACTGGCAGTATTGATTTTACTGCCGATCAGAGCCGCTGTTGTTTCTCATGCAGTCATGCAGATGACAGCGCAGGAAATAGAGATGAATGAACTTTTCAAGGTTCGGTTCAGCGAACGACCAGATGTTCACCGAATGGTTGGTGAAGCATACCCAAACCCCACTGAATTCAATGTGAGGCAGAACGCCAAATCATCCGAATATTCATGGGACAGTATGGATTATTTTCACACTGGACAGGTGATGGATATGGTTTATTAATTTTCTTTTGTTACAGAGGATATGGGCATCAGTGGATTAGGTGTAAAGTGAGCATTTTTGTTTATTATTTTCTTCTTTTTTACAGGGGACAAAGGCTTTAATGGAATAGGCATAAGGTGAGTTTTTTGTTTATTATTTTATGTTCTCTACGGGGCTTCAATGGAATAGGCATAAGGTGAGTATAATTTTGTTTTTAGTTTTAAATAAATGTGTAAAACAGGGTGTTGATTTTTAATTCAAACAAAGGATTTTATTCATGCTGTGTGCTTATTTCCAAACTTACTATACGGTTAGTAATGGGGGCGTCCTATAAATGCCTCCCTATTACTAAACCCTGGTCTTCATGTTACCTGACAATACAAAGTGATATCAAACTCACAAATATTACCTAACTTGCCATGGCCACAGGGCAAGGGGGAAGAGCGAGGCTAAGCACGAGGTTTGGTGCATTTAATTGATGCACCATTAGTGGGGCGGTTGAGGGCTGATGTTCTTAGCTTGGGAGGTGGGCCAATTTCCCTTCCCCTTCACTGGCTTTTAATATCAGTCCACAGCTGATACTAATAGTTGATGTAAAAAAATAAATTAAAATAATTTTTATTCATATCAATTAAAATTCATGCATAATTTGGCTTTAAAAAAATTACCTGAAAAAACTCTCAATGAACCAGGAAACAAAATGGAAAAAAAAAAATAATAGAAGAAAATGGAGCTGATAACATGCACATGGATTTAAAGTGTAAATCAACTTTCAATCCGATGTAGGAATATTCTGAGGTTTTTAATACGTTTCAGAATGTGGAAATTGGGCTCCTACATAAAATTAAGAATAAAAAAGATACAATAATTTAACAAAAATTTAAGAACACAGAAAACTTCAGGAAAACAGCAACATAGTGATGCACTCAGCAGACAAAGGCAGCGCAACTGTTATTTTGGACAAAGACCAATATCAGAAAAAATCCATGCTTCTGTTAGGCGGGTTTCACATTAGCGTTTTTTTGCACAGTGCATCGTGCGCATCCGATCGCACGCGTCATGCACACCTATGTTTAACATGGCATGTGCATGGTCTTGTGTTTGCACGCATTCATCTGCGTTTTCGTGCGCATGCATTTTTTCCAGGTGTGCGACTAGACACGCTGGACGCAACATGTTGCAATTTTGGGTTCGCCCAAAGTTGTTAAAAAATGCATGCATTCGCTTGAGCACAGAATGCATCACAACAACACATTACAGTCTATGGAAATGCATGCATGTGCATGGACATACGCACGCATGCATTTTCATACGCATGCGTTTTTTGAGTAAACATGTCTACACAGTGGTTTAAACCACCCCCTACACAAAGAAACATTGTTTGGGGGGTAGTGTATATAAAAAGAAGGTGTTGGCACTGACAGTCCACTACTCTACAGCTTGCAAGAGAGAAGGACTTTGGAGACCTTGGAGACTAGCAGCAAGTGGAATAATGTGAGTAGAAAACCTAGTGTCTGCCTGTCCTTTTTTCTCAATTTATTATGTACTAATGTCTCTTTTTTATTGCAGCATGTCTTCTGGAGAGGAATTTCAACCGTCCCCTGGTGAACTGACACAAGCGGAGAGTGAAGTGAGTACCATCCTTCCCTACTGATTGGTAAGTAATTGCTGTCGCATATACACGTGGCAAATTAATTTTTTTTTCCTTTTTCAGACCTCATTGTCCACGGCAGCAGAGGAACAGCAGGAGCAGTCAGTCTAAGTGCGGGCGGGGAGACGGCATGTAAGTATAGACTGACTGATCGTACTATTTTTTTTCCCTGACTTTTTTCAGGCCTGTTTTTCCTCTTCAATCTTACTTCTTTTCTGTCTTGTTTTCTATCTTTTTCATTTCCAAATCTTTCCAAGATTAATGTTTTTCTTTCTTTTCTAGGCTCCACAACGGGATGAAGAACTCGCCCTGGACAATGAGGCCCTCATCAGTTTGGTCCAGGAGCGGGGCGCCCTGGACCACCAAGAAAATTGTAAATTTTTGGTGTTGCACAATTTGCATGATACTATTTTTATGGTTTTCCCTAGTTGCAAACTCATAATCATGTTTTGGATTGGAAATCTGTGTCTGTGGTGAGTTGGGGTTGTCAGTGTGTTCTTAGTGACACTCCTGTTTTCTCCACCGCTCCCCAGTCTCATGATATTCCTGATTATTTGGCAGATTTTTCTGATGTATTTAGTGTGAGTAAGTCTACGTCTTTGCCTCCTCATAGGAGTTATGACTGTGCAATTGAGTTAATGCCCGGGTGTAAATTTCCCAAGGGTCGGCTTTTCAACTTATCGGTACCCGAACATGATGCTATGCGATCGTATATCAAGGAGTCGTTGGAGAAGGGTCATATTAGACCATCCTCTTCACCTTTAGGTGGTGGGTTTTTTTTGTGGCCAAGAAAGATGGTTCATTAAGGCCTTGTAGTGACTATCGTTCCCTTAACAAAATCACTGTTAAATATCAGCACCCGTTACCCCTGATTTCTGATTTATTTTCCAGAGTTAAAAGTGCCTGCTGGTTTACCAAGCTTGACCTCAGGGGGGCGTATAATCTTATTTGCATCAAATATGGGGATGAATGGAAGACGGCGTTTAACACTCCGGAGGGACATTTTGAGTACCTGGTGATGCCTTTTGGGCTCACTAATGCCCCTTCTGTCTTCCAATCTTTTATGAACGATATTTTCCGGGACTTTGTGGATACGTTTTTGATCATTTATCTGGATGATACTTTGATCTTTTCCAGTGATTGGGATTCTCATGTGGAACATGTCCGGACTGTTCCGGATTTTGAGGGAAAATTATCTGTATGTCAAGGGATCGAAGTGCCTCTTTCGTGTACAGAGGATTTCATTTTTGGGATTTATTTTGTCCCCGTCGGCTATTGAAATGGACCCGGCCAAGGTACAGGCCATTTATGATTTTGTTCAGCCCACTTCTTTGAAGGCTCTCCAGAAGTTTTTGGGTTTTGCTAATTTCTATCGTAAATTTATAAGTAATTTTTCTGTTATTGTCAAACCACTGACTGATCTGACCAAAAAGGGCGCTGATGTGGTGAATTGGTCTCCAGAGGCTATCTCGGCATTTCAGTAACTTAAGCAGAGATTCACTTCTGCTCTGGCTCTACGGCAACCTGATGTCTCACTCCCATTTCAGGTGGAAGTAGATGCTTCTGAGATTGGTGCAGGAGCCGTTTTGTCCCAAAAAGATCCGGTGACTTCTAAAATGAATCCCTGTGCCTTCTTTCCTTGAAAATTCTCCCCATCTGAACGTAACTATGACGTGGGGAATTGGGAATTGTTGGCCATGAAATAGGCATTTGAAGAGTGGAGACATTGGTTGGAGGGAGCTAGACATCAAGTTGTGGTCCTCACCGACCACAAGAATTTGATTTATCTTGAATCAGCCAAACACTTGAATCCGAGACAGGCTAGGTGGGCTTTGTTTTTCACGTGTTTTAATTTTGTGGTCTCTTTTCTTCCAGGCACTAAGAATGTTAAGGCGGACGCCCTTTCCAGGAGTTTCTTTGCGGATTGTCTTATTATGACTGAGCCTACTACCATTCTAAATGAGGGGGTAGTTCTTTCCGCCACCTCACCCGATTTGAGGCATGCCCTGGAGGAATTTCAGGAGGACAAACCTGAACGTTGCCCTATGGGAAAATTGTATGTCCCTGACCAGTGGAGGAAGAGAGTAATGTCTGAAATTCATTGCTCTGTGTTGGCTGGTCATCCAGGTATTTTTGGTACCAGAGATTTGGTGAGTCGGTCTTTTGGTGGCCTGCCTTATCTCATGATGTCAGGAATTTTGTGCAGTCCTGTGGGACTTGTTCTAGGTCTAAACCCTGTTCTCGTTCTAGTGGGTTGTTGATGCCTTTGCCGGTGCCCAAGAGGCTATGGACCCATATCTCAAGGGATTTTATTTCTGATCTTCCTGTCTCTCAGAGAATGACTGTTATCTGGGTGATTTGTGATAGTGTCAAGGTCCAATTTTGGAGCCGTGGCAGAATGTGGATTCTTATAGAATGTCAGAGACACCGCACTACACTTGCTCATAGAGCCAGTGCGTGTGTCCTGAGTACAGAAGCAGTGCTAAAAGATACCTGTGGAGCGGGCAGCAGAGGTGACAATGCGTGCTTCATGCTAATAGTGTCAGGGTCCAGTCAGCACTGGAAAGTAAAGAGGCACGGGACCTGCGGACACTGAAAATGAGCAAGCTTGCACAGGACCTATGGTCATGTGACTGCAAGGGGGCGTGGCTTAGCGTCCTGCTTTCAGATATGACAGGACACCATACAACAACTGAGAGTCAGGCAAAAGAGAGGTCACAACAGTACGGGCAAAAGAGGCACTGGAGGGACAAACAGACGGGTAGTCAGACAAAGCCAAAGGTCATACACAAGAGGGCGACGTGGTACCAAGGGGACGAGCAGAGAGAAGTTGGGTCACAAGCAGAGAGTCATACACGAGAGGTAGCGCAGTACAAGAGGGTCAGGCAGAATTCGTAACAGGGACAGAACCAGATCACAACCAAGCAGGCAACAAGTTATCAGGCACACGTATACAAGAGGTCACTTAACTCAGCCGAGGGCAGGAGTATAACTGACACCGGACCCAGGTCCAGTGAGCACTAAATAGCCTCCTTCTGCCAGAGAGAGGCAGCACAATTAACCCATAGTCTAACCAGGACAGGTCAAAGCGAAATCCCGTCCTGGATCATGACAGTACCCTACTCTCAATGGGGGGCCACCGGACCCCCAGGTCTCTCAGGGTACTTGGTTTGAAAGGCTCGGATCAACTGATCCGCATGAACTGATCGAGCAGGAACCCACGAGCGTTCCTCAGGACCGTAGCCCTTCCAATGTATCAGATACTGAAGGGCACGACGGACCAACCTGGAGTCGACAATTCGTTCCACCTCGTACTCAGCCTGCCCGTCTACCAAAACCGGTGGCGGGGAAGATGATGATCCCTCCCCACCGGACCTCACAGGTTTCAAAAGGGCCTTATGGAAAACATTAGGAATCCGTAGAGATGGCGGGAGACTCAACCGAAAAGCTACCGGGTTAACTGCTTCAGTAATTTCATAGGGACCTATAAACTTGGGTCCAAGCTTCGCAGAGGGGACCTTGAGCCTTATATTTTTGGTGGATAACCACACCTTATTCCCAACCTGAAACACTGGACCCACGGATCGTTTTTTGTCCGCAAAAAATTTAAATTTGTCCTGGGCCTTCGTAATGTTATGCTGGACCTCCCGCCATACCTCCCCCAACCGCTGGATCGTCTCATCCGCCCCAGGACACCCAGAATTCAAACGGGAAAATTCTCCAAAATGAGGATGAAACCCATAATTGCAAAAAAATGGAGATGTACCCGTAGACTGGTTAATACGGTTGTTAAATGCAAACTCAGCCAATGGTAACACAGAACACCAATCATCCTGTCGGGCTGAGGTCAAACAACGCAGAATTTGCTCCAGAGACTGATTGGTCCGCTCAGTCTGCCCATTAGTCTCTGGATGGTAGGCGGATGAAAAGGAAAGACCAATACCCAACCTCCTACAAAAAGCTCTCCAAAATCTGGACACAAATTGCACTCCCCTATCAGACACCACATTCAAGAGTACCCCATGCAACCGCACCACATGCTCCACAAACAATCTGGACAATGTTTCCGCATTAGGTAGAGCTGCCAAAGGTACAAAATGTGCCTGCTTACTAAACCTGTCCACTACAACCCAGACCACGGTATTACCCTTGGAGGGGGGAAGGTTGGTGATGAAATCCTTGGACAGATGAGTCCATGGCCTCTCAGGAATTGGCAGTGGTGCCAATTCCCCGGCCGGCCGGTTATGGGGAGTTTTTGCACGGGCACAAACCTCACACACAGACACATACTCCCCAACATCAGAGGCTAAAGAAGACCACCAGAATATTCTAGCAATGGCCTTCCGGGTGGCTGAGATCCCTGGATGTCCACCCAGAAGTGAGTCATGGAACTCCTGGAGGATCTTAAGACGAAACTGAGCTGGCACAAAAAGTTTAGCTTAGCTGGAGGTGCAAGAGACTGGGCTTCCCGAATCTCCCGCTCCAACACATTAGAAACATCTGCCTCCACCACCCCAGGCTGAAGAATGGAGGATGGAGGTTCCGGGGGGGACACCGGATCTAGACTGCGTGACAATGCATCCGCTCTGGTATTTTTGGATCCTGGCTGAAAAGTGATCGAGAAGTTGAATCGGGGAAAAAAAAAGTGACCATCTAGCCTGTCTGGGAGTCAACCTTTTAGCTGACTCAATGTAAGCTAGGTTTTTGTGGTCCGTGATTACCGTTATAGGATGGACAGCCCCCTCCAAAAAATGCCTCCATTCTTCAAAGGCCAATTTTACGGCCAGAAGTTCCCGATTCCCCACATCATAGTTTCTCTCTGCAGGGGAGAACTTCTTTGAGAAAAAGGCGCAAGGTCTTAAATTAATCAAAGTGGTGGGTCCCTGGGACAATACCGCCCCCACACCCACCTCTGAGGCATCTACCTCAACAATAAATGGTTCAGACAGGTCCGGTTGAATAAGAACCGGGGCAGACATGAAACATTTTTTCAAAAACTGAAATGCCGCTACCGCTGCGGTTGACCAATTCTTGATATCGGCCCCCTTTTGAGTCATGTCTGTGAGGGGTTTAACCACCTGTGAGAACCCACTTATAAATTTACGATAATAATTAGCGAACCCTAGGAAACGCTGCAGAGCCTTCAAATCACAAGGTTGAACCCACTCGACAATGGCCTGCACCTTATTAGGATCCATGCGATACCCTTCAGCAGACACGATGAACCCCAGAAAGGACAGTTCCTGAACAAAAAATAAACATTTTTCAAGTTTAGAAAAAAGACAGTTCTCCCTGAGCCTTTGGAGAAATGCCCGAACATGACCAATGTGAGCCTGTTTATCAGGAGAGTAGATTAAAATGTCATCCAAATACACCACCATAAAACGTCCAATCAGATCAGAGAACACATGATTTATGAAATTTTGGAAGACCGCTGGAGCATTGGTCAGGCCAAACGGCCTGACCAAATTTTCAAACAACCCTTCAGTAGTGAGAAAAGCGGTTTTCCACTCATCTCCGTCCCGGACTCGGATAAAGTTAGACGCTCCCCGTAGATCTAATTTCGAAAACCACTTAGCTCCGGACAACTGATTGTATAAATCAGGAATAAGTGGAAGGGGATACGTATTCCTCACAGTTATTTTATTTAACTCACGGAAATCGAGGCATGGGCGCAAACCACCGTCTTTTTTCTTTGCAAAAAAGAATCCCGCCGCCACAGGAGAAACAGAAGGACGAATATGTCCCTAAGGCCTCTTTCACACATCAGGTTTTCACCGTCAGGCGCGATCCGGCGCTTTTGACAAAAACCGGATCCGGCGAAATGCAATGCCGGATCCGGTTTCCCCCCATTGAGTTGCATTAGAGCCGGATCGAGACGGATGGCCATGCGTTTCATCCGATTTTCGCCGGATCCGGCAATGTGACGCGATCCAGCGTCTGGAAAAAACGGCTACTGTAACGTTTTTTGTCTCCGGCGAAAAAGCCGGACACGCCGGATCCGGCATGTCCGGCTTTTTCATACAATGAAAGCCTATGAGCGCCGCAATGCGCCTGATCCGGCGACAGCCGGATCCGTTTTTTTTGGTCTGAGCATGCTCAGTAGCTCTGCCCACAAGACATATATAAAAGCAAGACAGTGGGACCCTCAGCCACACCCAACATGCTACCCAAGCCAAGAACCAGGAGCAGGAGAAGGCAGCAGACATCTGCAGCAGCACCATCAGCACCACCCCAAATGGAGCAGCATGCTGAACAACGGGAGGGGAGTCCAGCAGCAGATGAGAGACGGTAATTATCAAATCCCCCATTCCTCCAAACTAGGGCTATGGAATATCAAGATATTCATTGGCCCTTTGTTTCTCTTTATTCAGCAGCCGCCCAATAGATGCAGCAGCAGCAGCAGCACAAATGGCAGCAGCAGGAACACCACCCACAGCCATGGAGTCTGGCCATCAGGAAGACAGCACATCTTTTTCTGGGAGCCCTCCCTCGCATCGTCAGCGTTTGACGGTAAGTTTTTATTTCCAAAATCCATCATCTCTGTAATATATGTCTATTCATTGCCTTTTATTTCAAAACAGGAATCACAAGATGAAGAGGAGCTCCCAGAAGAAGAAGGAAGGGGTGGACAGACACTTGGAGTGGGCTCACAATTGGTAAGTTTTTTGCATCAAACGCAGAAACACAACATCACACTACACACAACACATAGAAAACAATGTTCTGCAGACCACACACAGCAAACAAATGCCTACATCCAAAGACATAACATTTTTTGTTTTCTTCTCTAGTCTTCCCAATCTGGTGCTCGGCCAAGAGGTCCTCGCAGTGCCTCCCAGGGTCGTCGGCGACAGCAACGCGGCGGTCACCAGCGTGTAAGTATAAATATTTTTGCTTTGTTTTTTTGCACTTTTTATTTCATTTCTTTTGTGGAGGCTAATTATGTTATTTTTGTCTTTTTCTTTAACAGCCTTCACAGCGTGCTCCCGACTCTGACGGTGAGGATGGAGGAATCAATGTGGACCACCTCATCGATCTCGTCAGAGAAAGGGAGCCGCTCTGGAATATGGCTGACCGCCGCCACGCTGACCTTATCGTTACCCGACGACTCTGGGAGGAAATCTGTTCGCTCCTTGTGGACCGCTGGGAGGACCTCGAAGCTCGGGCCCAGATTAAAGAGCGTAAGTATATACAGTACCGGTTGCTTGATTTAAACCAGTGTTTCCCGAACTCCAGTCCTCGTGGTCCCCACAGATCATGTGTTCAGGATTTCTATTTACTTTGGAAATCCTGAAAACATGACCCCTGGGGACCATGAGGACTGGAGTTTGGGAAACACTGATGTTGTATACTAACCACTTTGTCCTTTCTCGTTTCAGGGGAGAGAATTGTGAAGCGGTGGCGTTCTGTGAGGGATCGTTTCAAGAAGGAGTTCAATAAAGAGATGCGGGCCCCGAGTGGATCTGGAGGACGTAGGAGCAAGTACAAGTACGCACGAGCCCTGTCGTTCCTCCGAGAGACAATGCTCACCAGAAGGTAAATATTACACACCACATGTGACAAAAAAATGTTTAGATGTAACTTTTTTTTTTCAGCCAGGGCCATACCATGTCACTATTTTAATTGGTTTTTTTTCTCTTTATTCCACAGCACGGTGAGCAGCACTTGGGAGCCTGCACGATTGGACCCTTCTGAGGCGATCCCTGAGGAGACCGGCACCGAGGGACACTTCGACCGCCCCGGTACATCCCAGCCTTCCCACACATTCGACCCATCTGTCCCATCCACCAGCACAGGAGCATCGTGGCCGCCTACATTACATGAAGCTGCTGGTGAGGAGATCACTTTCCCTTTACCCCACCCTTCTGCCCCTGCCACCTCTAGTACACCTGCGGGTACTGGGCGGCAGCGGCAGAGGGGTCAGGAAAAGAGTTATGCGCCAGAGTTCTTGCATCTGAATGCATCTTTCCAGAACTGTCTAAAAGTCTTGTCAGAGCAAATCTCCGCAGGCTTTCAGCAGATCAACTCCAGCATTCTGGAGGTAAAGACATTTCTGCAAACCATGCATTCAGAAGCAAGATCTTCGCCAAACCACACCTTTTTCAGGTCTGTTGTGGAGCGCATGGCAACACTATCTCCTACCCAGCAGATGCATGTAATGCATTCGTGCCACGGTGCTCTACAGCAGGTTACCTCCCAACCTCCACCTCCCACCACTGTAGTTCCTCCACCTGCACCCCCTCCAGCCACTTTCCATCCTCCCCCTCCTATTACATATGCACCCCCTCCAGCCACTTTCCATCCTCCCCCTCCTATTACATACCAGCAACCTCCCCAGTACCAGCAACCTCCCCAGTACCAGACATCTCCCCACTTCCATCAACCTGCCCCGTACCAAACTCCTTCCCCGTACCAAACTCCTTCCCCGTACCAAACTCCTTCCCCATACAACTTTCCATCAACATCATCTGCTCCTACAGTCCCTGCCCAACCCTCCACTCCACCGCCCACCCCCTCTTCTGCCTCCCACATGTCCACCCATTCTGTAGCTTTTTCCACACCATCACCTCTAACTGTTCCTTCCCCACCACGATCCCAGTCCTCTCTCCACACTCCCATTGTCGAAGTGTCCCGCAGCCCCTCCAGCAGTATTTCCACCCCACACTACACAGATTTATGATGTGTTTTGTAATAAAAATGCCCAGTTGGTTTCAAACCTTTATTAAAAAAGTTTTTTTAACTTTAAAAACAGTTTACAAAAAAAAAATATTTTAAATAAAAGTTAAATTATTGTTTACACTGGTTGTCTGTCATTTCTTTCTGCGGCAAAATATGTTTAAAAAAAAGGTTAAATACAGGGTATTTAAAAGGTAAAAAGGTATTCAAAACCAGGTATATAACTGTGGGTAAATTTTAGATTTTTGCCACAGTTGTGTTCCTGGTTGTGTTTGAAGCAAAGTATTTCACCTAAAAAGTTGTGTTTATTGTTGGTGATTTCCTAACAATGTACACAACTTTTGTTAAAAGGTGAAATACTTTGCATAAAACACAACCAGGTACACACCTGTGGCCTAAAGCTAAAAATAGAGACCATGACAAGATAGCCAACTTTGGTTGGCAAAGGTATATACTGTTGGTACAGAAGGTACACAAGTTTGGTTAGGGCACAAATCTTTCACACTCTGTCATCCTGCCAGTGTACTCTGCCTTGAGGTGACATAAAGTATAGTGCAAAATTGTCCCTCATTACTGAAACCGTCACAGAACTTCTAGTGGTAATGTCATGGTAATCTTGCAAGGTGGTTTCTTCAGAGGTGTCCTCAATGGAAATGGGTTCCTTGCAGATAACAAAATTGTGGAGTACCACGCAAGCTTTGATCACCTCGTCAACAGTTTCTGTCTTGAGGTTGATCGCAGTCAATAGGACCCGCCATTTGGCTGTCAGAATACCAAAGGTACATTCAACCATTCTTCTTGCTCTTGTGAGGCGGTAATTAAAAATGCGTTTTGGTCTTGTCAATCCTCTGCTAGAGTACGGTTTCAAAAGGTGTTCTGACAGCTGGAAGGCTTCATCCCCTACACAGACAAATGGCATAGGTGGACCAGATGTTTGCGGCAGCGGTCTAGGTGGTGGGAACTGGAAGGTGTTTCCATACAGTTTACGCCCCATGGCAGACAGTTTGAAAACTTGAGTCATTGGAGCGGCCATAGGCCCCAATATCAACAGCAATAAATTTGTATTCCGCGTCAGCGATGGCCATGAGGACAATTGAAAAATATTTCTTGTAATTGAAATATTCCGATCCCGATCCGGCTGGCTTTACAATGCGGATATGTTTCCCGTCCACAGCGCCCAAGCAGTTGGGAAACTGACATATCTGTTGAAACTTGTCAGCAATTTCAATCCACCTCTCTGTTGTGGGCTCTGGTAAAAACTCTTCAGCTAAGGAGTCCCACAGTGCACGGCATGTGTACTTCACTATTCCAGATATGGTGGAAATCCCGAGTCTGTACTGGAAATGCAGTGACGAAAGGGATTCTCCAGTTGCAAGAAATCTGTGGGGAATTAAAAAACAATAAATTAGTTTTAAATCACAGCATTACATACCAAAACTCAGCTATAACACTTGGAGATACAAACTACCACCAACAAGATTGCATTGAAAGTGTGCTCTGATGCGATCACATCCAATAAATGTGGCTTACCTTAAAGTCACCATCAGACGCTCTGCGGGTGAAACAGAGAAGCGGCAATAGGTGTCCGCTTTTCTTATGAGGTGTGCAATGCGCTCCACCAAGTAATCAAAATTCTCCATTTTCATCCGAACATATCCAAAAAATTTATCCGGGTTTCGTCGAAGGTCCATGCAGAGTGTAGAATAGACCCCACGCATCATTCTCTTGGCTGTGATGGGGTGGATCCACAAACGTCGTCTACGATGCCTGATGCGCTGTTGTCTCGCTCTCTCCTTCTCCAGAACAATCATCCTCAAACGATTCGCCTCCGCTATAAAATCCGCCAAATTCTTCAAAATATTTCCAATCACAACATCCATCTTCGCCAGTAACTTGCTCTTCTCTCCAACCTGCACTTTCTCCTCTATAACCTGTCAAAGAAGGGCTGTAGGAACACGCTATATATAGTTTTCCAGTAGCCAATCCCGTTCGGAAGGCCACAAGGGTCAATTTTAAAAACCGGATCCGGCGTAATCCGTCGAAAAACGGATAGAAAAACGGATGAACCGGATGAGACGGATCCGGTTTTGTCTGTCAAGAACAAGACGGATCCGGCAGAAAACCGGATCCGGCACATCAGGTTTTACAAAACATTTGCTGGATCCGGCGTTCCGGCACGACGCTGGATCGCGCCTGACGCCGAAAACCTGATGTGTGAAAGTAGCCTAACGGAGACTCTCGGAAATATATTCCTTCATCGCAGCCCGTTCTGGACCCGAGAGGTTATACAAGCGGGCTTTGGGCAATTTAGCACCTGCAACCAGGTCAATGGCACAATCAAATGGGCAGTGTGGTGGTAAAACCTCAGCCTCTTTTTCGGAGAAAACGTCCGTATAATCTATCAGGCACTCCAGAATACCTTCTAGACCCACGGACGACACAGACACAGAAACAAGACATTTCTCAGAGCAATAGGGACCCCATTTAACAATGTCCCGAGATTCCCAATTAATCACAGGATTATGCAGATGTAACCAGGGGAACCCCAACACCAGTCCCGCAGGCAGGTTGTTCATTACAAAACATGAAATACGTTCCTGGTGCAAGGAACTCCCTTTAAGGAGAAACTCTTCAGTACAAAACATAATGTCATTCTTAACCAGTGGTGTTTTGTCAATAGCAACAATGTGAATCGGAGTCTCCAACCTAACTGTCCCTAACTTACACCTTGCCACCAAGTCAGAGTCAATAAAGTTCAATGATGAACCGCAATCCACGAAGGCAGAAGTGGATGTAGAGACACTCCCACAACAAAGTTCCACTTGAAACAACATTTTAGAGAAGGCAGAAAAGGGTACCCGAGAGCCTGGGTGACCTCCACGATAATCACCCGGGCTCAGTCGCTTGTTGGTTAGTGGCCGGGAGGGGCAATCCTTTTTCCAATGTCCAGACTCGCCACTGTGAAAACAGCATTTTCTCACGCGCCGTTGTCTCCTTTCTTCCTCCTTAAGGTCGATGGTTCCCATCTCCATGATTTTCAATGTAGAACTGGCTCCCCTTCCTTGGGAGAATAATGATGTCTCAGTTTGTATCACTCCCCTTGCCCGTAACCTGCGATCCATCTGGACGGCCTGTGTCATAGCCTCCTCCAGGGAATCAGGTGGGGGGTGGAGAGCCAAGGCGTCTTTCAGATGCTCAGACAGGCCTCTACGGAACAAGCCCCGGAGGGCGGCATCATTCCAGCAGACCTCAGCAGCCCAGCGTCTGAACTCGGAGCAAAACCACTCGGCTGAGTGTTTCCCCTGGCAAACATTCATCAACATGTCCTCAGCCATACGCATCCGATCAGGCTCATCATAAATATGCCCCAGGGCCTCAAAAAATGCATCCACAGTCATACGCTCAGGGGCCGTGGTAGGAAGGGAGAAAGCCCAAGCTTGGGGGGCTCCCCTTAACAGGGATATAATGACCCCCACTCTCTGACTTTCATCCCCAGAAGAGTGTGGTCGTAAGGAAAAAACAAAGCTTACAGCCCTCCTTGAAAACTGAATTCATTTTTATCTCCAGAAAAGGTATCAGGTAATTTAACCGGAGAGTCCGGGGAAATTAATGTAACATCCTGAGCGCCCCATGAAAGAACTCCCTGCACAGTGTCAGCGATCAGCTGCTGAGACTGAGCCAGGACTCTTTGTTCTCCAAGGAGTTTCTGAGACATCTGCGTCAGGTGCTTAACCTGTTCAGAAAGAGTGTGCATAGGATCCATCACCCACACAGGTGAATGGGAGCAGAGAGAAAAAAAATGGTATGGGTCAGTTATAATGTCAGAGACACCGCACTACTCTTGCTCATAGAGCCAGTGAGCGTGTCCTGAGTACAGAAGCAGTGCTAAAAGATACCTGTGGAGCGGGCAGCAGAGGTGACAATGCGTGCTTCACGCTAATAGTGTCAGGGTCCAGTCAGCACTGGAAAGTAAAGAGGCACGGGACCTGCGGACACTGAAAATGAGCAAGCTTGCACAGGACCTATGGTCATGTGACTGCAAGGGGCGTGGCTTAGCGTCCTGCTTTCAGATATGACAGGACTCCATACAACAACTCAGAGTCAGGCAAAAGAGAGGTCACAACAGTACGAGCAAAAGAGGCACTGGAGGGACAAACAGACGGGTAGTCAGACAAAGCCAAAGGTCATACACAAGAGGGCGACGTGGTACCAAGGGGACGAGCAGAGAGAAGTCGGGTCACAAGCAGAGAGTCATACACGAGAGGTAGCGCAGTACAAGAGGGTCAGGCAGAACTCGTAACAGGGGCAGAACCAGATCACAACCAAGCAGGCAACAAGTTATCAGGCACACGTATACAAGAGGTCACTTAACTCAGCCGAGGGCAGGAGTATAACTGACACCGGACCCAGGTCCAGTGAGCACGAAATAGCCTCCTTCTGCCAGAGAGAGGCAGCACAATTAACCCATCGTCTAACCAGGACGGGTCAAAGCGAAATCCCGTCCTGGATCATGACATAGAAACCTTTTTTCCTTTTTCCCCCGGTGGCCGCTGGGGTTTACTACAACTGTAGTTGTGTTGGTGCTGGTTTTGCCCCCGGTGGCCACTGGGGTTACTACACGTTTGAATTATCCAACAGGTGTGATTATCCAGCAGGTGCTCATATCGCAGTTGGTAATATTGTTCATTTTCTAACCAACCTTGGTGAAGACTGGACCTGTCTGGTGGAGAGGGGGTTCAGCTTGTCTGGAGCAGTGGAGTTGCTGCTGGATGCTGATCGGATCCTTTCTCTGTTGCTTGGAGCATTTGCAGCAGAGGAAAGCTAAGTTTTAGGTTTTAGTTGCTTTAACCCCGTGTTGTCTGTTTTATTTTCCTTTGTGTGTTATTGCGTGCAGTTCACTTTTTCCCTGTCTCACCTCCTGGGGAGGGGGTTGGGGGTTTAGCTCAGGGCTAAACAGGAGATAGCGACAGGTTGGGGACTTGGGCCTCACTACCTTCAAGTGTACCCTCCTGCTTTTTTCCCAACTGCCCCGTGACATTATTACCAACCCTCCATTTTTTTCTGGTGAGCCATGGCTCTAATGCAGACCTGTCTCCAATTGCTGCAGACCCCCACTGAGGAGCGTGCGGTGCTCTGTGGTGTGGTGGAGCAACAGCTGCAGCAGTGGGAGGGGTACGGGGCCTCAGCTCAGATGCAGGCTCAACCAGAGCCCAAGTTATCTCTCCCAGACAGGTTTTCGGGAGGGAGAGAGAATTTTTTGTTTTTTTCAGGAGGCCTGCAATCTACACTTCAGGTCCGCCCCATTCATTAGGGAGTGAGGTACAGCGGGTGGGATTCATTATAGCCCTCTGTGAAGGTGATCTCTTATCCTGGGCCTTCTCCCTGCCGGCCGATTCACCATCTCTACGGTCGGTGGACGAGTTTTTTGCGGCTTTGGCGAATATGCCCCCTGGGGTCCTTGTTAAGGAGGAGGACTCACAGGTGCAGGTGGATGAGCCCAGGCAGGTGGAAGGAGTTGGTTCCCCAGCGGTGTTGCCTGCGGATCGTCGTGATGTGGGGGCATGTTTTAGCTGTGGGCAGACTGGTCATGTTTTCAGGGTCTGCCCAGCGAGCACCAAATCTTCTGTACCATCTAAGGAGCTGCGCCCCCTGGTCGTTTGGAGGGAGGCGACCAGGGAGTGTATGTTTCCTCCATTTTGTCCTCTCAGTGTTCTATGTCAGCAGAGGTGGTGGTTGGTGGGGTACCTGAGGGCATACCGGTGTTTGTGGACAGTGGAGCGGTAGTCAATCTGGTGGATGCTCACTTTGTCCAGACACATGGCCTGAAGTGTAGGACGCTGGCCAAACCTCTAAGCGTCCAGGCCATTCACTCTGTCCCACTGAGCCAGGGTAGGTTGACCCAAGTCGTAGAAAACATACATCTGCGCATAGGGACTCAGCATGAAGAGTCCCTGTCATGCTATGTCTTTGGGGAATGCCATCACCTATCGTTTTAGGCCTCCCTTGGTTAGAAAAACACAACCCGGTCATAGATTGGCGGTCTTGGGAAGTAGTCAGCTGGGATCAGTCATGTAAGGGCTGCTACCCAGGGGCTACTGTCTCTGCCGTCTTTCTACAACCATCACCTTCTTCTCCAGTGGGGGCAGCAGAAGTGCTGCCAGGGAGTAGGGGCAAGTCTCTACCCTCACCACATGCTAACCCTGGGTGTCGGAGTCCTCTAAGGAGAAGGGGTCCGAGGAGAGTGGTGACTCCTTCTGAGCATTGTGGGGGTGTGAGTGTGATGACACAGGGGGACGCCTCTGTTGTCAGTCCTTTGAAGAGTTCACCATTTTGTGGCAAATGCATGAATGGTAATAAATAGTGTTGAGCATTCTGATACCGCAAATATCAGGTATCGGCCGATATTCGCGGTATCGGAATTCCAATACCGAGTAACGATATTTTTACAATGTCGAATACCGGAATTGGAAGTTCCCATAATGCTATCAGCCAGTTGAGTTAGCCATGTTAACTAATGGTATGGCTGAGATTGGCTGCTGAAATGATGTCATCATGATGCGCGGTCTGTGCGGGCCTGCCGGGGGTCTGTGCGGGCCTGCCGGGGGTCTGTGCGGGCCTGCCCGGGGGTCATTACAGGCCTGCCGGGGGTCTGTGCGGGCCTGCCAGGGGTTGTGTGTGTGTGCAGGCATCGTCCGAAGGGACCACAAGTCCCATCGGGCTATGCCTGCTACAATGACAGTGATTGACACATTAGCCAATGATGGGACAGTAGTAGTCCCATCATCCGGCTAATGTGTTGAATGTAAAAAAAAAAAACATACATACTACATATATACTACATTCATACAACATACATACTACATACATACTACATTCATACAACATACATACATACTACATACATACTACATATATACTATATTCATACAACATACATACATACAAACTACATAATACATACTAAATATATGCTACATTCATACAACATACATACATACTGCATAATATGTTATGATTGAGTCACCGAGGAGGAAAAAACAAAACACAAGCTCAGCCCAGAAAATCAGAGAGGTTGGAAACTAGCGGATTGCAGACCCCTAATCCTATCACACAACTAGCAGTAGCCGTGGAGTGTTCCTACGGTGATCCTAGACACCTCTTCACAGCCGGAGATCTAAATAAGCCTAAAGAGAGAAAAGGGAAAAACTGACTGCCCCAGAGCAGACCCCAAAGCATTAGGCAGCCCCCAACATATAATGACGGTGAAACGAGATGAAAACACTAACACAGATAGAAAGATAGGTTGAGCAACCAATGGGACCCAAGCTAACTAAAAAGGACAGGACAGAAAAGCTGCTGTCTGCAATCCGAGAAAACCCTGCTAAAAATATTACCAACACAACTGATAAGCAAAAAGGACCCTAAAGTCACTAGACTTCAAACCCTATATCAGCACTCAGAATATTCTGAAAGCAGAGCAAAAGAGAACACAGGTCAAGGAATAAGAATCCAGCACATCCCCGGCCGGGGATGGCTGAACTCAAAAAACAAGGTAAACTGTTGTGAGTTCATTTTTCCCTTCACCATTGAGGTCTGATGAACTCCCTCCTCTGGTGAAGGAAGGTAGTGAGGCTGATTACCAAACACCTGGGCAGCTAGATGATTGAGAACTGGATATAAGGCAGCCGACGCCCTTCTGCCTTGCTGGTGATCCTGCTGGATTCTTGGAGACCAGTCTGATTCCTGCGTCTCAAAGCTAAGTTTTTCTGCTCTGCTTTGTACACTTCAGTTTTGTTTTTGTTTTGCCTTGTTTTTTGGGAGTTCTGCCATCCCCGGCCGGGGGTGAGCTGAATTCCATTTTTGTCTCTGATCTGTTGATCTTTTGCTCTCTCTTCAGAATATATCGGAGTGCTGATATAGTCTTTTGAAGCCTAGCAACTTCAGGGCCTGTTTTTCCTATCAGTCGGTTGGCACATTTTGGATAGGGTTTTTGCGGATGGCAGACAGCATCTTTCCTATCCTGTCCTATTTAGTTAGCATAGGCCCCATCATTTGCTCAACCTATCTTTCTATCTGTGTTAGTGTTTTCATCTTGCTTCACCGTCATTATATATTGGGGGCTGCCTATTGCTTTGGGGTCTGCTCTGGGGCAGTTTAGTATTTCCCCTTTCTGTCTTTAGGCTATGTAGTTCTCCGGCTGTGATCGAGGGGTCTAGGGCACCGTAGGAACCCCCCATGGCTACTGCTAGTTGTTGTGGATAGGTTCAGGGGTCAGCAATCCGATAGCTGCCAACCTCTCTGTTTTTTTCTGGACTTAGCTAGTATTTTGTTTTTTTCCTCCTTCGGTGACTCATCATAACAGTAAACAAAACCAAAACTAATAAGTTCAATAGCAGAGCAAAAACTTATCTTTGGGAAGCAGGAATCAGACTGGTCTCCAAGAATCCAGCAGAGAAATCACCAGCCACTCAGAAGGGCGTTGGCTGCCTTATATCCAATCTGAAGTTCCTGTTACCCAGTCACAATCCACCTGGTCAGGTGTTTGGTTTCTTTCATCCAAATCAGCCTCACTACCTTCCTTCACCAGAAGAGGGAGATCCTCGGACACAAAAGGTGAATGTACAGATGAGCTCACAACAGTACCTCCCCCTTGAGGAGGGGTCACCGAACCCTCATCCAAGCCACCAGGCCGATCAGGATGAGTCCGATGAAAAGCACGCACCAATCTTTCGGCATGAATATCAGAGGCAGAGACCCAAGAATTATCCTCCTGACCATAACCCTTCCACTTAACCAAATACTGGAGTCTCCGTCTAGCCAGACGGGAATCCAGCATCTTCTCTACCTCATATTCCATGTTACCTTCAACCAACACAGGGTCAGGAGGTGCCGCCATAGGAACCACTGGTTCAACAAACCTCTTCAACAAGGACTTATGAAACACATTATGAATCTTAAATGTGACAGGAAGAGCCAACCGAAAAGAGACCGGATTAACAATCTCCAAAATCTTGTAAGGTCCAATAAATCTAGGTTTAAACTTTGGAGAAGCCACTTTCATAGAGATATTCTTTGATGACAACCAGACCATATCACCCACCTTAAACCGGGGACCAAAGGTCCTATGCCGGTTAGAAAACCGCGGGGCCTTTTCCTGGGAGAGAGACAACTTATCCACCACTTGGTCCCAAATCTGCTGCATTCTTTCCACCACAGTGTCAACCCCTGGACAGGCAGAAGACTCCACCTGCCCTGAAGAAAATCGAGGATGAAACCCAAAGTTACAGAAAAGGGTGACATCAAAGTGGCAGAACTAGCTCTATTATTTAAAGCAAATTCGGCCAAGGGTAAAAATGAGACCCAATCATCCTGATCATCAGATATAAAACATCTCAAATACGCCTCCAAAGTCTGGTTTGTTCTCTCCGTCTGCCCATTGGTCTGAGGGTGAAATGCAGAGGAGAAGGACAACTGAATTCCCAACTTGGAACAAAAGGTCCTCCAGAATCTAGAGACAAACTGAAATCCTCTGTCCGATACAATGTCCTCAGGAATCCCGTGCAAGCGAACCACCTGTTGCAAAAACAAGGGTACCAACTCTGAGGAAGATGGCAACTTAGGGAGTGGTACAAGATGGACCATCTTAGAGAATCTATCACAAATCACCCAGATAACAGTCATCCTCTGAGAGACAGGCATATCAGAAATAAAATCCATTGAAATATGGGTCCATGGCCTCCTGGGCACCGGCAAAGGCATCAACAACCCACTAGAATGAGTACAAGGCTTATATCGGGAGCAACTCCCACAGGACTGCACAAAATTTCTGACATCACGAGACAAGGCAGGCCACCAAAAAGACCGACTCACCAAATCTCTAGTACCAAAAATACCTGGATGACCAGCCAACGCGGAGCAATGAACCTCAGACATCACTTTCCTCCTCCACTGGTCAGGAACATACAACCTACCACTGGGACAACGCTCAGGCTTATCCTCCTGAAACTACTCCAGAGCACGTCTCAAATCAGGCGAGATGGCAAAAAGAACCACCCCCTCACCTAAGATTATAGCAGGCTTGGTCACAATAGGAGAATCAGCCAAAAAACTCCTAGAAAGGGAATCAGCCTTAACGTTCTTAGTGCCCGGAAGAAAGGAGAACACAAAATCAAAACGTGTGAAAAACAAGGCCCACCTGGCCTGTCTCGGATTCAAGCGTTTAGCCGACTCAAGGTAGATCAAATTCTTGTGGTCAGTGAGAACCACAACTTGATGTCTAGCTCCCTCCAACCAATGTCTCCACTCCTCAAATGCCCACTTCATGGCCAACAGTTCTCGATTTCCCACATCATAGTTGCGTTCCGAAGGAGAGAACTTTCGGGAAAAGAAGGGACAGGGGTTCATTTTAGATGTTACAGGATCTTTTTGGGACAAAACAGCTCCTGCACCAGTCTCTGAAGCATCCACCTCCACCTGAAATGGAAGTGAGACATCAGGTTGTCGCAAAACCGGAGAAGAAGTGAACCTCCACTTCAGCTCCTGAAAAGAAGAAACAGCCTCTGGAGACCAATTCAGCAAATCAGCGCCCTTCTTAGTCAAATCAGTCAATGGTTTGGCAATAACAGAAAAATTGGCTATAAACTTACGATAAAAATTAGCAAAACCCAAAAACTTCTGGAGAGCGTTCAAAGAAGTGGGCTGAACCCAATCATAAATGGCCTGTACCTTGGCAGGGTCCATTTCAATAGTTGACGGAGACAAAATAAATCCCAAAAATGAAATCCTCTGTACACCAAAAAGACATTTCGATCCCTTAACATACAGGGAGATTTCCCTCAAAATCCGGAACACAGTCCTAACATGTTCCACATGAGAGTCCCAATCCCTGGAAAAGATCAAAATATCATCCAAATAGATGATCAGAAACTTATCCACAAAATCCCGGAAAATATCATTCATGAAGCACTGGAAGACAGAGGGGCGTTAGTGAGCCCAAAAGGCATCACCAGGTACTCAAAATGTCCCTCCGGAGTATTAAACGCTGTTTTCCATTCATCCCCATGCTTAATGCGAATAAGATTATACGCCCCCCTGAGGTCAAGCTTGGTAAACCAGCAATCACCTTCAACTCTAGAAAATAGGTCAGAAATCAGGGGTAGCGGATACTGATATTTAACAGTAATTTTGTTAAGGGAGCGATAGTCAATACAGGGCCTTAATGAACATCCTTCTTGTCCACAAAAAAAACCAGCACCCAAGGGTGAAGAGGATGGTCTAATATGACCCTTCTCCAACGACTCCTTAATATAAGAACGCATAGCCTCATGTTCGGGTACAGATAAATTAAAAAGTCGACCCTTGGGAAATTTACACCCCGGACTCGGTTCAATTGCACAGTCATAACTCCTATGAGGAGGCAAAGACGCAGACTTACTCTCACTAAACACATCATAAAAATCAGCCAAATAGTCAGGAACCTCATGCGACTGGGGAGAGGTGGAGAAAACAGGAGTGTCACTAAGAGCACACCAACAACCCCAACTCACCACAGACACAGATTTCCAATCCAAAACTGGATTATGGATTTGCAACCAAGGGAACCCCAGCACAATGGTATCATGCAAATGATGCAACACCAAAAATCTGCAATTACCACCTGGGTCCAAAACTGAGGTTTATTCTTCGCCAAAGGAGTAGCATCAATACCCCTCAAAGGAATAGGCGTCCGCAGGGGTGTCATAGGGAAACCACAACACAATGTTTAGCAAAATCCAAATCCATTAGGTTCAAGGCCGCTCCTGAATCCACAAAGGCTTTAGCAGAAAATGTGGACAGGGAGCAGATCAGAGTAATTGCCAGAAGAAACTTAGGTTGTACACCACCTACAGCAAATGTGTGTGCAAATTGTTTTTCTCGTTTAGGGCAGACAGAAATAATATGAGAGGCATCTCCACAGAAAAAACACAGCTTATTACGCCTTCTAAACACCTGACGTTGCGCCCTAGACAAAACTCTATCACATTGCATAGGTTCAGACATTTGTTCAACAGGTGGCAACATTTCCCGTGTAATTTTACGTTCCCGTAAACGCCGATCAACCTGAATGGCTAATGACATAGAATCGTCAAGACCAGAGGGAACAGGAAATCCCACCATAGTATCTTTTACGGTTTCTGACAAACCCTTCCGAAAGAGAGCTGCCAAGGCACCATCATTCCAAGTGGTGAGGACTGCCCACTTTCGGAATTTTTGACAGTACAGTTCTGCAGAATCTTGACCCTGGCTCAATGCCAACAGGGTCTTTTTAGCTTGATCAATCGCATTAGGTTCATCATACAACAACCCCAAGGCCTGAAAAAATGCATCCACATTAGTTAGAATAGGATCATCTGGTACTAAAGAAAACACCCAATCCTGGGGATCGCCGCGCAGCAAGGAGATGACAATTTTAACCTGCTGCACAGAGCTCCCCGATGAGTTAGGCTTCAAGGCAAGAAATAATTTACAATTATTCTTAAAATTCAAAAATTTAGACCGATCCCCAAAAAACACATCAGGAGTGGGGATTTTTGGTTCAGCAGCGTGTGAATGAACAAGATAGGCAGAAATTCCTCGAGCTTCAGCAGCAAGCTGCTCCACACGATCAGACAATTGCTTAAACTCCATCAGAAAAAAAAAATATTCCTCCTATGGCCTCAGAGAAAAAGAGGAAAAAATACGGCCTCAGAGAAAAAGAGGAAAAATTATACACAAAAATAAAATTCTGACACTTCTTTTTATATTTTATTTTTTTTTAACAATTCCTTCCTGCTTTTGAGTACCCTAGAATCTGCAGTATGGCTGGTGATTCTGTTATGATTGAGTCACCGAGGAGGAAAAAACAAAACACAAGCTCAGCCCAGAAAATCAGAGAGGTTGGAAACTAGCGGATTGCAGACCCCTAATCATATCACACAACTAGCAGTAGCAGTGGAGTGTTCCTACGGTGATCCTAGACTCCGCTTCACAGCCGGAGATCTAAATAAGCCTAAAGAGAGAAAAGGGAAAAACTGACTGCCCCAGAGCAGACCCCAAAGCAATAGGCAGCCCCCAACATATAATGACGGTGAAACAAGATGAAAACACTAACACAGATAGAAAGATAGGTTGAGCAAATGATGGGGCCCAATCTAACTAAAAAGGACAGGACAGAAAAGCTGCTGTCTGCAATCTGAGAAAACCCTGCTAAAAATATTACCAACACAACTGATAAGCAAAAAGGACCCTGAAGTCACTAGACTTCAAACCCTATATCAGCACTCAGAATATTCTGAAAGCAGAGCAAAAGAGAACACAGATCAATGAATAAGAATCCAGCACATCCCCGGCCGTGGATGGCTGAACTCAAAAAACAAGGTAAACAAAACCAAAACTAATAAGTTCAATAGCAGAGCAAAAACTTATCTTTGGGAAGCAGGAATCAGACTGGTCTCCAAGAATTCAGCAGAGAAATCACCAGCCACTTAAAAAGGCGTCGGCTGCCTTATATCCAATCTGAAGTTCATGTTACTCAGTCACAATCCACCTGATCAGGTGTTTGGTTTCTTTCATCCAAATCAGCCTCACTACCTTCCTTCACCAGAAGAGGGAGATCCTCGGACACAAAAGGTGAATGTACAGATGAGCTCACAACAATAATACATACATACTACATATATACTACATTCATACAACATACATACATACTACATACATACTACATATATACTAAATTCATACAACATACATACATACTACATAATACATACTACATATATACTACATTCATACAACATACACACATACTACATATATACAACATTCATACAGCATACGTACTACATAATACATACATACTACATATATACTGCATTCATACAACATACACACATACCTACTACATACTGCATACATACTACATATATACAACATTCATACAGCATACATACTACATAATATATACATACTACATATATTCTACATTCATACAACATACACACATACTACATACATACTACATATATACAACATTCATACAGCATACATACTACATATATACTACATTCATACAACATACATACTACATACATGCTACATATATACAACATTCATACAGCATACATACTACATAATACATACATACTACATATATACTACATTCATACAACATACATACATACTACATACATACTACATATATACTACATTCATACAACATACATACATACTACATACATACTACATATATACTACATTCATACAACATACATACATACTACATACTACATACTTACTACATACATACATACATACTTACTACATACATACAACATACATACAACATGCTACATACATACAACATGCATACTACATACAATACATTCATACAATACATACATAAAGACATACAGTACATATAACATAGAGTACATACTCACCATCACTTGTCACTTTCATCCCCGAAGCCAGTGTCATCTCACTGTAAAAAATATTAAAATAACAAACAAGCAATATACTCCCTGATCCGCAGAAATCCACGCGTGTCCCACGACGATCTCCTGCAGTGCATCACTGAGAGGTTACTATAGTTCACTGGTCTCACTTTGTGGCAAAAGCTGCGTGGGAACTTTCTCACACAGCAATGCCAAAAGTGAGACTAGGTACTAGATTTTACAGTGACGGAGAAATACAGTGCGGAAGGATACCTACCTCCCGTCTGTTAGCGTGGGTGGTCAGGAGCGGGAGCTCCGAGAGTGGACCCTCTGGGCCGTGGCACCGAGGGACCCCGGGCGAGCTGCCAGGTGGAACCGACCCCTATACAGGGACCGTTAGGAGCAGGCCCAGGGGTTCGAGTACCACGGTAGCCGGTACCGAGAGGGGCGGCTCAGGATGGACCGGAGTAAGACTGAGACTGGAGTAGGACGGCAGGAGCACTGAAGACAGGACTGGAGTAGGACGGCAGGAACACAAGGCAGGACTGGAGTAGGACGGCAGGAACAGTGAAGGCAGGACTGGAGTAGGACGGCAGGAACACAAGGCAGGACTGGAGAAGGACGACAGGAACACGGGTAGCAGGACTGAGAAGCTGCTGTGAGGAGCAGCCGAGACAGGAACTGCAGGAGCAGAGTGTGCACGATGGAGCGAGGCCAGAGTGTCAGGAAACACAACGATCAGGCGCCTCCCTCAGGGGGAAGCGGCCTGATATGGCCCCGTCTGGTCAGCCATTGGTCCAAATGTGCTTCCGGGTCAGGGCACAGCCGGAGCATAAGAAGCAGGAAGGAGGCGCGGCCGCGGCCTATGGCGCATGCGCATAGCATGCAGGGAAGGCATCGGTCGCGGGTCTGTCTCAGGTGACCGCCGCGGCCGTCGGGTGGAGAGAGGCTGCGGCGTGGGAGCGGAGGGCGACTGCGGCGTGGGAGCGGAGGCCGGGTGAGTATGGCGGAGCGGTGTAACAGTACCCCCTCCCCTAAGCCGCCCCCCCGGAGATTAACAAGAAACCTCTTGAGGATACGGGGAGCATTAATATTCTCCCGAGGCTCCCAGGATCTCTCCTCAGGACCAAAGCCCTTCCAATCAACGAGAAAGAGAGTCCTACCTCTAACCCTTTTCACAGCGAGGATGTCCTGCACTTCAAAAACGTTGTCGGCACCCACCGGCTGAGGACCAAGATCAAGTGAGGAATGGAAACGATTCAGCACCACAGGCTTCAGGAGAGAGACGTGAAAGGTGTTCGGGATCCGGAGCGAAGCAGGCAACCTCAATTTGTAGGCAACTTCGTTAATACGTCCCAGAATTTCAAACGGACCGATGTAGCGTGGACCCAACTTGTAGGAGGGCAGTTTTAGTCGGACGAATTTGGAGGAGAGCCAGACCTTGTCGCCAACACGATACGGAGAAGAATCCAACCTCTTTTTGTCTGCATAGTTCTTCATCTGATCAGCGGAACTCTTGAGTGATGTGTTGGTCTCAGCCCAAATCTTAGAAAATTCCGAGGACAAGGCATTGGCCGCGGGTACCTCAGAGGCAGGGGTTATCGGAAGAGGGACACCAGGATGTCTGCCAAAAACAATGAAAAACGGAGACTTGGCCGAAGACTCACCAGCATGGTTGTTATAAGCGAACTCTGCCCAGGGGAGTAAGCTGACCCAATCGTTCTGGTGGGCGTTAGAGAAGTGGCGTAAGTATCCCGTAAGCGTCTGGTTGGTACGCTCTACTTGTCCGTTGGACTGTGGATGGTAGGCCGAGGAGAAGTCGAGGGAAACGTTCATAAGCTTACAAAGCGAACGCCAGAACTTGGAGGTAAACTGAACCCCTCGGTCAGACACAATGCGTCGAGGTAGTCCATGAAGCCTGAAGACTTGATGAATGAAGATCTCGGCCAGCTCCGGCGCTGAGGGAAGACCGGGCAGAGGGATGAAGTGAGCCATCTTGGAAAAACGATCCACCACCACCAGAATGACTGAGCAGCCCGCAGAGCAGGGTAGGTCGGTGATGAAATCCATGGCGATGTTCTCCCAAGGAACCGTAGGGACAGGCAACGGAAGCAACAAGCCAGACGGAGATCTCCGTGGTACCTTGTTCTTTGCACAGGATGGACAAGAAGCCACAAAATCGAGTACATCTTGGCGAAGTGAGGGCCACCAGTAGTGACGTTTGATAAGATCAAGGGTCTTCTTAGTTCCGGCATGGCCGGCCAGTTTGGAGGAGTGCCCCCATAGAAGAACCTTTTGCTTGAGATTCTCTGGCACAAGCGTCTTGCCAGGCGGAGGAGTAAGCCAGTTCACTGGTGCCACGGTGATGATCCTAGTGGGATCAATGATATGTGACGGTTCCTCCGTGGATTCGTGTGGTTGGAAGACCCTGGACAGGGCGTCGGCTTTGGAATTCTTGCTGCCGGGATGGAATCGGAGCTCGAAATCAAATCGGGCAAAAAATAAAGACCATCTGGCCTGGCGAGGGTTTAGTCTCTGGGCAGACTGGAGATAGGCCAGATTCTTGTGGTCCGAGAAGATGACAAAAGGATGGACAGCTCCTTCCAGGAGGTGGCGCCATTCCTCCAAGGCCAACTTGATGGCCAAAAGTTCCCGGTCACCGATCGAGTAGTTACACTCGGATGGAGAAAAGGCCTTCGAGAAGAAGCCACAAGGGTGCAGGCGACCGGAGGCGGTTCTCTGGGACAGCACCGCCCCGGCACCAGTCGAGGAAGCGTCCACCTCGAGTACAAAAGGTCGATCGCTCTCAGGGCGATGCAGGACCGGAGCCGTGGAGAAAGCCCGTTTTAGGGACAGAAAGGCCTCCTCTGCCTCAGGAGACCAATCCTTGGAAGTAGACCCTTTACGGGTGAGCACAGAAATGGGTCTTGTGATCGCGGAGAAGTGGGAGACAAATTGCCGGTAATAGTTGGCGAACCCGAGGAATCGTTGTATCGCCTTTAATCCGACGGGGCGAGGCCATTTGAGGATGGCAGACAACTTCTCGGGATCCATCCTTAGACCAGCGTCGGAGATAATGTATCCCAGAAATGGCAGAGAGGTCTGTTCGAAGAGACATTTCTCGATCTTTGCATACAGACGGTTCTCCCGAAGACGCTGAAGCACCAGGCGGACACTCTTTCTGTGGGACGAGAGGTCCGGCGAGAAGACGAGGATGTCGTCTAAGTACACGACCACACAGGAGTACAAGAGATCCCGGAAGATCTCGTTGACGAACTCTTGAAAGACTGCAGGAGCATTGCAAAGACCGAAGGGCATGACCAGGTACTCGTAATGGCCATCTCGAGTGTTGAAAGCGGTCTTCCACTCGTCACCTGCACGGATACGGACCAGATTGTAGGCTCCTCTGAGGTCCAGCTTAGTAAAGACCCGAGCCCCTCTGAGACGGTCAAACAGTTCCGGAATGAGTGGAAGAGGGTACCTGTTCTTGATGGTAATCTCATTCAAGCCCCTATAGTCAATGCATGGCCGTAGAGTCCCGTCCTTCTTTTTGACGAAGAAGAACCCGGCTCCCGCGGGCGAAGAGGATTTCCGTATAAAGCCTTTGGCGAGGTTCTCTCGGACGTACTCGGACATGGCGGTGGTCTCCACGGGAGACAGAGGGTAGATTCTGCCCCTTGGGGGGGTTGAACCAGAAACAAGTTCAATTGGGCAGTCAAACGGCCGGTGTGGAGGGAGGACCTCTGCTTCCTTCTTATCAAAAACATCGGCGTAGGAGCTGTAAGCTGGAGGAAGACCCGGGAGGTCTGGAGGTGACCGTGGAGCGGCCGCCAGGCGGACAGGAGTCAGACAGCGAGCTTGGCACGGGTGCCCCCAGCGGAGTATCTCCCCAGAAGACCAGTCGAGAACAGGCTGATGAGTCCTTAACCATGGAAGACCGAGTAGAATGGCGTGAGAGAGCTTAGGTAAAACGTAAAAGGCTATCTTCTCTCGATGTAAGGCTCCGATTTGCAATTCCACCTCTTCAGTGACCAAGGTGACGGTCACCTGTAGCGGTTTGCCATCCACGGTGGCAATCTGAATTGGGTTAGATAGAGTGACTACAGGAATTTGGTATTTGTCTACCTCTTCCGGCCGAATGAAGTTACCCGCTGAGCCCGAATCCACGTAGGCCACCTCGGAACCACGCCTCCCTCCTGAAACCAAAAGCACAGAAATCGTAAGGAGTTGAGAGGAATCATCATCATCACCTAGGAAGGCCTCTCTTACCTGACCTAGGTGGAGTCGTTTCCCTGTCTCTTAGGACAAGTGCGGATATAGTGTGACGAATGACCGCAATAGAGGCACAAACCTTGTGCCCGTCTCTCTCTCTGACGTAACTCGGCCAACCTGAGATGATCTATCTGCATGGGCTCACCCGAAGAGAGGGAAGAAGATCCGACTGAACGTGAGCTGGCCGACTGAGTGAAAGGAGGAACTGACCTGGAGGAGCGCCTGTCTCTCACTGACTCCCGAGCGCGCTCCAGGAAGCGCAGGTCAATGCGGGTAGCCAGCGAGATAAGGTCCTCTAAGGTGGACGGGGTACCTTGACCAGCGAGTTCATCCTTTATTTTACTAGAAAGACCGCGCCAGAATGCCCCCACCAAAGCTGCGTTATTCCAGCCGAGCTCAGAGGAAATAGTGCGAAAGCGAATAGCGTACTGTCCGACCGTGAGAGAGCCCTGGTGTAAGTTAAAGAGTGACTCAGTGAGAGAGGCTAACCGGCCCGGCTCATCGAAAACCTTACGAAACGTATCCAGGAAAACCGGGAGACTCGAAACGACCGGGTCGTCACGTTCCCAGAGCGGGTTTACCCAAGAAAGGGCCTCTCCCTCCAGATGGGACATGATGAAGGCCACTTTGGCCCGGTCCGAGGGATATTGCTGTGGCAGCCATTCAAAGTGGAGACTACACTGATTTAAGAACCCCCTACAGAGCTTGGGATCCCCGGTGAAATGAGGCGGCTTGGCGAGGCGGGGCGTCGGATGAGCAGCAGACGCAGGGGGAGGAGTCGGCACTGCAGCGGCAGCCTGGAGGGCCGACAAGCGACTATCAAAGGAGGCCATGTAGGACAAAATGTGGGTTTGAGTATCTTGCTGCTGGCCCAGCTCCTGTTGGAGACTGGCCAGCTGAGTGGCATTTCCAGGATCGGCCACCTGTAAGGCCGACAAACGGGTGTCCATCGACTTCATGATTGACATAATGCGCCCCTGATTCTCCCGTAGGAATAGCAACTCTTTCTGGGTAGCAGCCGTAGTACCGGCGGAGTCCATGGCCTGATCGTACTGTTAGCGTGGGTGGTCAGGAGCGGGAGCTCCGAGAGTGGACCCTCTGGGCCGTGGCACCGAGGGACCCCGGGCGAGCTGCCAGGTGGAACCAACCCCTATACAGGGACCGTTAGGAGCAGGCCCAGGGGTTCGAGTACCACGGTAGCCGGTACCGAGAGGGGCGGCTCAGGATGGACCGGAGTAAGACTGAGACTGGAGTAGGACGGCAGGAGCACTGAAGACAGGACTGGAGTAGGACGGCAGGAACACAAGGCAGGACTGGAGTAGGACGGCAGGAACAGTGAAGGCAGGACTGGAGTAGGACGGCAGGAACACAAGGCAGGACTGGAGAAGGACGACAGGAACACGGGTAGCAGGACTGAGAAGCTGCTGTGAGGAGCAGCCGAGACAGGAACTGCAGGAGCAGAGTGTGCACGATGGAGCGAGGCCAGAGTGTCAGGAAACACAACGATCAGGCGCCTCCCTCAGGGGGAAGCGGCCTGATATGGCCCCGTCTGGTCAGCCATTGGTCCAAATGTGCTTCCGGGTCAGGGCACAGCCGGAGCATAAGAAGCAGGAAGGAGGCGCGGCCGCGGCCTATGGCGCATGCGCATAGCATGCAGGGAAGGCATCGGTCGCGGGTCTGTCTCTGGTGACCGCCGCGGCCGTCGGGTGGAGAGAGGCTGTGGCATGGGAGCGGAGGGCGACTGCGGCGTGGGAGCGGAGGCCGGGTGAGTATGGCGGAGCGGTGTAACACCGTCATTGTATTCCTGGTGCCCCTAGAGAGCGGTCGCATCAGCTGATGCTGCTGTTCTCCACGGGAGATCGTCGTGGGACACTTGTGGATTTCTGCAGATCAGGGAGTATATTGCTTGTTTGTTATTTTAATATTTTTTTCAGATGACACTGGCTTCGGGGATCAAAGTGACAAGTGATGGTGAGTATGTACTCTATGTTATATGTACTGTAAGTCTATATGTATGTATTGTATGAATGAATTGTATGTAGTATGTAGTACAGTATGTATGTAGCATGTATGTTGTATGTCTGTTGCATTTTTTTGTATGTTGTATGTCTGTAGTATGTACAGTGGGGCAAAAAAGTATTTAGTCAGTCAGCAATAGTGCAAGTTCCACCACTTAAAAAGATGAGAGGCATCTGTAATTTACATCATAGGTAGACCTCAACTATGGGAGACAAACTGAGAAAAAAAAATCCAGAAAATCACATTGTCTGTTTTGTTTTCATTTTATTTGCATATTATGGTGGAAAATAAGTATTTGGTCAGAAACAAAATTTCATCTCAATACTTTGTGATATATCCTTTGTTGGCAATGACAGAGATCAAATGTTTTCTGTAAGTCTTCACAAGGTTGCCACACACTGTTGTTGGTATGTTGGCCCATTCCTCCATGCAGATCTCCTCTAGAGCAGTGATGTTTTTGGCTTTTCACTTGGCAACACGGACTTTCAACTCCCTCCAAAGGTTTTCTATAGAGTTGAGATCTGGAGACTGGCTAGGCCACTCCAGGACCTTGAAATGCTTCTTACGAAGCCACTCCTTCGTTGCCCTGGCGGTGTGCTTTGGATCATTGTCATGTTGAAAGACCCAGCCACGTTTCATCTTCAATGCCCTTGCTGATGGAAGGAGGTTTGCACTCAAAATCTCACGATACATGGCCCCATTCATTCTTTCATGTACCCGGATCAGTCGTCCTGGCCCCTTTGCAGAGAAACAGCCCCAAAGCATGATGTTTCCACCACCATGCTTTACAGTAGGTGTGGTGTTTGATGGATGCAACTCAGTATTCTTTTTCCTCCAAACACGACAAGTTGTGTTTCTACCAAACAGTTCCAGTTTGGTTTCATCAGACCATAGGACATTCTCCCAAAACTCCTCTGGATCATCCAAATGCTCTCTAGCAAACTTCAGACGGGCCCGGACATGTACAGGCTTAAGCAGTGGGACACGTCTGGCACTGCAGGATCTGAGTCCATGGTGGCGTAGTGTGTTACTTATGGTAGGCCTTGTTACATTGGTCCCAGCTCTCTGCAGTTCATTCACTAGGTCCCCCAGCGTGGTTCTGGGGTTTTTGCTCACCGTTCTTGTGATCATTCTGACCCTACGGGGTGGGATTTTGCGTGGAGCACCAGATCGAGGGAGATTATCAGTGGTCTTGTATGTCTTCCATTTTCTAATTATTGCTCCCACAGTTGATTTCTTCACTCCAAGCTGGTTGGCTATTGCAGATTCAGTCTTCCCAGCCTGGTGCAGGGCTACAATTTTGTTTCTGGTGTCCTTTGACAGCTCTTTGGTCTTCACCATAGTGGAGTTTGGAGTCAGACTGTTTGAGGGTGTGCACAGGTGTCTTTTTATACTGATAACAAGTTTAAACAGGTGCCATTACTACAGGTAATGAGTGGAGGAAAGAGGAGACTCTTAAAGAAGAAGTTACAGGTCTGTGAGAGCCAGAAATCTTGATTGCTTGTTTCTGACCAAATACTTATTTTCCACCATAATATGCAAATAAAATGAAAACAAAACAGACAATGTGATTTTCTGGATTTTTTTTTCTCAGTTTGTCTCCCATAGTTGAGGTCTACCTATGATGTAAATTACAGACGCCTCTCATCTTTTTAAGTGGTGGAACTTGCACTATTGCTGACTGACTAAATACTTTTTTGCCCCACTGTATGTAGTATGTACTATGTGTGTATGTTGTATGAATATAGTATGTATGTAGTATGTATGTATGTTGTATGAATGTAGTATATATGTAGCATGTATGTAGTATGTATGTATATTGCATACATTTAGTATGTAGTATGTATGTATGTTGTATGAATGTAGTATATATGTAGTATGTATGTATTATGTAGTATGTATGTATGTATGTTGCATGAATGTATTATGTATGTAGTTTGTAGTATGTATGTTGTTTGAATGTAGTATATATGTAGTATGTATGTATGTTGTATGAATGTAGTATTTATGAAGTATGTATGTAGTATGTATGTATGTTGTATATATGTAGTATCTATGTAGTATGTATGTATGTTGTATGAATGTAGTATATATGTAGCATGTATGTATTATGTAGTATGTATGTTTGTTATATGAATGTAGTATATATGTAGTATGTATGTAGTATGTATGTATGCATGTTGTATGAATATAGTATATATGTAGTATGTATGTAGTATGAAGTGTGTATGTATGTTGTATGAATGTAGTATATATGTAGTATGTATGTTTTTTTTTCTTTTTTTACATTCAACACATTAGCCGTATGATGGGACTACTACTGTCCCATCATTGGCTAATGTGTCAATCACTGTCATTGTAGCAGGCATCGCCCGATGGGACTTGTAGTCCCATCGGACGATGCCTGCACACACACACAACCCCCAGCAGGCCCGCACAGACCCCCGGCAGGCCCGTACAGACCCCCGGCAGCCCGCGCAGACCCCCGGCAGCCCACTCAGACCCTCGGCAGGCTCGCACAGACCCCCGGCAGGCTCGCACAGACCCCCGGCAGGCCCGCACAGACCCCCGGCAGGCCCACACAGACCCCCGTCAGCCCACACAGACCCCCGGCAGGCCCGCACAGACCCCCAGCAGGCCCGCACAGACCCCCAGCAGGCCCGCACAGACCCCCGAGAGGCCCGTACAGACCCCACCCGCACACACAGACACGCACAGTGTCCGCCCACGCACCGCCCACACTCTTCCCCACTCCCGAACAGGATGTGCAAGTAAAGAAAGGGTTTATTTTCATTCCGATATTTGTGCCCCATTGACTTGCAAGGGTTTCCGGTATCGGAATCGGCGATACCCGATACTTTTTTGGTATCGGTCCAATCCAATCCGATCCGATACTTCACGATATCGGATGGTATTGCTCAACACTAGTAATAAACGTTCAGGTCCGGACCTGTGTGTGAACGAGTATGTATGGGTGGCCACCAAAAACATCCAGTGGAAGTGTGTTGCTGGGGTCTGGAGTTCTCGGGAGATCGGGCCATATCGGGTGTCGGCCATCCTCGGCCCGGAGACTTACCAGCTGGAGTTACCCCCAATTATGTCCATATACAAAACGTTCCCCAGGTCGGAGCTTTGGAGATTTGTGGTGCCTCTGGAGCATACATTGCCATTTCCATCTGCCCACGTTTCCCATAAACCTGCGAGTCAGGTGGTCGCTGAGATGAACTCTGGTGGACCTAGGCATCCACACCGTAGGTGTTTTTCAGGTGAGGTGCAGTGTTGAGGGTCCAGAGGCCCCTCATTGAAGGAGTGGTACTGTCACAGTCCATTTTTGGAGCAGTGGCAGAATGTGGATTCTTATAGAAACCTTTTTTCCTTTTTCCCCCGGTGGCCGCTGGGGTTTACTACAACTGTAGTTGTGTTGGTGCTGGTTATGCCCCCGGTGGCCACTGGGGTTACTACACGTTTGAATTATCCAACAGGTGTGATTACCCCCCTCCTTCCTATAAAAGAAGGGCAGGTGCTCAGATCGCTGTTGGTAATATTGTTCATTTTCTAACCAACCTTGGTGAAGACTGGACTTGCCTGGTGGAGAGGGGGATCAGCTAGTCTGGAGCAGTGGAGTTTTAGGTTTTAGTTGCTTTAACCCCGTGTTGTCTGTTTTATTTTCCTTTGTGTGTTATTGCGTGCAGTTCACTTTTTCCCTATCTCACCTCCTGGGGAGGGGGTTGGGGGTTTAGCTCAGGGCTAAACAGGAGATAAGGACAGGTCGGGGACTTGGGCCTCAGTACCTTCAAGTGTACCCCCAAGTTTAGGAGAGTCAGGGCACCCCCTTAGCCTGAGGGGCCCAGGTTCAAAGTCTCCTGCTTTTTTCCCAACTGCCCCGTGACAGATTTTCTAAGATGATCCATCTTGTACCACTCCCAAAGTTGCCATCTTCTTCAGAGCTGGTGCCCTTGTTTTTACAACAGGTGGTTCGGTTGCATGGGATTCCTGAGAACATTGTGTCGGACAGAGGAGTCTAGTTTGTATCCAGATTTTGGAGAGCTTTTTGTTCCAAACTGGGAATTCAGTTATCTTTCTCCTCTGCATTTTCATCCTCAGACCAATGGGCAAACTGAGAGAACAAACCAGACTTTGGAGTCCTATTTCAGATGATTTACAGTATATCTGCTGATCAGGATGACTGGGTCTCATTTTTGCCCTTGGTTGAATTTGCGCTAAACAATAGAGCTAGTTCTGCCACTTTGATGTCGCCCTTTTCCTGTAACTTTGGGTTTCATCCTCGATTTTCTTCAGGGCAAGTGGAATCTTCGACCTGCCCAAGTGTGGACACTGTGGTAGAGAGAATGTAGCAGATTTGGGACCAAGTGGTGGATAAGTTGTCCCTCTCTCTGGAAAAGGCCCAACGGTTTTCCAACTGGCCTAGGACCATTGGTCCCCGGTTTAAAGTGGGTGATATGGTTTGGTTGTCATCAAAGACTATTCCTATGAAGGTTGCGTCTCCAAATTTCAAGCCAAGATTCATTGGACCTTAGAAGATTTTGGAGATTCTTAATCCTGTTTCTTTTCGATTGGCTCTTCCAGTTAAGTTTAAGATCTATAACGTGTTTCATAATTCTCTGTTGAAGACGTTTGTGGAGTTGTGGAGCCAGTAGTTCCTATGGCGGCACCTCCTGACCCTGTATTGGTTAAAGGCAATGTGGAATATGAGGTAGAGAAAATATTGGATACTCGTTTGGCTAGACGGAGACTCCAGTACTTGTTCAAATGGAAGGGTTATGGCCAGGAGGATAATTCTTGGGTCTCTGCTTCTGACATTCATGCCGATAGATTGGTTCGTGCTTTTCACCGGGCCCATCCTGATCGACCTGGTGGCGTGGATGAGGGTTCGGTGACCCCTACTCAAGGGGGGGGTACTGTTGTGAATTCTCTTTCTGGCCTACCTCTGGTTACTAGTGAAGGTAGTGGAGCTGGTTATATTGACAGAGGGGTCGCGAGTTCTCTTTCTGGGCTCCCTCTGGTGTTTACAGGAGGTAATGGAGCTGATCTAATTGACAGAGGCCTGCCACCTGATAATGAGGAGGATGACTGGAGATCTGGAGTTTCTGACTGGATTTAAGACAGCCGACTCCCTCTATCCCTGCTGGTGATTTTTTCCTGCCTCCTGAGGTCTAAGTTTCCAGCTCAGTCCCTGCATGCTCAGCTAAGTGTTCTTTTGCTATTGTTCACATTTGATCTGATTTTGCCTATTTCAATTTTGTGTGTTCAGCCAGTTCCTGCTGGGGCTGTGCTGAATTTCCACCCTTATGTTACTGCTTGTGCCATTTTGTTTTTGTCCCTTATTAGATTGGCCTCTTTTTGCTCTGCTTTCAGAATATACCAGAGTGCTGATATAGTGGGTGTAGTCAAGTGACTTCATTATTTTTCTATCAGACGTGTTGGGCATTTTTTGCAGGGTTTTTTGCATGATTGCAGACAGACTCTTTCCTTTCCTGTCCTGTCTAGTTAGTGTGGGCCCCATCGTTTGCCCAGTCTATTTTCCTACCTGCGTTTGTGTTTTCAGCTGGTCTCACCTATAATATATGTTTGGGGGTTATCTATTCCTTTGGGGTCTGCTCTGGGGCAGTTTAGATTTCCCCTTTCTTGCTTTAGGCTTATTTAGTTCTCCGGCTGTGTCGAGGCATCTAGGATCATCGTAGGTATGCTCCACGGCTACTGCTAGTTGTGTGGATAGGATCAGGGGTCTGCAATCCGCTTAGTTACCAACCTCTCTGGCTTTCTGTGGCTTAGCTTTGTCTTGCCTTCCTCCTCGGTGACCCAATCATAACATTAGGGTTAAGATTAGGCTTAGGGGTGGGTTGGGGTTGGGATTAGGGTTAGGCTTGTGGTTAGGGTTAGAATTGGGATTAAGGTTAGGGGTGTGTTGGGGTTAGGGTTATGAAAAAATTTAAAAAAATGTATTTATCTCCCTTTTCCCGTTGGGGTTAGGGTTAGGGCTAGGGTTAGGGTTTGGATTAGGGTTAGAGGTGTGTTGGGATTAAGGTTGGAGTTAGAATTGAGGGATTTCCACTGTTTAGGCACATCATGGGGTCTCTAAACGCGACATGGCGCCACCATTTATTCCAGCCAATTTTGCGTTCAAAAATTCAAACAGTGCGCCCTCCATTCCGAGCCTCTACATTTGCCCAAACAGTGGTTTACCCCAACATATGGGATACCAGCATACTCAGGACAAACTGTGCAACAACTTTTGGTGTCCAATTTCTCCTCTTACCCTTGTGAAAATAAAAAATTGCTGGCTAAAAAATCATTTTTTGAGGAAAAAATGATTTTTTATTTTCTCGGCTCTGCGTTATAAACTTCTGTGATGCACTTGGGGGTTCAAAGTGCTCGCCACACATCTAGATAAGTTCCTTTAGGGTTCTAGTTTCCAAAATGGGGTCACTTGTTGGGTATTTCTACTATTTAGGCACATCAGGGGCTCTACAAACGTAACATGATGCCCACAGACCGTTCCATCTAGTCAGAATTTCAAAACGTCACTACTTCCCTTCCGAGCCCCATTGTGTGCCCAAACAGTGGTTCCCCCCACATACGGGGTACCAGTGTACTTAGGACTAACTGGACAACTTTCGGGGTCCAATTTCTCCTGTTACCATTGTGAAAATAAAAAATAGCGGGCTAAAAAAATCATTTTTTGAGGAAAAAAAAAATATTTTTAGTTTCACTGCTCTGCGTTATAAACTTCTGTGAAGAACCTGGGGGTTTAAAGTGCTCACTATGCATCTAGATAAGTTCCTTAGGGCATCTAGTTTCCAAAATGGGGTCATTTGTGGGGGAGCTCCAAAGTTTAGGCACACAGGGGCTCTCCAAACAAGACATGGTGTTCGCTAACGATTGGAGCTAATTTTCCATTCAAAAAGTCAAATGGTGCTCCTTCCCTTCTGAGCCCTGCCATGCACCCAAACAGTGGTTCCCCCCAACAAACTGGACAATAACTTTTGGGTCCAATTTATCCTGTTACCCTTGGGAAAATTAAAAATAGCCGGCTAAAAAATCATTTTTGAGGAAAAAAAATGATTTATTATTTTCACTGCTCTGCGTTATAAACTTCTGTGAAGCATTTGGGGGTTCAAAGTGCTCACCACACATCTAGATACACACACATCTAATAGCTTTGCACATCTAGAATATTAATTTTGCGCAAATTCTTCTTTGCAAACTAGCTGTAGCTCAGTGAGAGTGGATAAAGAGCATCTGAACACCAATTTTCAAGTCTTGCCACAGATTCTCAGTGAGATTTAGGTCGGGACTTTGACTGGGGGCGGGGCCACTCAAATACATGAATATGCTGTCACCTAAACCATTCCATTGTAGCTCTTCCAGTATGTTTAGAGTCGTCCTGTTGGAAGATGAACCTATACCCCATTCTCAAATCTTTTGCACCTTCCATCAGGTTTTCCTCCAGAATATCCCTGTATTTAGCTCCATCCATTTTCCTATCAACTCTGACCAGATTCCCTGTCCCTGCTAAAGAAAACATCTCCACAGCATAATGTTGCAACCATGATTGACGGCAGCGATGGGATTTTAAGGGTGATATGCAGTGTTAGTTTTGAACCACACATAGCATTTTGCATTTAGTCCAGGTCTCATCTGAGCAGAGCACCTTTTGCCTCATGCTATTTGTTTCCTACATGGATTTTTGCAAAATTCAAATGGTTATTCTTATGGTTTGCTTTCTACATTGGCCTTCTTCTTGCCTCTCCCATAAAGGCCAAATTTAGGAAGTAATTGATTAATAGTGTCCTGTGGACAGATTGTCCTACTTCTGAATCTCTGCAGCTCCCCCACAGTGACCATGTGCCTCTTGGCTTCTTCTTTAATTAGTGCTCTGCTTGTTTAGGAATGTCAGTTTAGGTGGACGACCATTAGAGATGGGCAGAAACCTGGATGCTCGGGTCCGGTGGGTTCGGCCGAACAGTTACAAAAAGTTTGGGTACCAAGACAATACCCGGACCCCATTCACTTGAATGGGGAGCCCGAACATCCAGTGCTTGCCACGCTGTCATGTGCTTTTTTTTGTTTGTGTGAGTTTTAATGAAGGATATTATAGGGGCAAAATGGGGCACGGCGTGTATATGAGCCTGTAGTGCAGAAACATTTTCAATAATTCAGAAGCATTTCTGTTTAAGTGCCACACAATATATGATTGTAATTTGTAATTTGGAAAAAAATAGGTATAATATTTGGTCTATCCACTGTATTTAAAGATATGGTTAACTTCAAACAGATCAGGAAACAATTCTTAAAACTTAAACTTGATGAAAGGACAAAGTAATGGAATATTGATTGAATGATGACTCCCCATAGGGATGTCGTGTTCCATCTTAGGAGAATTTAATTCTCTCTTCGTGAAGTGAATTAGAAGAAAAATCACTTTCCGTTACAGGAGCAGCAGTAAAAAGGATTTAGGGTGAAGCCACAATGATTTTATACCCTCTCGGAGAGAATTCAAAATTATTTACAGAGTGTTTTCCTGTGATTATTGAAGCTTGAACCTTTGATTTGTTAGCATTAGTTAATAGTCAGACTATTCAGGAGACAAATAGACTTCTTAGTGTCTCATCAATATGGACTTGGGATGGGTTACCAATATAAGATTGGTGGGGGTGAGACACCCGGTACTTCCAACAATTAGCTGGTGTCAGTTCCGGCAACAACCGAATGTAAACAGTTAATAGAGCTAAACATCACACCTCCAGTCATTGCATAGTGACCTCTGTAGAGAACTGCAGCTCAAGTACTGTTCAAGTGAAAATAAACTGAGCAGCAGTTACTGCACAGTAAGGAGAGCTGTGCTGTTCACCAATAATCTGATATCGATAGCCTGTCTTTGCAATAGGTCATCAATATCATTAGCCCCCCAATCTCTTTAATAAGCATTTTATTTTCTTATTCATATATTGCTGTTGTCTCACTTTTTATACGGCTACACTGCAAAACTCAGAAAAGTGAGATCAGAAATCTGTAGAATCTGCCTCTAGAGCTTTTTTCAATGAAGGGGGATATTGCAAGTGTGATTCAAGTAATGACTGACACTTTACTATAATAACACATAGCCCTACAGTGACATCATAACTAAAACATGACAGCAGATCTAACACAGTGCAGGAGAACTAACACGGTGGGGGAGAACTAACATGGTGAAGAAGAACTAACACGGTGCAGGAGAACTACCGTATATACTTGTGTATAAGCCGAGATTTTCAGCCCATTTTTTGGGGATGAAAGTCCCCCACTCGGCTTATACACGGGTCATATACCTGGGGGTTGGCGGGGGAGGGGGAGCGGGGGTGTCAGAGATCATACTTACCTGTTCTGCCGCGGTCTCTGCAGCCTCGCGACGCTTGCTTCTCCACTGTCTCCCTTCCTGTCTTCAGTGGTCACGTGGTGCCGCTCATTAGCACTCATGAATATGTGCATATTCATGAGTGGTAATGAGCAGTACCACGTGACCGCTGTAGACAAGAAGGGAAGGGAGACAGTGGAGAAGCGAGCGAGGTTGCAGAGACCGTGGCAGGATGGGTGAGTATAGCGATATTCACCTGTCCCCAGGTCCATTGCTGCTCACCGCTGTCTCTGCTGCATTCTGTGTCAGTGACGTTTAGTCAGCAGGGGGCACGGTGACGTGATTAGTGCGCGCCGTCTTTCTGCTGGCCGAACAGTCACTGACACAAGAAGCGGCAGACAGCGAAGATGGACCCAGGAGAGGTGAGTATGGCTTTTTTGTTTGCAGCATATGGGGGCATATTCTATGGAGCAGCATATGGGGCATATTCTATGGGGCAGCATATGGGGCATATTCTATGGGGCAGCATATGGGGGCATAGTCTATGGAGCAGTATATGGTGGCATAGTCTATGGGGCAGCATATGGGCAGCATATTCTATGGGGGCAGCATATGGGGGCATATTCTATGGGGGAATAGTCTATGGAGCAGTATATGGGGGCATATTCTATGGAGCAGCATATGGGGCATAATCTATGGGGCAGCCTATGGGGCATATTCTATGGAGCAGTATATGGTGGCATAGTCTATGGGGCAGCATATGGGAGGCATAAAGGATGGAGAAGCATATGTGGGCATAATCTATGGAGCAGCATAAGGGGGCATATTCTATGGAGCAGCATATGGGGGCATATTCTATGGAGCAGCATATGGGGGCATATTCTATGGATTCCACCCTCGGCTTATACACAAGTCAATAAGTTTTCCCAGTTTTTTGTGGCAAAATTGGGGGGTCGGCTTATACACGAGTATATACGGTAGCCTTGTGCAGGAGAACTAATATTGTGCAGGAGAACTAACACGGTGCAGGAGAACTAACACAGTAAGGAAGAACTAGCTAATAATAAAGAATAAATATTACAGTACAGGAGAACAAACACAGTACAGCAAAACTAACAGAGTACAGCAAAACTAACAGTACAGCAAAACTAACACAGTACAGCAAATTAACAGTACAGCAAACAGTACAGCAAAGCTAACAGTACAGCAAACTTGAACAGTACAGAAGAGCTAACAGTTCAGCAGACCTAACACAGTACAGGAGAACTAACTACAGGAGAACTAAAACAGTTAAGCAGAGCGAACAGAATACAGAACAGAAACAGTACATCAGAACTACCACACTACAGCAGAAGTTACGTTTTCCTCATTACAAAAATATCCCCTTGGGGTATTTTGTGTCCAATTAAAGTATCCAAAAAGCTTCTCGGATAGTGAAAGGTTTTTGTCAATTGCTACATCGTTCAGGGCAAGAAACCCTTTCCAGACCAAAAAAAGCAAAGTGTGTTAAATCCGCTTTGTGAACATTCACAAAATATTTGGATGCTCCCAAATAAGAGGCATTCATGTTGTTGATATTGGATAAATGTTCTGCTATGCATTTCTTCAAGTTGCGGAAGATTTGTGGTTCCTTTCTGTTCTTTCCCCTTTTTTTCTTTCTGCAATTACCATTTCCTGTCTATGTGTTGCACACATGGTGCACGGACAATCTCATTATTTTGTGCTTTCTGATTGGATAATGTTTGATATACAGCTCTGGCAAAAAAATAAGAGACCACTACATCAAAACCCTGTCATGGGCAGCCCATTCTCCAGATCTGAACCCCACTGAAAACCTCAGCAATGTAATCAAGAGGATGATAGATAGTCACAAACCATCAAACAAAGAAGAGCTGCTTAAATTTTTGCGCCAGAAGCAGTGTGATAGACTGGTGGCAAGCATGCCAAGACGCTTGAAAGCAGTTTTTAAAAATTATGGTTATTCCACAAAATATTGATTTCTGAACTCTTTGTGAGTTAAAACATTAGTATTGTTGTTTCTAAATGATTAAGAACGTTTTATTTGCATTATTCAAGGTCTGAAAGCACTGTTTTGTTTTTTTTTAATAAAAACAGGCCCTGAAGTCGCTAGACTTCAAAAGACTATATCAGCACGCAGGTATATTCTGAAGGCAGAGCAAAAGATCAAAAGATCAGAGACAAAAATGGAATTCAGCTCACTCCCGGCAGGGATGGCTGAACTCCAAAAAACAGAGCAAAAAAAAACCCAAAAACTAAAGTGTACAAACGCAGAGCAAAAAACTTAGCTTTGAGAAGCAGGAATCAGGCTGGTCTCCAAGAATCCAGCAGGAAAATCACCAGCCAAGCAGAAGGGCGTCGGCTGCCTTATATCCAGTCCGAAGTACCTGTCACCCAGTCATCATCAATCTGCTCAGGTGTTTGGTAATCAGGCTCACTATCTTCCTTCACCAGAAGAGAGAGTTCATCAGACCTCAATGGTGAAGGGAAAAATGAACTCACAACAGTACCTCCCCCTTGAGGAGGGGTCACCGAACCCTCATCCATGCCACCAGGGCGATCAGGGTGAGCCCGATGGAAGGCACGCACCAATCTTCCGGCATGAATATCAGAGGCAGAGACCCAGGAATTATCCTCCTGACCATAACCCTTCCACTTAACCAAATACTGGAGTCTCCGTCTAGCCAGATGGGAATCCAAGATCTTCTCTACCTCATATTCCATGTTACCTTCAACCAATACAGGGTCAGGAGGTGCCACCACAGAAACTACTGGTTCAACAAACCTCTTCAACAAGGGCTTATGAAACACATTATGAATCTTAAATGTGACAGGAAGAGCCAACCGAAAAGAGACCGGATTAATAATCTCCAAAATCTTGTAAGGTCCAATAAATCTAGACTTAAACTTAGGAGAAGCCACCTTCATAGCGATATTTTTTGATGACAACCAAACCATATCACCCACTTTAAACTGAGGACCAACGGTCCTATGCCGGTTGGAAAACCGCTGGGCCTTTTCCTGGGAGGGAGACAACTTATCCACCACTTGGTCCCAGATCTGGTGCATTCTCTCCACCACAGTGTCAACACCTGGGCAGGCAGAAGGCTCCACCTGCCCTGAAGAAAATCGAGGATGAAACCCAAAGTTACAAAAAAAAGGTGACATCAAAGTGGCAGAACTAGCTCTATTAATTAAAGCAAATTCGGCCAAGGGCAGAAATGAAACCCAATCATCCTGATCAGCAGAAATAAAACATCTCAAATACGCCTCCAAAGTCTGGTTTGCTCTCTCTGTCTGCCCATTGGTCTGAGGGTGAAACGCAGAGAAGGATAACTGAATTCCCAGCTTGGAACAGAAAGTCCTCCAAAATCTAGACACAAACTGAACTCCTCTGTCAGATGCAATGTTCTCAGGAATCCCATGCAAGCGAACCACCTGTTGCAAAAACAAGGGCACCAACTCAGAGGAAGATGGTAACTTAGGGAGTTGTACAAGATGGACCATCTTAGAGAATCTATCACAAATCACCCAAATAACAGTCATTCTCTGAGAGACAGGCATATCAGAAATAAAATCCATTGAAATATGGGTCCATGGCCTCCTGGGCACCGGCAAAGGCATCAACAACCCACTAGAGCGAGAACAAGGTTTAGACCGGGAGCAATTCCCACAGGACTGCACAAAATTCCTAATATCACGAGACAAGGCGGGCCACCAAAAAGACCGACTCACCAGATCTCTAGTACCAAAAATACCTGGATGACCAGCCAATGCAGAGCAATGAACTTCAGACATCACTCTCTTCCTCCACTGGTCAGGAACATACAACTTTCCACTGGGACAACGCTCAGGTTTGTCCTCCTGAAACTCTTCCAGAGCACGTCTCAAATCGGGCGAGATGGCAGAAAGAACTACTCCCTCGCCTAAGATGGTAGCAGGCTTGGTCACAACAGGAGAATCAGCAAGGAAACTCCTAGAGAGGGCGTCTGCCTTGACATTCTTAGTGCCCGGAAGGAAAGAGACCACAAAATCAAAACGTGTGAAAAACAAGGCCCACTTAGCCTGTCTAGTATTCAAGCGTTTGGCCGACTCCAGGTAAATCAAATTCTTGTGGTCAGTAAGGACCACGACTTGGTGCTTAGCTCCCTCCAACCAATGTCTCCACTCCTCAAATGCCCATTTCATGGCCAACAGTTCCCGATTCCCCACATCATAGTTACGTTCGGATGGGGAGAACTTTCGGGAAAAAAAAGCACAGGGATTCATTTTGGATGTTACAGGATCTTTCTGGGACAAAACAGCTCCTGCACCAATCTCAGAAGCGTCCACCTCTACCTGAATTCGGTGTGAGACATCAGGTTGCCGCAAAACCGGAGCAGAAGTGAATCTTCGCTTCAGCTCCTGAAAGGAAGAAACAGCCTCCGTAGACCAATTCAGCACATCAGCACCCTTCTTAGTCAAATCAGTCAATGGCTTGGCAATACCAGAAAAATTTGCTATAAACTTTCGATAAAAATTAGCAAAACCTAAAAACTTCTGGAGGGCCGTCAACGAGGTGGGCTGAACCCAATCATAAATGGCCTGTACCTAGGCCGGGTCCATTTCAATAGTTGACGGAGACAAAATAAATCCCAAAAATGAAATCCTCTGTACCCCAAAGAGGCATTTCGATCCCTTGACATACAGGGAATTCTCCCTCAAAATCCGGAACACAGTCCGAACATGTTCCACATGAGAGTCCCAATCCTTGGAAAAGATCAAAATGTCATCTAGATAGATAATCAAAAATTTATCCACAAAGTCTCGGAATATATCGTTCATGAAGCACTGGAAGACAGAAGGGGCATCAGTGAGCCCAAAAGGCATCACCAGGTACTCAAAATGTCCCTCCGGAGTATTAAACGCCGTCTTCCATTCATCCCCATGCTTAATGCGAATAAGATTATACGCCCCCGTGAGGTCAAGCTTGGTGAACCAGCAAACACCTTTAACTCTGGAGAATAGGTCAGAAATCAGGGGTAACGGATACTGATATTTAACAGTAATTTTGTTGAGGGCACGATAGTCAATACAAGGCCTTAATGAACCATCTTTTTTAGCCACGAAAAAAAACCCCGCACCTAAGGGTGAAGAGGATGGTCTAATATGACCCTTCCCCAATGACTCCTTAATATAGGATCGCATAGCCTCGTGCTCGGGTACAGATAAATTGAAAAGCCGACCCTTGGGAAATTTGCACCCCGGGCTCAGCTCAATTGCACAGTCATAACTCCTATGAGGAGGCAAAGACGCAGACTCATTCTCACTGAATACATCATAATAGTCAGCCAAATAGTCAGGAACCTCATGCGACTGGGGAGAGGTGGAGAAAACAGGAGTATCACTAAGGGCACACCGACAACCCCAACTCACTACAGACACAGATTTCCAATCTAAAACTGGATTATGGATTTGCAACCAGGGAAACCCCAGAACAATGGTATCATGCAGATTATGTAACACCAAAAATCTGAAATTTTCTTGATGGTCTGGGGCGACCTGCATTACCACCTGGGTCCAAAACTGAGGTTTATTCTTCGCCAAAGGAGTAGCATCAATACCCCTCAATGGGATAGGCGTCCGCAGAGGTGTCAGAGGAAATCCACAACGTTTAGCACAATTTAAGTCCATCAGGTTCAGAGCTGCTCCCGAATCCACAAAGGCTTTGGCGGAAAATGTGGACAGGGAGCAGATCAGAGTAATTGCCAGAAGAAACTTAGGTTGAACACCACCCACAGAAAATGTGTGTGCACAACGTTTCTCGCGTTTAGGGCAGACAGAAATAATATGCGAGGCATCTCCACAAAAAAAACACAGCTTATTACGCCTTCTGAACTCCTGACGTTGCGCCCTGGACAAAACTCTATCACATTGCATAGGTTCAGACATTTGTTCAACAGGTGGCAACACCTCTCGTGCAGTCTTGCGTTCACGCAAACGCCGATCAACCTGAATGGCTAATGACATAGAATCGTCAAGACCAGAGGGAACAGGAAATCCCACCATGGTATCTTTTACAGTTTCTGACAAACCCTTCCGAAAGAGGGCTGCCAAGGCACCATTATTCCAGGTAGTAAGGACCGCCCACTTTCGGAATTTTTGACAGTACAACTCTGCAGAATCCCGACCCAGCTCAATGCCAACAGGGTCTTTTCAGCCTGACCAATAGCATTAGGTTCATCATACAACAACCCCAAGGCTTGAAAAAATGCATTCACATTATTCAGAATACGATCATCAGGTTTCAAAGAAAACGCCCAATCCTGGGGATCGCCGCGCAGCAAAGAGATGACAATTTTAACCCGCTGCGCGGAGTTCCCCGACGAGTTAGGCTTCAAGGCAAAAAATAATTTACAATTATTCTTGAAATTCAAGAATTTAGACCGATCCCCAAAAAACACATCAGGAGTAGGAATCTTTGGTTCAGCAGCATGTGAATGAGCAAGATAGGCGGAAATTCCCTGCACTTCCGCAGCGAGCTGCTCCACACGATCAGACAATTGCTTCATCTCCATTGAGAGAAAAATTCCCCCTACGGCCTCAGAGATATAGAGGAAAAAATATGCACAGAAAAAAATTCTGACACTTTTTTTTTCTTTTTTTTACAATTCCTTCCTGCTATTGAGTACCCTAGGATCTGCGGTAGGGCTGGTGATTCTGTTATGATGAGTCACCGAAGGAGGAAAAAACAAAATACTAGCTAAGTCCAGAAAAACCAGAGAGGTTGGCAGCTATCGGATTTCAGACCCCTGAACCTATCCACAACAACTAGCAGTAGCCGTGGGGGGTTCCTACGGTGCCCTTGACTCCTCGATCACAGCCGGAGAGCTAAATAGCCTGAAGACAGAAAGGGAAAAACTAAACTGCCCCAGAGCAGACCCCAAAGCAATATTCAGCCCCCAACATATAATGACGGTGAAGCAAGATGAAAACACTAACACAGATAGAAAGATAGGTTGAGCAAATGATGGGGCCCAAGCTAACTAAAATAGGACAGGATAGGAAAGCTGCTGTCTGCCATCCGCAAAAACCCTTTCCAAAAAGCCAACCAACTGATAGGAAAAACAGGCACTGAAGTCGCTAGACTTCAAAAGACTATATCAGCACGCAGGTACAGTATATTCTGAAGACAGAGCAAAAGATCAAAAGATCAGAGACAAAAATGGAATTCAGCTCACCCCCGGCAGGGATGGCTGAACTCCAAAAAACAGAGCAAAAAAAACCCAAAAACTAAAGTGTACAAACGCAGAGCAAAAAACTTAGCTTTGAGAAGCAGGAATCAGGCTGGTCTCCAAGAATCCAGCAGGAAAATCACCAGCCAAGCAGAAGGGCGTCGGCTGCCTTATATTCAGTCCGAAGTACCTGTCACCCAGTCATCATCAATCTGCTCAGGTGTTTGGTAATCAGGCTTACTACCTTCCTAAACCAGAAGAGGGAGTTCATCAGACCTCAATGGTGAAGGGAAAAATGAACAACATATACCTATAAAGAGAAAAATAAGACAAACTGAACATTTGGAAGTGGTCTCTTAATTTTTGCCAGAGCTGTATATACTTACTTGTATTGTTTCACTGATAGTCTATGACTAAGGGCGCATTGCCACACCAGAAAGGCGTCAGGTGTTTTTAATCCACTTTCCCTGTTTTAACTTGGCACAATATGCCTGAATAAAGAGAATTTTTTCACTTACCTTGTTGGTGAGCCAGAGACTTCCTTTTCTTCCACTGTCTATGGCTGCGTTCACCAGCAGGATCGGCACCCACCTGGTTCTCATTACATCCAGCCACAGTCTATTACATTCAATGCTATGGTGAAGCTCCCTGACACTCTCCTCTCCACTGGTGGGGGTGTCTTGCTAATTGCCTATCATTTCTACCTGTTGTCTGTTCCATTTGCACAACAGCAGGAGACATTTATTCACAATATGTGTTCCTTCATAGCTGGACAGGTTTATTTCACAGTGTGATTGACTTGGAGTTACATTGTGTTGTTTAAAAGTTCACTATTTTTTTGAGCAGTGTAGATTTTACAGCTACAATATACAACGGTAAAATAGCAATAGAAATTAGGGGTATCTTTGACATTTGTGTTACTAATGAAATCATTCAATAAATATCAGGTTATTACTATTGTAAATCTTGATGTTGGCAGTTGGAATTTGGGTTCAAGGAAGACACTGCCATAGTGACGTGAAACATAAAAACAATTAAAATAAAAATTAAGCATGCATGAAAACGTACAGTTGTGCAAAAACAGGTGGAGAAAAGAACTAGCAGGCAAAAGAACACCTTATACATAGCATTCTATATACAAGCTTGTTTCTAAAGATAGCATATACCTGTAGAGTCATTACTCCAAATAGTATTCACACCAAAAACATAACTGCTGGAAAGAGCTTGGAGGCGCTAGTCAGGGGCGAAACAGCTGTCGTCAAGTTTCTGCCCACTCCCATCCTCACTCCCCCGTCAACATGCTTTTTTATTGCTAATAAAGAGCGGAATATTCTTCAAAAGACCGGTGAGTGCTATCTGTTTTTCTTTGGAACATTTATTAACTGTGTTTTCTTGGACAAGTTGGGTCGCCCTCCCAGGGCTGTGGGGTTCTCGGTACCGGGCCCGATGAGCTTCAATGGGAGATGTCACGGCAGCTGGGACCTGGCCCGTGGCCCTGGGCGCCCATTATAAACAGGGGAAAGTTTATGAATGATTCGTGACGCCACCTGTGGTGTTCGGCAATGAAGATGTAAGCCGATGCTGCAGACAGATCCTCTGGCACAGATGGTGTGGTGCAGCAATGATGTTATAGCCCTCCACAGGCAGGGCTGTAGTCCCAGGGCAGAGTCGGTGGAGTGACACTTAGATGGTGTAGTGTCGGGCGCAAGGGATGTAGCAGTTCTGGGCGGGTTGGCACAGGAATAAGTGGAGGACACCAGGGCATGTAGTTCCAAAGCTTTACACACAGTCTGTTGCAGGTACAGATGCCCGCATCTGTGCCGTGTCCTCCGGGTCAAGAGCTCAGCCAGCTTCCAGGCAAGATGAAGTACTCCTTTCCAACACTCCACCAACATATTTGCCTTTTCTGAACGTCTCCTCTTATAGCGCCTTTGAATGAAGTACTCCCAGTGCTGAGTTACACTGGAGTTCCTCCTGTCAGATGTTCCTATGAACTCTACTTGTACGGCACACAATTGTAGCCTGCTTCGGGGACTCCTTACTACCTAGTCACGGCTCACTATCGTTGCTGTTGTGCCCCCAAGTCTTGTGTGGGAATAAGGTGGTAACAACTTCTATTCCTCCGTTGTCTGCTGCAGGACCATTAGTATCCATACAACCTTGTGGACCGGACCCCGGCCTTGCGCTGTGAACTTGGGAAGGGTTCTCTCTTCCAACCCTGATCCTTAGTCCTCCTATTCTCCTTACGTTCCGTACTAATCCTTCTTCTCAATGGAGAATCAAGCTTCCTTTCTCTGTCTCTTTCCTGTGCCAGCAGACCCAGATCACTGTGGCCTGCTGCAGCACTTCCTTCTTCCATCCCTCTCCCGGGGATCTTCTCTGTCTCTCTCTCTGTCCTTCAACATCGTCATTCACTCACTCACTCACTGAATGACTGAACGACTGAACGACTGACTCAACTCTTCCCCCTCTTTTATGTAAATTCAGCTCCACCCACCTCCCAGCACGTTTCGTGTTCCAAGCAGGGAGCCACCAAGGGGTGCTATGCTACACTCCAAGTAGGGAGCCACCGAAGGTGCTTTGCTACACTACTTTGTGGTGTGGAGTGCAGGTGTTGGAGTGTGGTCAGGTGTCTCCACCTTACCTGGATGGTGGGGTACCACACCTCAGGAGGAGGTGCAGTACCTCTGTGGCGACTGAACCCTCAGGGGCGCCACATACCCCCTGTTAAACACAGCACGTCCACGGGCTGCAAGAAAACAGAAGTTGACAAATACAGGAACATACAAAAATTTTATAATGCTAATAAACAGTTCTTATCTACTCTTCTCAATATGAGAGGCACTGTTTCTTGAACGTTGCAAACAATTTTAACTATCTATATCGTACTACAGTTCCTAGTTCAAAGTGCTATTTCAAGCATTATCATCTTTCACATTTTCTACTTTCTTTTATTAACCTTAAGTGACAACCGTGGATGCCTGGTTCCTCACCTGCATTTTTCCAATCTTCATCTTTATTCAAATTTCTTTATTAAAACATTCCTATTAATCATTGCTATTAACTAGGTTCTATATAAAAGCTATTTTCTATTAATACTTTCATAAGGCACATTATAAAATACTTCACATCAAAACTTCAATAATTCTTGTAAGTGCTGGACACCGCTCCCAGCCGGGATCTCTTGCAGTGTCCTTGGTAGGAGCCATGTTCCACGATGAGGTAGTTCTTATCCATAAAAGGGCTATGTAAAACCAAGAGAGGGCACCTTAAAGGTGCAACTATATACATTAAACTTCTGGATCATTCAGTGTCCATGATCTCCACAGTTCAGTAAAGAAAACGCTGCCAATAAAACTGGGCAACAAAACTGGAAAAACATGATGAATAAACAAAAATAACTTTAAAGCACAACAGTGCAGATACCCTCCTGGGTAACAGAGTTAGTTTTTGCTACTTCCTTTAATGTTGGTGGGCCCCTCCTGGGGTACTGGAAGCTGGTTGCTAGGGCAGCTTCCAGGCGAGATTCTCTTGGTGTCCACCTCCTGGTGGGTTGATGAATTGCCGGTATTCAGCTGGCATGGCTGCTGCCTGAGGTACAGCAGTGGTTGTGACTTGCACCAAGGGATGCTGGAGTGGTACCGACGTAGCCTGGCCCACTGGTCTGGGTATAAACACAGTTTTGGTAACTACTGTGGGAGGTTTTTCTGCCGGGGGAACACACGCTTTCTCCTTCAGATAAGTTGCCAATAAGTCCTCTGGTATGCAGCTTATGTTTAGGGCGTACCAGCCGCGTAGCCCCTCATGCCGGGTAAAGGTGACATATTCCCCTGGCTGTATGTCACGCGCTGGGTGTCCCCTCCAAAGGTGAGACTCGACATCCCTCTGGCTGAAAAATAGGTCAGAGATCCTTTGGGGGTCTGCTATGAACCCAAACCCCCGTTCGTGATTAACATTGAGGACCTGACCCCATCCTGCTGAATCCCGGGGACCATAATGTCCAGCACGGACCTTCTCCTTACAGTCCAGGTCAGGACCCAGCACTGCCAACCTCCTCTGCTCTCGTGCCCTCTCCACGGCTGCCAGCTGGTCTCCTGGGATCGGGCTCTCGTCTCCTCCTCCTCTTCCCGGGACCGGCCCTTACCCACCGTAGACCGCGGCACCACTGTTAGGGGTTCAGGTATTTCCCCCCGTGGACTAGTATCCCGGTCCCAGACCAAGTCCAGCACTACATGTCCGGCCGCTGTAGCCGGCGGACACCCAGTGGCTTCCCTAGCTTCAGGGGTGACAGGCATACCTGGTGCCTCCTGGCGGTGCGATCTTGGCTCCGGTGCCGGCACAGTGTGGCTCCTGGTGGCAGCGGTGGTGGTTGGAACTGCCCGGTTAAGTACTGGAGACGGCGGTGGAGCAGATGGTGGCTCCAGATCCGCGGGGATCTCCGGTGGGACCTGCGCAGCCGCGCTAGGTCCAGGCAGGGGCTCGGCTTTCTCCGCTTCAGGCCACAGGCCCTCAGATGACTCCTCTGGGCAGACAATGCTCAGCGGCGGTTGCTGGTGTTGGGTGCTGCCGGTGGTATTGTAGCCTTCTCCGGCTCCAAGGGTGCTGCCTGGGGTAGAGCTTGTGCAGCGGCAACGGGTACCGGTGGTGAAGGTAATGCGGGTGTAGGCCCCTCCTGGGCCCGCTGCAGGTTCAGAGTCCATAAGGCTTCTTGTCTCAGCCGCAGACAGCGGGTCAGCTGGGCTATCTCATCCTCCAGCTGATGACGGTCCAGATGGGAAGCCAGATTGGAGCCTTCAGCCATTGCGCCGGGGAGGTTCAGCTTAACCTCCCTTCGCTCTTCAGGCCTCTTCTCTCCTTCCATCATGGCATTCTCTCCTTTCTCTTCCTGTCTGGCCTCTTTTCCCGCCACCGGTTCCCACTCCGCCTTCTGTGGGCGGCATCTTCTTCCTACTCCTCCATACCAGGCCAGTATGCAAACCTCTCAGGGGGTGGGCCATGTTGCTGTCGCATAGAAGTTCAGACAGGGGAGGCCCAGGACAGTTTGTGGTCTTTTCTTAGGACCACCCATGTTGTCATGCCCTTCTTTTCCGCGCTGGCGGCCATTTTCTGCATTCATTTTACAGTCTATCAAATTGGGTCTTTTGCACATTTCCACAAACTTTTAAGTCCAATAAATCATAGGCACACAGAACCGGCTTCGTCATCCTGTTCGTGATGCCAAGTTGGGTCGCCCTCCCAGGGCTGTCCCAACTCGGTACCGGGCCCGTTGAGCTTCCATGGGAGATGTCACGGCAGCTGGGACCCGGCCCGTGGCCCTGGGCGCCTATTATAAACAGGGGAAATTTTATGAATGATTTTTGACGCCACCTGGGGTGTTCGGCAATGAAGATATAAGCCGACGCTGCAGACAGATCCTCTGGGACAGATGGTGTGGTGCAGCTATGATGTTATAGCCCTCCACAGGCAGGGCTGTAGTCCCAGGGCAGAGTCGGTGGAGTGACACTTAGATGGTGTAGTGTCGGGCGCAAGGGATGTAGCAGTGCTGGGTGGGTTGGCACAGGAATAAGTGGAGGACACCAGGGCATGTAGTTCCAAAGCTTTACTCACAGTTTGTTGCAGGTACAGGTGCCCGCATCCGTGCCATGTCCTCCGGGTCAGGAGCTCAGCCAACTTCAAGGCAAGATGAAGTACTCCTTTCCAACACTCCACCAACATATGTGCCTTTTCTGAACGTCTCCTCTTATAGCGCCTTTGAATGAAGTACTCCCAGTACTGAGTTACACTGGAGTTCCTCCTGTCAGATGTTCCTATGAACTCTACTTGTACGGCAGACAGCTGTAGCCTGCTTCGGGGACTCCTTACTACCTAGTCCTGGCTCACTATCATTGCTGTTGTGCCCCCAAGTCTTGTGTGGGAATAAAGTGGTGACAACTTCTATTCCTCCGTTGTCTGCTGCAGGACCATTAGTATCCATACAACCTTGGGGACCGGACCCTGGCCTTGCGCAGTGAACTTGGTAAGGGTTCTCTCTTCCAACCCTGATCCTTAGTCCTAATATTCTCTTTACATTCTGTAATAATCCTTCTTCCCAATGGAGAATCAAGCTGTTAGGAATCTGGGTTCAATGATGCCTATGCGGGAATTCAGATTCTCACATTTGTCTCCAGAGGCTAAGTCCTTTTTTCCAGCTTCTGAGCATGCCCACAGGATGAGCTCCCATTGAAGTTCAGGAGTCAGGTGCTCAGGTCCTGCTCTTGATTCCATTGGTTTAGCTCAGGGCTCTGGAGATTTCCGGCAGGTCCCGTATGCTATAAAAAGTGCGCATGGCCGTTATACCATGCGCTAGTATTTTCATACTGTGTGTGTATGGTGACGGATGCTTGGATTGGTGACTGACTCCTTAAGAAACCCCTTCCCTCTGATAATATGTCTGTGTGTGTGAGTGGTTTTCAGTCAGTACCTGTGCTAGCGCCAGTGCGCACAAACTCCATCTTTCCAGCAGCTTAGCGTCCTGCATTGCGCTTGCGATATTTGCGGTTGCAGCTTGTCCAGGCGTGCACAGTTGCAACACCGAGCACACGTGTACACGGTAAGTCCGCTCGGTTGTAGTGATCTCATTTAACTACTCCGGTTTCTGGCTACCACACGTGTGCCGCTGAGATCCTGTGCTGTTAACAGGCTCAGGGATACTATTTTGGTATTATTTTCCCTGCAGCTCTGTGTCCCTTAACAGAGCTTGCCTTATTGCTTCTGGGTGTGTTAGAACCCTGTGCATATTTGTGCTCTGCCTCTCTCAGCAGCGGTTTTACCATCCACCACACGGTGGACCCCGAGTGGCGAAGGCAATTTAATTATTTATTTTTTTAGTGCCTTCCGCCACTCCTAACACAAGTTTCCTTTCTCTGTCTCTTTCCTGTGCCAGCAGACCCAGATCACTGTGGCCTGCTGCAGCACTTCCTTCTTCCATCCCTCTCCTGGGGATCTTCTCTGTGTCTCTCTCTGTCCTTCTACATCCACACTCACTCACTCACTGAATGACTGAACGACTGACTCAACTCTTCTCCACTCTTTTATGTACACTCAGCTCCACCCACCTCCCACAATGTTTCGTGTTCCAAGCAGGGAGCCACCAAGGGGTGTTATGCTACACTCCAAGCAGGGAGCCGCCGAAGGTGCTTTGCTACACTACTTTGTGGTGTGGGGTGCAGGTGTTGGAGCATGGTCAGGTGTCTCCACCTTACCTGGATGGTGGGGTACCACACCTCAGGAGGAGGTGCAGTACCTCTGTGGTGACTGAACCCTCAGGGGTGCCACATAAGCACCCAAGGTCTTGAGGTGAAGCCTGCAGCATGGTATGATACCGTCAGCATAGGATTTCAGCAGTACTGGTGGTGCCATCAGACTTTTCCCTTGCAGCCCAGTGGAAGAACACATGCATACCCATTTAGTAAAGCTTTCCAGAAAATAAATGGTAAGCTAGTGCATGATATTTAGTGTGTTCAAATAGATGTCAGATTTCATAATGTATTGTAGCAGAGCAGTTTCATAACACAGGTCAACACATTGAGCACTATACAACTGAACAACTGAAAAGCATAACTGGTGATTATTATAGGTCAAATTCAACAGTATCTAATAGAAAGGTTGCATTTCAATGCTCTGCACTAATTATTGTTCACAATAATTCAGACTACTTACTGACTTTCCAGTCCAAAATAAAGAGCAGTGGAGTCAGCAGAGGGACAACTGTTTAGGGTCTAACGGTCATGGGTTTAACTGTCATATGCAACAGTTTTAGACAGGATCAGTCATATTGCATTCATATACTGTATATATTTTCATGTACAGTTATTGGCAAAAGTGTTTGCACATATGACATTGTTCCAGAAAATGAACTTTTGACTTTCAGGCTCCATATCTCATTATCCACTTTTGCTTTGAACTTGAGACTGCCATCATTTTGTGCACAATCATCTTGGATATCTCATACTTAAATTTGTATGTGATGGTATTTATTATGCAAACTAGGGGGCAGGTCACTGATGGATCAGTGACTTGTCAGCAGAAGAGTTGAGCGAAACAGGTCAAAAAATTTCAAAAGTCGCCGACTTTTGGCAAAGTCGGGTTTCATGAAACGAAACCCGACCCTAGGATGAGGTCGGCCACGAGGTCGGCGACTTAAGCGCCAAAGTCGCGTTTCAAAAGTTTGCTTTGCGCTCTTTTTCAGCCAACCAGGATCCATGGACACTGTGGGCAACGTGATGACATAGGCAGGGGTCGCCACCATCTTTCAGAAGGGCATGCAAGTGATTGGCTTGCTTTGGTGGGCATCACAGGGGGTATAAAAGGGCGTGCCCGCCGACCGCCATGTTACTCATGCTGATCTCAGAATAGGGAGAGCTGCTGCTGCTGCTGATTCTGTAGGGAGAGCGTTAGGCAGGGAAGAAGACACCAAAAACTGCTTCTACTGCTAGCGATTTTGCCTGTACAACACACCAGTCACTGTGTGTGCAGTGCAAGTGGAGGCTATATTTTGCTGGATCAGCGGTGTTGGTTGTTAGGCTGCCTTCTAAGGCTTCCTGACGGCTGCATTGCTGTTTACCCACTGCTCTGCAAACTGCTTTTTTAAAAGCAATCCCAATTTTTTTTTTGTCCTGGTGAGGTACTGAGCGTGCATTTTTTCACACCATACAGTGGTGCACACTCCTCACACAGTACCGTGTAACGGCTGTTATCACAGCCACAGTGAAGGTATCTGTGTGTCACTCTGTAAGAATAAGTCGAGGACATGTTCCGTTCTTACAGACCTGCACCTTCTAGTTTTGTCTAGTTTTCAAACAGTTAAATATATTTGCTGTTTGATCACATTCAAAACTATAGAGAGACAGCGTGTGTCAGTCCGTATACTTAAAAAACACGGAGCTTGACAATTTTACGTACACCGGACAGCCATGTACGTGCACGCTCCTCTCTCAGTACCATGTGACGGCTGTTATCACGGCCACAGTGAAGCTATCTGTGTGTCACTCTGTAAGAATAAGTCGAGGACATGTTCCGTTCTTACAGACCTGCACCTTCTAGTTTTGTCTAGTTTTCAAACGGTTAAATATATTTGCTGTTTGATCACATTCAAAACTATAGGGAGACAGTGTGTGTCAGTCCGTATACTTAAAAAACACGGAGCTTGACAATTTTACGTACACCGGACAGCCGTGTACGTGCACGCTCCTCTCTCAGTACCGTGTAATGGCTATTATCATGGCCACAGTGAAGCTATCTGTGTGTCGCTCTGTAAGGATAAGTCGAGGACTTGTTCTGTTCGTACAGACCTACACTCTAGGGAGATTCCTATTCTGCCCAATTCTATATACACCTTGTAGTTTGTCATACACTAGCCAATTTCTGCCTATGACATAGCACTGTAATATTCAGTGGGCCTCACACAATCCAAAAGTGTCCAGTGTCCACAAGTGTGTGCAGAAATTCAAAATCTCCGTTATCCTCTAGTAACATTTTTCACACCTGCGACATCGAGCCTGTCACATAGGTCTGTGATATTCAGTGGGCCTCACACAATCCAAAAGTGTCCAGTGTCCACAAGTGTGTGCAGAAATTCAAAATCTCTGTTATCCTCTAGTGACATTTTTCACACCTGCGACATCGAGCCTGTCACATAGCGCTGTGATATTCAGTGGGCCTCACACAATCCAAAAGTGTCCAGTGTCCACAAGTGTGTGCAGAAATTCAAAATCTCCGTTATCCTCTAGTGACATTTTTCACACCTGCGACATCGAGCCTGTCACATAGCGCTGTGATATTCAGTGGGCCTCACACAATCCAAAAGTGTCCAGTGTCCACAAGTGTGTGCAGAAATTCAAAATCTCCCCTGTCCTATAGACACCTTGTACCTTGTTCTACATTACTATATAGTTTGTTGGATTTTGTCTACATTTCTACCAAAAATGAGGAAGGTTGGTGGAAGAGGCCGTGGAATTGGGCGGGGGTTGGCAGCTGGTAATGATGGTGTTGGTGGTGGATCTGATGGTAGTGGCAAAAGCAAAATAGGACCGAATGCAGGAGGTGTTGAGCCTGCGTCATCGTCTTGCTCCACAATGCCTCGAAGGCTTAGTTTTCTAGGAGTTGGCAAACCGCTTTTAAAGCCAGAGCTTCAGGAAAAAGTTTTGTCTTACATTGCTGACTCAGCCTCCAGCTCTATCGCCTCCTCTTCTGAAGTTGTAAAAAATATAAGCACTGAGTCATCATTGGAGGCTCATGTTCATGAACCACACCTTTCCTTGTGTCCTTCACCCCAACCAAGATTGAAGGATGATGCAGGCCATACTACTGATTACGCCATGGAGCTGTTTTCACATACCATGCCTGGATTATCAAGTGAAATGGTGAATTACCCAGGCCAAGATGAATCTGACATGGAGTGCACTGATGCACAGCCACTGATAGATGATTCTGCTGGTAGATGCACTCAGAGCACTACATTGTCCTCGCAGTGTACAGAGCCAGATTCTGACCCTGATGAGACTCAGGTGCCCCTTCCCGCACACTATGCCACCATACACGGTGACACAGAGGAAGGTGCACATGACATTGAAGAGGAGGTGATGGATGACCCAGTTGTTGACCCAGATTGGCATCCATTGGGGGAAGAGGGTGCTGCTTCCAATAGCTCAGATGAGGAGGAGGAGCATCCACAGCATCGACATCGCAACAGCTGTTATCTGGCAGGCCCGGAGCACTCCAAAGACAGGTTCCAAAAATCAAGAGTTGCTGGACAGCTTGTCCAGAGGGTCAAAATATCACAGCGTGCTAGGCCGCAAAATGTCTGCCAAAGTAGGAAGAGTGCAGTGTGGCACTTTTTTGAACAAAATCTTCATGATCAGGCCAAGGTTATCTGTAAGAAGTGCGCAAAGACCTTTAGCCAAGGGAAAAATCTGAAAAATTTGAATACCAGTTGCATGCTTAGACATTTAACCAGCATGCACTTGCAAGCGTGGACACAACACCAAACTTCAAGTACCACATGTGCAACTGATCACAAAGAAGGTAGTCAGCAACACTACATTGTTTCCCCCAGTGTAAGCCCACCGGTTACCACAGCAGCAAATGTTGAGGTGTCGTTGCAAGGCCACAGCAGTCAGGGAATCCCACTGTTATAGCAACAAAAGACTGAATCTAGGCCATCAGAAAGAACACCAACTCCATCACCATCATCAACCCTCTCTCAGTCCGCCCTGTCCACCGCTACTTCCACCATATGCAGCTCTCAAGTCCAGCTCACCCTCCCAGACACTATGAGTAGGTCAAGAAAGTACTCAGTCTCTCATCCGCGTACACTGGGTTTGAACGCCCACATTGCCAAACTAATCTCATTAGAGTTGATGCCCTATCGGTTGGTGGAAAGCACAGCTTTCCGCAAACTCATGGCCTATGCAGTACCACGCTATGACCTACCCAGTCGCCACTTCTCTCGCAAAGCCATCCCAGCCCTCCACCATCATGTGAAAGACCGCATTGTCCATGCACTCAAGCAGTCAGTGAGTGGAAAGGTGCACCTCACAACTGATGCATGGTCCAGTCGGCATGGCCAGGGCCGTTACATGTCCATCACTGCGCAATGGATTAATGTGGTGGATGCAGCGTCCACAGGGGACAGCGGTGGTGGGACAGTGCTGCCTACCCCACGGTATAGGAAACAGTTGGCTGTAGGCGTTCGACCCTCCTCCTCCTCCAAAAGCGAAAGCTCGTCCACAGAGCGCAGTCGTACGAGCACTCCATCTGCAGCTGCCACTCTTGCACACGAGGTGTCCCCCTATCGAGCAGCTAGTGGAAAGCGTCAGCAGGCTGTGTTGCAGATGATGTGTTTGGGCGACAGACACACCGCCGAGATGCTGGCCGAGTACTTTCAGCGACAAACTGAGTCATGGCTGGGCAGTGTACATCTTGAGGCAGGCAAGGTAGTTAGTGATAACGGCCGTAATTTTGTGGCAGCCATAGCCCTTTCAAAACTCAGCCACATACCTTGCTTGGCTCACACCTTGAATCTGGTGGTGCAGTGCTTCCTCAACAATTATCCGGAGTTAACAGCCCTGCTCCAGAAGGTGCGAAGACTGTGCGCGCACATACGCCGGTCGCCTGTACACTCCATTCGTATGCAGAAGCTGCAGCGATTGCTCCACCTTCCCAACCACCGCCTCATTATCGACATTGCACATGGTTGAGCGGCTGTGCGAGCAGAGGTAGGCCATAATGCATTTGTGGGAGGATACACGGCCAGGCACTTTGAGAGCAGACATGGAGTTGACAGGTGTGCAGTGGTCGAAGCTGAAAGACCTCTGTAAAGTCCTTCAGTGTTTTGAGAAATGCACACGGCTGGTAAGCGCAGACGATGCCATCCTAAGCATGAGCATCCCATTTATGCGTCTGCTCATGCAAACTTTGATGCACCTTAAGGAGAAGGCGTCTGCAGCCAATGTTGACGAGGAGGAAGAGGTGGAGGGAATCCTTGATGACATTCAGCCATTGTCTGCTTAGGGACCTCTCCTGGATGAGGTGGAGGAAGAAGAGGAGGAGGAGGATGATGACGATGGGGATGATTACTTAGGGGAGGAGGATGCATCTCGTGGGGCAAGTGAAAATGTTGGCGTGGCAAGGTCTGGTACAGGGTTTGTGCGTGACTGGAGGGATATGGATTTGCCAGAAAGTGCTCCTCCAACCAGCACCCGCAGTGCATCATTGACACCGGGAACATTGGCCCACAAGTCAGATTATGCCTTGCAGATCCTAAAAAGAGACCTACGCATTGCCAAAATGATGAACGATGATGACTACTGGTTGGCCAGCATCCTGGATCCACGCTATAAAGGCAAATTACAAAACATCATGGGCGACGCGATGACATGCCCAGCTCCCAGCACCATCTTAGAGAAGGGCAGCATTGAAGTGATTGGCTGGCTTTGTGTGGCATCACAGTGGGTATAAAAGGCTGTGAACGCCGACTGCCATCTTACCTCTGCCGATCTTACAATAGGGAAAGGTGCTGCTGCTGATTCTGAACAGGGAGAGCGTTAGGCAGGGAAGAAGAAAAAAAACTGCTTCTGCTGATAGCGCTTTTCACTGTACAGTTAGTGTGCAGTGAAAGGGGAGGATTTTTGTTCTGTGCAGCAGCGCTGGTGGTGATTAGGCTGCCTTTTAAGGCTACCTGCTAGCTACATTGCTGTGTGCACACTGCTGTTCAAACTGCTTTTTTCAAAGCACTCCAAATTTTATTATTTTGTCCTGGTGAGTTACTGAGCGTTCATTTTTCCACACACCGTCTAGCTGTGTACGCTCCTCACTGGCTGGTATCATGGACAAATAAAAGCTATCTGGGTGTGACTCTGGAAGAAAAACCCGAGGAGTTTGTCCATTTTTCCAGACCTACACCCTAGAGTTGTGTCCGTTTTTCAAACAGTTTTGTATATCTGCTGTTTGAATACCGTCAAAACTAGACAGAGACAGCGTGTGTCAGTCCGTATACAAATACACGGAGCTTGACAATTTTATATACAAACACTGTACAGTGGTGTACGCTCCTCACACACTACCGTGTACCGCCTTCTAGCACGGACAAATAGAAGCTACCTGTGTGTGACTCTGGAAAAAAAAAACGAGGAGTTTTTCCGTTTTTCCAGACCTACACCATAGAGTCATGTCCATTTTTCAAACAGTTTCGTATATCTGCTGTTTGATCGAGGTCAAAAATAGACAGAGACAGCGTGTGTCAGTCTGTATGCAAATACATGGAACTTGACAATTTTCCTTACACACATCGTATAGAGCAGTCCGATTCTCCAACAGTATTGTATATCTGCCGTTCGCATTACAGTCACCTTTATACCTAGTCAGCGCGTGTGTGTGACACTCCGTAAATACATATACGGAGATTGTTAGTTGCACAAAAATCGTATACAGCTGTACACTTCTGATACAGTTCCGTATATCTGCTTGTTGGATTACGGTCCAATACATACTGTGAGAGCGTCTGTGACTAACATATATACGTTGATTTAATTTGTTTACTACACCTTACACAGCTGGACGTTCCTCATACTGTACCATTTCTCTGCTGGCATTTTTGGTACATTTTCCCAAACATGAGGAAGCATGGTGGAAGAGGCCGCGGACGTGGGCAGGGAGGCACAGCTGGTACTGATGGTGGTGGTGCATCGGCTGGTTCTGGCAAAGCACTATAGCAGGAGGTGTTGAGCCTGCGTCATCCTCTGGCCCAAGAAGGCCTGTAAGGTTGCCTTTTCTTGGAGTAGGAAAACCGCTTTAAAAGCCAGAGCATCAGGAACAGGTTTTGGCGTACATTGCCGAAACAGCCACCAGCTCTATTGCCTCCTATTCTGAACGGTCGATACCTGCAAGCACGGAGTCTTCATTGCAGGGTTCTGGTCATAAAAAACCCCTTTCCTTGTGTCCTTCACCCCCACCAAAAGTTAAGGATGCGGCGGCCCACACTTCAGATTACTCTATGGAGCGCTTTTCACATACCATGCCTGGGTTATCCAGTCAAATCCTGAATTTCCCAGTCCAAGATGAATCTTACATGGAGTGCACTGATGCACAGCTACTGCTAGATGATTCTGCTGGTACATTGACCCACAGCACTACATTGCCCTCGCAGTCTACTGAGCCCGAATCAGACCCTGATGAAACTCAGGTGCCCCTTCCCGCATGCTATACCACCTTACACGGTGACACAGAGGAAGGTAAAGTGGAAGGTGCAGATGACATTGAAGATGAGGTCATGGATGACCCAGTTGTTGACCTGGATTGGCATCCATTGGGGGAGGAGGGTGGCCCTGGCAATAGTTCAGATAAGGAGAAGGATCCGCAGTAGGCATTGACATCGCAGCAGCGGCTATCTAGCAGGCCCATAGCTGTCCTAAAACGTGGAACAAAAACTAAAAGAGTTGCAGGACAGCTTGACCAGACGGTCAACTTAGCACAGCGTGTAAGGCCAGAAAATGTTTACCATAGTAGGAAGAGTGCAGTGTGGCACTTCTTTGTCCAATCTCCTACTGATGAGGCAAAGGTTACCTGTAAGAAGTGCGGAAGGACCTTTAGCCGAAGTAAGCAACTCAGAAATTTGAATACCAGTTGCATGCTTAGACATTTAATCAATATGCACTTGCAAGCGTGGACGGACTTCAAAACTTCAGGTAGCACATGTGCACCTGCTCCGACTGAAGGTAGCCAACAACGCTCCATAGCTACCCCCACTGTAAGACCACCGCCACCATTAAGCACACCACCAGCACTAAATGTGGAGGTGTCGTCGCAAGGCCAAAGCACTCAGGGAATCACAATGGTTTTGCAACACAACACTGAATCTAGGCCATCACCACCAATATCATCACCACCCCCTCTCACTCCATCCGGTCCACCGCTACTTCTCCCATTTGCAGCTCTCCAGTCCAGCTCACCCTAACAGACACTCTGAGTAGGACAAGAAAGTACTCATCCTCTCATTCGCGTACACTGTGTTTGAACGCCTACATTGCCAAACTAATCTCATTAGAGATGATGCCCCACCGTTTGGTTGAAAGCGAAGATTTCCGCAACCTCATGGCCTACACTGTCCCACGCTATGACCTACCCAGTCAGCACTTCTTTTCTCGAAAAGCCATCCCTGCCCTCCACCTGCATGTGAAAGACCACATTGTCCATGCACTAAAACAGTCAGTGAGTGGAAAGGTGCACCTCACAACGGATGCATGGACCAGTAGGCATAGCCAGGGCCGTTACGTGTCCATCACTGCGCACTGGGTTAATGTGGTGGATGCAGGCTCCACTGGGGACAGTGACGGTGGAACAGTGCTGCCTAGCCCACGGTATAGGAAACAGTTGGCTGTAGGCTTTCACTCCTCCTCCTCCTCGTCTATCGGCGAAAGCTCATCCACAGAGCACAGTCGCATGAGCACTACATCCGCAGCTGGCAGTGTTGCACACGAGGTGTCCCACTATCGAACAGCTAGTGGTAAGCGTCAGCAGGCTGTGTTAAAGATGATGTCTTTGGGCGACAACAGACACAACGCGGAGGTACTGGCTGACTACTTGCAGCGACAAACAGAGTCATGGCTAGGCAGTCTACATCTTGAGGTAGGCAAGGTAGTCAGTGATAACGGACGTAAATTTGTGGCAGCCATAGCCCGTGCAAAACTCACACACATACATTGCCTGGCTCACACTTTGAACCTGGTGGTGCAGTGCTTCCTTAATAATTATCCGGAGTTAACATCCCTGCTCCATAAGGTGCGAAGACTGTGCTCACACATCCGTCGCTCGGCCGTACACTCCTGTCGTATGCAGAAGCTGCAGAGATTGCTCCACCTCCCCAAGCACAGCCTAATCATAGACGTTGCAACAAGGTGGAACTCCACCCTGCACATGGTTGAAAGGCTGTACGAACAGAGGCAGGCTGTAATGCATTTGTGGGAGGATACACGGCAGGCAATTTGAGGGAAGATATGGAATTATCGGGTGTGCAGTGTTCAAAGCTGAAAGACCTCTGTAAAGTCCTTCAGTGTTTTGAGGAATGCACACGGCTGGTAAGCGCAGACGACGCCATCATAAGCATGAGCATCCCACTTATGTGTCTGCTCATGCAAAGTTTGATGCACATTAAGGATCAGGCATCTGCAGCGGAGGAGGAGGGAAGCCTTGATGACAGTCTGCCATTGTCTGGTCAGGGAACTGTCCTGGATGAGGTAGAGGATGAAGAGGAAGAGGAGGAGGATGAGGATGAGGGGGATGATTATTTTGGGCAGGAGGATGTTTCTCAGGGGGCAAGAGAAAATGTTAGCGTTCCAAGGTCAGGGACAGTGTTTGTGCATGACTGCAGGGATGTGGATTTGCCAGAAACTGCTCCTCCACCCACCATAGGCAGTGCATCATTGACACCTGGTACATTGGCCCACATGTGCGATTATGCCTTGCGGATCCTAAAAAAGGGACCCCCGCATTGCCAAAATGATGAGGAATGATGACTACTGGCTGGTCAGCATCCTTGATCCACGCTACAAAGGCAAATTACACAACATTATGCCACAGGAGAACCTAGAGATAATATTGGCAAACAAACGAGCAATTCTGGTAAACCGTTTGTTTGAGGCTTTCCCAGCACACAGCAGCGGTGCTGGTTCTCCCATGAGCCGTAGTGGGCACAATGGAAGAGGTGTTCGTGGTGCACACAGCAGAAGTGGTATTGGAAACAGGGGTTTAATGACCATGTTGTGGAATGATTTCTCAAGTACCGCTCACACGACTGCTAATACTGCATCGATTAAAAGTGACAGGAGGCAGCATTTGTCAACTATGGTTACAAACTACTTTTTCTCCCATATCGATGTTCTCCCTCACAGGTCATTCCCCTTTGACTATTGGGCCTCTAAACTGGACGCCTGGCCTGAATTGGCACAATATGCCTTACAGGAGCTTGCTTTCCCTGCTGCTAGTGTGTTATCTGAGTCTTCAGTGTTGCCGGATCAATCCTGACAGAAAAAAGGACCCGTCTGTCGACCCAAAATGCTGATGATCTAATCTTTATTAAAATGAACCATGCATGGGTTTCAAAGGATTTTGTCCCACCTTCCCCTGATGACACATAGGTTACCAGAAAAGTGCCTCCATTTTTTCCTCCTCTTCCTCGGACTTGCCCAATTACGCCCTTTGCAGCAGCTGAAGGTCCAGCCAACACATCTACATATGACAATTTTTAAACCTCCCTAACTGGCCTGCCCACCCCTCCCCCAACGGCTGGGGTCAAGACCTGGCGCACCCGGGCAAGTGACGTTGCTCTGAATAGGTGGAAGGGCCCACTGATGGCCGACGGCAATGGCACATGGTCCCTCATAGTACAGTACAGTGTCTCAGATGGTGGGAGGGCCCACTCGCCGTCAGACACACCAGCGTACTATGAGGGGCCCTGTGCCAGTACCATCGACCACGATTGTGCCCCCCCTGCTTGGTCATGGTCACAGTACTTGCAAGTTGCAATACTTACCTCTCCCTGCTCCACCGCTGTGTAGTCTGGGCAGTTAAATCCTTCACAGGGATGGCCACTAGAAATTTGGTGTATTGATCAATGATGGTTAAGATGTAGCTATGGCCTGTCCTGCTGGCCTCTACCTTCAGATGATCAATGGCTACCATTTGAAATGGACGTCAGCTTACAAGCGGATGCAGTGGTGGTTTATGATCACCTTTCACAGTTGTGATAGTCACAGACGTGTGACATTCCTGCTGTTAAATATTAATAATCCGTTAATTTCTTATAAGACCCAGTTCTGTAGAATGCTTTAGCTTACATGACATAGGCTATTTGTAAGCTTGGCTCATGGTAGAAAGACAGCTCCATATATGTAGAGACCACGTGCTTTAGGAGACGTATATAATTCATGGCTAACTGTAGAGGTGGCTCCTCTTCTTCCCTCACCATCATGAGAGACAGACGCAAGATGACATGACATAACAGCTGGTATATTACTTGACGGCGATGTGAGAAGCTGAACTGAGACACAGCAGCCATTTGCTATTCAGGATCTCGGAGAGAAGAAGAATACATGTTGCTTTTGCCATGTGGGATCTCAGAGCATGATCTAATGGACAATTTCTCTTTCACCTATTTTTATTCACCTGTTTTTCTGTAATAACCTTTCTTTGATGGAAGAAACCAAATAAACCACTATATTTTTATCTGGTAACTAGTCCTGAGTATTTTACAGGATATGCATTATTTTACATTGGAGAGCCAGCCAGATCTGAATTTTTGTACTTTTTTGCGGATTTCCCTCAACTTGCACACACGGGGGATTGGACTTTGCTAACGTCAAATCATATGTGCAAGTTATCGGGAATTCCACTACTTACAAGAATTTAACAGAACCTAGAAGTAAGAAGTACCAGATAGATTGAGAAGTACTACAAGTGCCAAAAGTACCAGACGTAAGCCAGACGTGTAAAGACAGGAACCCAGCGTTGTCCATCAAAGGAGCTGAGACATTTCAAGGTAAGATAAAATGGATGTCATTAATTGTCTTGCTAAGCAGAGTAAATTGAAATTTAAGTCTGTAGACAATTCTAATTCAGAAGTTTTATGGTTAAGTTTATATGCCGAGTGTGAACTCGAGAATCAGAGGTTAGATTCTAAGTTTTTCAATAGAGAAAGAGAGAGATTAAAAAATATTCTACAGATGGTAGATATATTTCATAGATCTGTGTCAGAGAAATCCAAAAATGATTGTTGTGATGTTCTCGAGATTGGCTGTAAAGTTAGTGAGATTGACTGTAATCAAGTGTCTGTAGCAGCCATTGAAGGTGACCTTGCAGACGTGGAACAAGATGGAGAAGTAGGAGGAGACTTCAGAACTGACGTAGAGGACGTACAAGGGAAAGACGTACCACTAAAAATAGAAGACTCACAGGCCCAAATCCGAAGTAGCGTGAGGAAGGATTTGATAAAGATATGCCAAATAATTCCTGCTTATGACAACAAAATAGATGTTTATAGAAACTCTGAGATCTTTGAAAGTTGTACTGATAACTTTGATTTATCTAACGAGGAGAAGAATCAGTTGTTCAAAATGTGGATCCCTGTAAATTTTGCTAGGAGATTGTCTTTAAAGTTATCTGGTGAGACACATGAGAATTTAACTGATAAGGACAGATTAAAAATTCTCATTTTTTGTTCATCAAATGAAAATCATCCAGATATTGATATTCTTCAAAAATTAAGGATTGGTCGGAAGGAATGTATTTTTACGTTCATGTCCATATATGAACGTTTGTATAGAATGCTGAGTGAGAATGTCAAAACACCGTCCCTCATAAGGAGTTTTGTAAGCAAATTTTGGTTTCTAAATCCTGCATCTCGTGTTATTGCGTCACAAAAAGATTCTTTGTTTGAATGTGCGCAATCCCTTGAGTTTGCCAGAAAACACGAGAATCGTGAGAGGAAAGTAAATTGTGCTAATTTTGCAAAGACAGGCAGAGTAAAATCTTATCAGAAGCCTGTATTAGCAAAGCCTTCTAAAATGAGATTTCCCCAAAATCAAATCTACGAAGAAAGAAAAAGAAAATCACATGTTTGTTATAAACCATATGGAATGATGCAAAAGAACACCGAAAAGACACAAATTGAATTAAGAAAAATGATGAGTTCTGATTTTCTTTCTGTAACAAAGATGGCCGAATTTAACAGACAGAAACAGGTGGTGAGTGACATCATGGCCTGTAAACTGAATACTCTGCTCCAAGAATCTATCAGCTTTAAAATGGCAAGAACCTTTCAGGATATTTTTTGCAGAGAAATAAGTATGGGTGTAGGAATTGGTTAGAAAAAGTAATATATATATTGTGTAACAGTGTTATACAATTATATGTAATTATTTTATAGAGTATAATCCTGTAGTTTTATGGTTTGTGGATATATACATAGTCATACAGTATATATATAGAGTGTTTGTAGAAGTAGAAATAGTAGAACTGTATTTTTTAATGAAAATTAAAATCTACATCAGTAATAATATTTAGAATTATATGATATTAACCTTATTTTTTATGTTTCCTTAGAATTTTCATTTCAAAGCAGGACTTAATCGAGAAAAATTCTCTTCCAAGGATTTATGCCTTTATTTACACAGGATGTTGCAATAATTGCATGATTTTATATATCTAACCCTTAAAAGGAAATAACCAATTGCTTTTTAAAATGTTCTGGGTGTGTGCTTTTTTACTGCATGGTTTGAATGACTACCACAGCAGGGGAATTTGAACCTTGTTCTAATAATACAAGTATACCAGTATACTATGTCCCTGTTCCTTAGGAAAAGAATTTTAAAGGGGGTCTCAACTTTTGCAAAGCAATGGAATTTTTTTTTCCAGGACTAAATGTCAAGTATAGCTATACATATATTTATGTCATGTGTATTTGGGGAATATTCAAAGAAATATTAAGAGACTAAATTGAAATAGTTTACAATGCATTGATAATTAGGATAATTTGGGTTAAAATACGTGTATTCATCACACCTTCGTATGTGAGGTATTTGGTTTAAAGTTAATATGTGACACAGTCTGAGTGACAGTGACTGAGTGTATGAGCAGCTGCTGAGCGAGTAATGTGATATGTTTGTGAGACCTCAGGATCCTGAATGCATGAGAGAAAGAAAAAAAAAAAAAAAACCCCCAAAGCTTTTATCTTTAGGAAATTATTAGAATATTAAGATACATAATGAAATATTATCTATACAAACATATATTTCTATATTTCTATAGTAATTATTATTTCTTGATTTAGTTAATTGTGGATAAGTGCAATCGCACAACAAAATAGAAAATAGTTTAGGAAGAAAATCTATTCTTTCCTTATCAGCTTTAGCTCTTTTAAACAGGCACCAGCACAGAGCCTGGTATTCACCAGCTGCATCTGGGAATAGTGGACCTTCCTTCTCTGTCCAAGTGTGTTAATCTTAAACTACATTTAAATTAATTTTTCCAAAGGATAATTTTATGATATTCAAATTAATTTTGATGGTTACACATCTTCAGACAAATAATGGTATAAGCAAGTATAAATTCACATAATTTATACATTAATTATTTTTAATTTTGGTTTTGATAAATGAATTATTTCATGAAACAATATTTTTTGGTATTAAGGGGGAAATATGTTTTTTATCCTGACTACATAATCACATTTGATTAATACCTCTTCTTCACACATTTTAATAGGAAAAAAAATATTAATAAGGTACAATGGTATAAGTATTGGGTATAATAACAAGTATTATAAAGAGTCATTTCTTTACACTAAGAGGAATTACATGCAAAGTTGCATGATTTGAATATTTTGATAACACAAGTTTATGACAATTATGAAATAATCCAGATCATGGAAATATTAAGGGTATATGTTACTGAAGACATAACTACTCTGCATCAACATAAAGGCCTTATTCTTATTTTTATTTTTATTCTTATTTTTCATTATTTTTAATTCTTTCACCAATATTTAGTAAAGTAATATCTGCTGAGAATATTGCTTCATTAAATATAGCAATGATATGGTTCTATTACTAAGGAAAATGTTTCACTTCTGAGTTATATGCAACAATTCTTTTATTCATTCATTCGCTCACTCATATATTCTTATTTTGGTTCATGGCTTTACATTCCTACATATTATTAGTATAATGAATATATTCCTTATTAATAAAGATGATAACACTGGTTACATAAAACACAGTGACACCTATGGGTTGAAAAAGGTAATTACACCTATGACATAAAAAAATGTTCTATCACATAAAAAAAAAATGGATAATAATGTATTATCACTTATTATTGGTTTATTATTTCAAATATTGAAATCCATATACAGTACAAATTCTGATAATAATTATATGGATATTACTGATTGCTATGGTACGCTGTGATATTATGGGATAGGGAAATTACCAGATTTGGTATAGAATAGGGAATGAAGACTTCAAGCAAGATACTGAAATTATATTAATAAAGACTTTTCACATTTCTAAACTTCATTGATTTTTATCAGTTGCAAGAAGAAGAATGCCGCGATCCAGAAATCCCAGAAGGTAACAAAGCTATGATTACTGAGTAATAGACTGTGTTAATTACAAGTGCAGTATCCACCACTGACAGTCACAAGTGCAGTATCCACCACCGACAGTCACAATTAAAGTGTCTAACCTGACAACCAGAGGACGATGATCCTATGATGCTGAGATGAACGGTGTTATCACGTTCTTATCAAGTTCCAGAGGTTTTCAATCACCTGAAAAGCTTCGATGAAAGCTGGTGAACAATGAAGGTAATTATCAGGAAGCTACAACCCTGACATATGTCCTGTGCATTAGGACAAGGACTGGTTATGGTGCTATGTTTAGCAAGGAAGAGTCATTTTTACCCTTGCTTTGCTGACCAAAGACGTCACACCTGTTCAAAGACCAGTACCGATGGAGGATTCCAGAATATCCAAGGCGAGCCAATGTAAGCCCAGGTTTTTAAAGATGACACTGCACAGATATTAAAGCTGCATTTCATCTATAGACTTTGTTTCTTATCAACATTTGAATTTATGGACTTTGATTTGATACACCACACAATTCCTACAACATCTATATTCTATAAGAAAACTGTATTTTTAAAAGAACCAAGAAGAAGACAGAAGACATCAAAATGAAGACCAGATGACACCAGATGATGATGACTGGACCTGAGATGCTTCAATTTAGACTTAGGGAAGTATAATTATACATATTTTATATGAATATTGTTCACGACTTACCATAACATGAATTCACATCAATTATGTCATTGAGTACTTATAACGGTAATCTAATATTATTATTATTATTATTATTATTATTATTATTGATATTAAATTATTTTGTCAAAGAAGAAGAAAAGAAGAAAAAAGATCGTTATATTTGAGGGTTCCAATTAATGTCTGTCTCCCTCAAAAGGGGGAATTGTTAAATATTAATAATCCGTTAATTTCTTATAAGACCCAGTTCTGTAGAATGCTTTAGCTTACATGACATAGGCTATTTGTAAGCTTGGCTCATGGTAGAAAGACAGCTCCATATATGTAGAGACCACGTGCTTTAGGAGACGTATATAATTCATGGCTAACTGTAGAGGTGGCTCCTCTTCTTCCCTCACCATCATGAGAGACAGACGCAAGATGACATGACATAACAGCTGGTATATTACTTGACGGCGATGTGAGAAGCCGAACTGAGACACAGCAGCCATTTGCTATTCAGGATCTCGGAGAGAAGAAGAATACATGTTGCTTTTGCCATGTGGGATCTCAGAGCATGATCTAATGGACAATTTCTCTTTCACCTATTTTTATTCACCTGTTTTTCTGTAATAACCTTTCTTTGATGGAAGAAACCAAATAAACCACTATATTTTTATCTGGTAACTAGTCCTGAGTATTTTACAGGATATGCATTATTTTACACCTGCCACCATTTTTCAATGTCTCCTCTCATGCCAATCCAATAGAATCGCTTACGGCCTGTGGCTTCTGTCTTTTGCACTCCAAAATGACCAGACACATCATGATAGGCAGTGAGGACCATGGGTACATCTCTCCCTGTGATCACAATTTGATGGAGATGAGTAACGGTGATGTGATCCACGCTACTGCGATAAAGCAATCCTTTCTTCACAAAGAACCTTTTTCGCTTTCTCCACAGACACAGTAATTGTGGGTCTGCATCGCCTCTGCAATATCTACCGGGAGGTTTACCCGCGATGAGTAATTCCAAAATTTCTGCTAACACTCAACTTTGCATCTATACTTGTATCCATGTAGTTTCCAGTAGCGGAAATTCTTCACTGGCTTACTGAGATTGAAATATATACGAAGATTTAAAAGTTCCACAACACTGTATACTGGTGTACGCTATGAATACCTTTCCCTTTTTCTACTTTTTTAATTCTGGTGTAATACATAGTGAGCCTGTGAGTGTCTGTGTCTGACTCCGGAAGTATAGACAGAAATTTAACCCTAGACTGGACACACCTGGTTTGTGCTGATACACTACCTTGTTTCAAAAATTTGTATTAAGGTATCATCTGTAGGATAACCAACTGTGGGGGGGACCCTCTTCTTGCCGCAGACAAACACGAGACTGAGGCAGAGTTTGTATTGAACAGGTCCGTTTTTAGTGCCCATCCTTCTGTCGACAACAGCAATTCACCACAGCCATTTCACATTTCTCTGTACACAGGCCCCGGTACCTTCACTTCCTTTGTAACTATAATCGTGGCGTCCTCTGTGGCTCTTCCACTGTGGCTGGCCTAGGCCCAACCACCACAGCGCTGCACCAGTCTGAGCACACCATCCGTATGATAGCCCCAGGCCATATTCATCTGCGGCTACCATCCTCTGGGCCACCCCCCGTGACCGCTTCAACTGTCAGTCCTCTCTGGAGCCTTTCCACTGTCTCTATTTCCTCAGCAGAACTTCCTCTTTACTGTTCTCCCTTCGCTGACTGACTCTTCCAGAACATTCCCTCAGCCTTTTATACTTCCAGTTCTGGTAACTCCGCCCACCATCACCTAACAGTTTCTCTGACCAATGGCAGTTATTCAGTCCCACTCCTACACTCTCCACTGCCCTCCAATGGGCAAGCTAAAACACTGCACCCTTTCTCTTTATCTTAGCTGTTTCACACCTACACTGCGCTACACCTCTGCTTCTCACTACAGGCTGGTTTGTCTGTCAGTCCACCTTCCCTACATCATCCATAGTGAGTGAGCGTGTGTGGGTTACGCCTTCTATATATACGGTGAATCGGAGAAACAAATTTTTACACTATACTCCATACAGCTTGTATCTTGTTATACAGTACCTTTGTTCGACATTTAAGCTATGTGCACACGTACCGGAACTCTCGCGGAAATTACCGCGAGAATTCCGGAATTCCATTCCGTGGGAAAATCGCATTTTAAATTCCCGCGATTTTCCCGCGGAAAAACTAGCATTTTGCAAGCGTAATTAGCTTGCAGAATGCTAGCATTTTCCAAGCGATCTATAGCATCGCTTGGAGAACTGATTGACAGGTTGGTCACACTCGTCAAACATAGTGTTTGACGAGTGTGACCAACTTTTTACTACTGAGGCCGCCTATGCAGCATCAGTAGTAAAAGATAAAATGTAAAAAAAAATAAAAAATGGTGTTATTCTTACCTTCCGACGTCCCGCGCAGCCGTTCCCAGTAATCCTTTGCGAAAATGCCCGCGATGACGTACGTTCTCGCGGGATCACGACGTCTCGCGGTAATTCGCGATGACGTCGCGCGAATGACCGCGAGACTTCGCGATCCCGTGAGAACGGACGCCATCGCGGGCAGTTTTGCAAAGGATTACTGGGAACGAGAGCGTGGAGAGAGGCGGGAAGGCTGCGCGGGACGCCGGAAGGTAAGAATAACAATATTTTTTATTTTAAATTCTATTTTTTACAGGGATATGGTACCCACAGCCCGGAGGACAGTCTCCTCTCCTCTGGACCATGGGTACCATCCGCAAATGTTCTGCTTACTTTCCGCATGGTGTGCACAGCCACATGCGGGAAATAAGCGGAACAACGCATTCCTATGGGTGCAGGATCGCCGCGATTCCGCAAAATTAATGAGCATGCTGCGGTTTTACCGCGAAGCGATTCTGCTGCGGTAAAAACCGCAGCATTAGCACAGCATTGCGGAATCCCATAGGAATGGGATTATATCCAAATCCAAAATAATATCCAAATCCAAATTATATCCAAATCCAAAATAATATTTTGTCATATCAGCCTGATGAAGGGACATAAGCAGTCCCAAAAGCTTGCTTTGTAACAACATTCACTATTATTTGTTAGCCATTAAAAGGTATCATACCCACAAGATTCCTATTTTGTTTCTCTCACTGAGAGCACTTTATATATAGGAATGCATGGAATGCTTATTTTTCGCGTTTTCGCGGTTAAAACCGCCTCGGAAACGCGAAAAAAATGCAACGTGTGAACTCAGCCTTAGCATTACGGTCAAATCCATACTGTGTAAGCATCTGAGAGTGACTACGGGACTATTTATACTGAGATTTCAATAGTACCCTAAAAAATATATACTTGCTATCTTGTTATCCAGGACCTTTTTTACAACATTTTTTATTATGGTCAAAACCAAACTGAGTGAGCGTCTGAAGGTGACTATGGAAATATATACCGATATTTTCAATTTGGCCAACACTGTATACAGCAGAACGCTTCTGATACAGTAACCTTTTTAGCTATTTAGATTCTGGTGTAATCTATAACACAGGTCAACGAAAAAAAATTTTTTTTCTGGTGTCCAAAATATTTTAATGAATTTGGGGTATTTTTGGGGTGCTGATTCTGAATATGTCATCAGTTTTGCCAGATTGGCTCAAGTTTTTGAGATTTTTGGTATCTTATTTATAGCACTTGTTGGTAAATGCGACGCATCATCTCATTAATTTCTTTGGATTAGTACTTGAACTGAGCAGTTCTCAATATAGTTTTGTGTTAATTAGTGTTCTAAAAGTTTGTTCATAGCTTGATTTTTGCACTAACTTTATGTTGTTGTCTGTTTTCCAGTGAAAAGCATGAACTCATCATGAAGAAGTTGTCTTAACGATCCAGACTCATTCTGTTACATTTGTGGTGAATATACACTGCCAAAACATAGAAGAAACATAACACACTTCGTAAAAAAAGTGTATTTTGCCTATTTTGGGGTTATGCTTGGGGACCAAGACAAGTTTTGGGCACCACACATAGTGTGCAAAGCATGTATCGAATTATTACGAAAATGGAGCAAAGGACAAAGAAAAAGCTTCAAATTTGGTGTTCCAATGGTGTGGAGAGAGCCAAAAAATCATCATGATGACTGTTATTTCTGTGCAGTGCAAGTGCAAGGATTCAATAAGCATAAGAAACGAAAATGGGAGTAACATGGAATCTGCAAGAAGGCCTGTCCCTCATTGTGAAGATGTGCCTGTACCTGTGTTTACCATAAATAACAGTCATCATGATGATTTTTTGGCTCTCTCCACACCATTGGAACACCAAATTTGAAGCTTTTTCTTTGTCCTTTGCTCCATTTTCGTAATAATTCGATACATGCTTTGCACACTATGTGTGGTGCCCAAAACTTGTCTTGGTCCCCAAGCATAACCCCAAAATAGGCAAAATACACTTTTTTTACGAAGTCTGTTATGTTTCTTCTATGTTTTGGCAGTGTGTATTCACCACAAATGTAACAGAATGAGTCTGGATCGTTAAGACAACTTCTTCATGATGAGTTCATGCTTTTCACTGGAAAACAGACAACAACATAAAGTTAGTGCAAAAATCAAGCTATGAACAAACTTTTAGAACACTAATTAACACAAAACTATATTGAGAACTGCTCAGTTCAAGTACTAATCCAAAGAAATTAATGAGATGATGCGTCGCATTTACCAACAAGTGCTATAAATAAGATACCAAAAATCTCAAAAACTTGAGCCAATCTGGCAAAACTGATGACATATTCAGAATCAGCACCCCAAAAATACCCTAAATTCGATGAAATATCTTTGGCACCAAAAATGCTGTTGACCAGTGTAATGAGCCTGTAAAGGTCTGTCTGTTACTCCGGCAATATATTTGGAACTTTAAGATTACCCCAACACTGTATACAGCTGTACGCTTGTGTTACATAACACATTTACAGCTTTTCATATTCTTGTGTAATCCATACTGGGTCTGAGAGCATTTGTGTCTGCCTCCTGAAATGTATACGGAGAATCAGAATGTTTACATTATACTATATATACCTTGTATCTGGTGATACTGTACCTTTTTCAACTTGTCATTTTATTGGGTAATCCATACTGAGCCTGTGAGCATCTGTGTATGCCTCATAAAATATATACGGAGATTTACTGTTATCCATAGACTGTATTGAGCTGTACTCTTCTGATACAGAACCATATATCTTTTGGTATTTTGGGTCCATTTTCAAAAACATGAGGAAGTATGGTGGAAGAGGACGCGGATGTGGGCGTGGAGGGCCACCTGGTACTGATGGTGGTGGTGGTGCATCTGCTGGTAGTGTCAAAAACACAATAGCAGCTAAGACAGGAGGTGTTGAGCCAGCATCATGGTGTAGCTCTGGAAGGCCTGTAAGGCTCCCTTTTCTGGGAGTACGTAGACTGCTTTTGAAACCGGAGTATCAGGAACTGTTTGTGGCTTACATTGTTGAAATAGCCTCCAGCTCTATCGCCTCCTCTTCTGAAGTTGTAAAAAATGCAAGCACTGAGTCGTAACTGCAGGCTTCTGGTCAGGAGCAACACCTTTCCTTGTGTCCTTCACCCACACCAAAAGTGAAAGATGTGGAAGCACACACCTCAGACTACTCCATGGAGCTCTTTTCACATACCATGCCTGGGTTAATTAATAATAGGGCCCATTATGTACTGGAGCAATGTAAATGGGGCAGATCAGACACTGGAGCAGCATCTAAGAGGCACATTATGCACTGGAGCATTACAAATGGGGCCCATTATATATGGAGCATTATGTGGAGCTCATCAGATACTTTATGGAACATTATATGTGACTAATTATTTGGTATGGAGAAATATATGGGGCTCATTATTCTGTATGGCGCACAATGTGGTGGCCACTGTATGGAGTAATATACTTTCCTGTTTTTGAGCTATTGTACAATTTAAAATAGATCAGTCATGTCATGTAAGCAGTGAAGTATGTGTCATTGTACTATACCTATATTTCTGTGGCGTATCGGAGCATCATGAGTTGTGGTATGTGTTAAAGGGGCACACTGACACTCTTTGGCCCAGGGCACACGAAAACCTGGAGCCAGTGGATCGCCCTCGCACCCAGGGCAGCGGGGTACTCAGAGCAGGGCCAGGTGGATTTCAATGGGAGATGTCACGGTAGCTGTGACCCGGCCCGTGGCCCTGAGCGTCCATTGTAAAAGGGGAATAGAGTGGATGATGATGTTTAAAGTTTATAAGTGAATGATTCGTGACGCCACCTGTGATGGAGATGTTAAGCCGACGCTGCAGACAGATCCTCTGGGACAGATGGTGTGGTGCAGCAATGATGGTGTAGCCCCCCACAGGTAGGGCTGTAGTCCCAGGGCAGAGTAGATGAAGAAGATAGGTGTTGAGGGAGAGAGTGTAATGTCCGGCACCGAGATGTAGCAGTGCTGAGTGGGTTGGCGCATGAATAAGCGGAGGACACCAGGGCATGTAGTTCCAAAGCTTTACTCACAGTCTGTTAAGCATCCAGGTGCCCACATCCGTGCCGTGTCCTCCAGGTCAGGAGCTCAGCCAACCTCCAGGCAAGATGAAGTACTCCGTTCCAACACTCCGCCAACATATGTGCCTTTTCTGAACATCTCCCTTTTGCGCCTATAGTGAAGTACTCTCAGTACTGAGTTACACTGGAGTTCCTCCTATCAGATGTTCTTAGAACTCTACTTGTACGGCAGACAGCTGTAGCCTGCTTCGGGGACTCCTTTCTACTAAGTCCCGGCTCACTCACGTTGCTGTTGTGCCCCCAAGTCTTGTGTGGGAATAAAGTGGTGACAACTTCTATTCCTCCGGTGTCTTTTGCAGGACCATTAGTATCCATACAACCTCTGGGACTGGACCCCGGCCATGCGCTGTGAACTTGGGAAGGGTTCTGCTCTAACCCTAATCCTTAGTCCTCCTCTCCTTATGTTCCGTGCTAATCCTTCTTTCTTATGGAGAGAGTCAGGCTTTCTAGCAATGTTCCTTTCCTGTGCCAGCGGACCCAGGTCACTGAGGTCGGCTGCAGCACTTCCTTCATCCATCCCAGTCAGGGGATCTTCACTCTCCCTCTGACTCTGTCAGACTGACTAAATCCTAAACTCTTCCCACTCTTTTGGTGCCAACTAACTCCACCCGCCTCCCAGCACGCTTCTTGTTCTAAGCAGGGAGCCACCAAAGGGTGCTTTGCTGCACTGCTATGTTGTGTGGGATGTAGGTGTTGGAGTGTGGTCAGGTGTCTCCACCTTACCTGGATGGTGGGGTACCACACCTCAGGAGGAGGTGCAGTACCTCTGTGGCAACTGAACCCTCAGGGGCGCCACATACCCCCCCCGTTAAGCACAGCACATCCGCGGGCTGCAAGTGAAACAAAGTTAGACAAACAAAGGAACATTCAAAAGTTTTTGAATGCTTAATGAACAATACTTATCTAAACTTCCCAATGTGGGAGGCACTCACTCTTGAACGTTGCAAACAATTTAACTATCTATACTTAATATATATCAAAAGCTATATTACCTAATTTAAAGTGCTATGGTACCAGCCTTCATCTCTTTATTAAAACATTCCTAGTTGTTATTACTATCAATTAAATTCTATATAAAGGCTATTCTAAAATTATTAATACTTTCATAAGGCACATTGTAAAATACTTCACATCAAAACTTCAATAATTCTTGTAAGTGCTGGACACCGCTCCCAGCTGGGATTTCTTGCAGTGTCCTTTAGGTGGGAGCCATGCTCCAAGTTGAGGTAGTCCTTATCTTCAAAAGACTCATGTAAAACCAAGGCAGGGCACCTAAAGAGGTGCAACTATGTACAGGTCAGTTCTGGATCATTCACTGTCCATGATCTCACTGTTCAATTATAAAGGCTGCCAAGGAAACTGGGCAAACTGGAACAACATGATGAACAAAACAAAAAAAAAATGAAAAAAATGAAAAAAAGGCATAACAGTGCCTATACCCTATTGGGTAACAGTTTAGTTAGTTGGGCATTTTTTCTCTATTGGTGGTCTCCTTCTGGGGTGGTGGAAGCGGGTTGCTTGGGTTGCTTCCAGGGGAGAACTGCAGGGCATCCTTTTCCTGCTGACTGTCAACAAATTGCAGGTATTCCTTCTCCCAAGAAGTGAGGTTTGTATCAGCCTGTGTAGATGGAATGGCAACGGGAGTAACTGCTGCCTGTGAGGGTAGCACTTCAGCTGCTGCTGGTGACATCTCTGCTGCCAATGATTCCGCAGGAGTTGCAGCTGGTACCAGTGGATGTTGTTCCCCAGTTTCTGGTGGTAACATAGTTAGCAGTGCTGCTGTCTTGGTTTTTGGCCTAACATCTGGTGGCACCGATGTCTGTGGGCGCTGATAGGGTGAAATGCGAGGGTTCTGAATCTCTGGAAGGGGAAACCCATGATGTATAGTAACACCCACCAGCTGGTCAGGCTCCTCTGCTGAAATCAACAAATGCCATATGGGACGTGCCTGCTCAAGCCTTACTCTTCTCAACAGGGACTTCTTCCACTTCCCCATCGCAGTCAGCTTAGCGTCTCTAAATTGAGAGCATAGCTCCTCCAATTGTCCCATGTGGAGTTCGAGCATGCCGGCCGCGGTGCACGAGAACTCAGGGGGTAACCCGTTGGCGGGGGTGACAGCCATACCTGGAGCCTCCTGGTGGTGCACGATGTTCCCTGTCTGACCCGGGATCGGAGACGATGGTGGGGCAGATGGTGGCTCCTGGTCTGCAGGGGTCTCCGGTGGGACCTGCGTAGCCGCGTCAGGTCCAGGCAGGAGTTCAGCTTCTCCCTGCTCAGCTCCCGGGCCTTCTGGTAACTCCTCCGGGCAGGCGATGTTCAGCGGTGACTGCAGTGAGGGGATGGAGACAGGCGCCGCCGGTGACAGGGCAGCGGCCGTAGAATCCACTAGTGCTGCCTGGGGAAGATCTGATGCAGCAGCAACGGGTACCGCGGGTGAAGGTACCGGTGATGGAGGTACCGATGGTGTAGACCCCTCCTGGGCGTGCTGTCAGTTCATAACCCAGAGCGCCTCCTGTCTCAGCCGCAGGCAATGTGTCAGCCGGGCAATCGAGTCCTCCAGCTGCTGACGGTTCATTTTGGAAGTCGGATCGGATCCTTCAACCAATGCACAGGGGAGGTTGAGCTCAACCTCCTCATTCTCTTTGGGCCTCCTTCTGTCTTCCATCATGGCGTCCTAGCGTTCTTCCTCCTTCCTGGCCTCCTTCCCGCCACCGGCTCTCGATCTTCCTTCTGAGGGTGGCGTCTTCTTCCTACTCCTCCATACCAAGCCAGTATCCAAACTCCTCGGGGGGTGGGCCATGTTGCAGTTGCATAGAAGTTCAGGCAGGGGAGGCCCAGGACAGTTTGCGGTCTTTTCTTAGGACCGCCCATGTTGTCACGCCCTTCTTCACCGCGCCAGCGGCCATTTTGAGAGTCCATTTTACAGTCTATTAATTTGGTTATTCTGCACATTTTCAACAATGTTTAAGTCCAATAAGTTTAGACACACAGAACCCAGTGGCACCGGGCTTTGTCATCCTGTTCGTGACGCCAAAAATGGATCTCTCTCGCACCCAGGGCAGCGGGGTACTCGTAGCCAGGCACGGTGGATTTCAATGGGAGATGTCACGGTAGCTGTGACCCGGCCCGTGGCCCTGGGTGTCCATTGTAAAAGGGGAATAGAGTGCATGATGATGTTTAAAGTTTATAAGTGAATGATTCGTGATGCCACCTGTGGTGTTTGGCAATGAAGATGTTAAGCCGACGCTGCAGACTGATCCTCTGGGACAGATGGTGTGGTGCAGCACTGATGGTGTAGCCCCCCACAGGTAGGGCTGTAGTCCCAGGGCAGAGTAGATGAAGAAGATAGGTGTTGAGAGAGAGAGTGTAATGTCCGGCACCGAGATGTAGCAGTGCTAAGTGGGTTGGCGCATGAATAAGCGGAGGACACCAGGGCACGTAGTTCCAAAGCTTTACTCACAGTCTGTTGAGCATCCAGGTGCCCGCATCCATGCCGTGTCCTCCAGGTCAGGAGCTCAGCCAACCTCCAGGCAAGATGAAGTACTCCGTTCCAACACTCCGCCAACATATGGACCTTTTCTGAATGTCTCCCTTTTGCGCCTATAGTGAAGTACTCTCAGTACTGAGCTACACTGGAGTTCCTCCTGTCAGATGTTCTTAGAACTCTACTTGAACGGCAGACAGCTGTAGCATGCTTCGGGGACTCCTTGCTACTAAGTCCCGGCTCACTCACGTTGCTGTTGTGCCCCCAAGTCTTGTGTGGGAATAAAGTGGTGAGAACTTCTATTCCTCCGGTGTCTGTCGCAGGACCATTAGTATCCATACAACCTCGGGGACCGGACCCCGGCCATGCGCTGTGAACTTGGGAAGGGTCCTGCTCTAACCCTAATCCTTAGTCCTCCTCTCCTTACGTTCCGTGCTAATCCTTCTTTCTTATGGAGAGAGTCAGGCTTTCTAGCAATGGTCCTTTCCTGTGCCAGCGGACCCAGGTCACTGAGGTCGGCTGCAGCACTTCCTTCATCCATCCCACTCAGGGGATCTTCACTCTCCCTCTAACTCTGTCAGACTGACTAAATCCTAAACTCTTCCCACTCTTTTGGTGCCAACTAACTCCACCCGCTTCCCAGCACTCTTCGTGTTCCAAGCAGGGAGCCACCAAAGGGTGCTTTGCTACACTACTATGTTGTGTGGGATGCAGGTGTTGGAGTGTGGTCAGGTGTCTCCACCTTACTTGGATGGTGGGGTACCACACCTCAGGAGGAGGTGCAGTACCTCTGTGGCGACTGAACCCTCAGGGGCGCCACACCAGCCCAACCCCCCCACAACTTTAGCCAAATAAACCCCAGTTTTCAATGCATAACTATTATTAGGAAGTAAATTAAGGTTGACAAGCTTCAGTTATAAGAATTGATGTTTTTGGCATTGAAATGGGCACTGTAGGTGTGTTTACTGTCTTCCACTCCCTGCCGACTTTGCTTCTTTGCTTCCCCATTGACTTGCATTGGGTTTCGTGTTTCAGTCGGCCTCCGACTTTTCCCTATAGTCGGCCGATTTCGTTCGACCCGACTTTTGCGAAAGTCGGGTTTCATGAAACCCGACTCGACCCGAAAAAAGGCAAAGTCGCTGATCTCTACCCCCAAGGTGTATCAAAATCCGGTGAGTAAACCAAAATATTGTCCAGCTAGGCCACCACAATGATGGAAAATATCATTAATGAAATGTTGGAAAACCGCAGGTGCATTGGTCAGACTGAAAGGCATGACCAGACTCTCGAAATGACCCTCAGAGGTATTGAATGCCGTTTTCCCATTCATCTCCTTCTGATTCTAACCAAGTTGTAGGCTCCCCTTAAATCCAACTTGGAGAACACCTTAGCTACTATGACCTGGCTGAACAGATCCGGAATCAGAGGAAGAGGGTATGGATCTCAGATGGTAAACTTATTTAAAGCTAACCTGTCAGCAGTTTTGGCCTGTATAAGATACAGCCACAGTATTTCAGGGCTTATCTATAGCATTCTGTAGCGTCCCCATACATTGTACCCAGTTTGTGCATCTTGAGACACGCACTCCGTAAATTGTTAAGTGCTCTCTCTCTCCACTACAATAATTCCAAACATGTGGCCGCTTAATGTGGTTTAGGCATAGTGTGGCTCAGTAGGGGGGACATTTTGATTTGGGAGCGCAGAATTCACTGGACTTTATTTGAGGGGGTGCAAGCCATGTCGCTTTTCCAGAGTCTTTGTTCTAGCTCTAATGTGGGAACCCTGATATTTCCAGTGACAGATGACAGACCTGCGTGGGGTCTGGTTTTTGTGCGGGATAAATTAGGGTTTTTGTAGGTAACATTTTTGTGTACATAATATTTTTTTATCGCTTCTGGAATAAGCCTGGTTCACATCCTTGTGTTCTATGCTGATCACTTATGTCGGAGTTTCAATGTAAATCCCCCAAAAATGTGATTCAGTCTGAAACCACCAATGGAGCCACCTACCATAATGAGGTAGATGGAGGCACTTTGGAGTCTGTTTGGTGTCTGCTCCAGCGGTATCCATCTTTTTAGGTGTGCATAGATCTGTGTTTGAATATAATTGTGAACTAAAAAGATGCCTAAAATGATGGGACACAGCTAAAACACGGACCAGTCCAAAGTGACTCGACCTGCCTCATAAGCAAGTGGTCCCGTCCAAAGGTTTTGTATGAATCGTGGGTTTGGCGGAATTTTCACTGAAACCCCGATGTATGTGCCCAAGGGAGAGTGCAGGATATATGTGAGCCGAGCCTTATTCAGATTTTTGGTAGGCAGAATGTACAAAGTCAGCAGTACAAGAATAGATCATATTTTTATTTTTGCGCATTTCACCCTGCGGTATAAAGTGATAAAGCAGATTTATTCTTTGGGTCAGTGTGATTACAAAAATACCAGATTAATATTGTTTTTTTTATGTTTGGCTGCTATCATACAGTCCAAATATTTATTTTATAAAAAGTAGATTTTTTATTTTTTGGTGAACAGAGCTTTATGAGGGTTTATTTTTTGTAAGACGAGTTGCAGATTACAGCGATACCAAATTTATATTTTTTTATTTTTGCTATTTTTACATACTAAAAACAATATTTTACTAAAATGAATTTGTTTTTGCATCGCCATATGGTGAGAGCTGTAACTTTTTTATTTTTTTGCTGAATGAGCCAAATTAGGGTTGCTTTTTGCGGGACATAAACCTTTTTGATAGCTTTTTATTCAATTTTTTGAGAGTCTCTGTGATTAAAGAAAAGCGACATTTTTGGCATGTTTATTATTTATTTTTTTACACCATTCACCAAACTGAATAAATAATGTGCCAATTTAATAAAGTGGCTTTTTCCAGATGTGGTAATACTAATTATATACCAATCAGGTGTTCCTTTTTTATTTTTGTTTTATCGTAAACGCTGTTCTTTGAGTGACAAAACAACTTTTCGTCTTTTTGCGTACTTTGTGGTTTTTTACTTATTTTATTTTACTTTTTCTTTTACTTTTTCACTTAGTCCCACTGTGGGACATGTACTGTATATTTTTTATTAAGATCGCTGGTCTCATGCACTGCAGTACTCGTGTACTGTAGTGCATGGGAGCAGTCAGTGAGTCACTGTCTCTGCCTGTGAGACCCAGCTTATAGCTGGATCTCACAGGCCACTGTACCCTAGGGTCATCACATGAACTCAAGGTGCCACAGTAACCATCGTAACCTGCGATTTTCATTGTGGTGGTCTTGTGATCCCCTTGCAACAACTTAAATACCACTGTTGTGATTGACAGCGATATTTAAAGGATTAATTGGCCCTGATCAGTGGCAAAAGCGACCGGAGCCAATACAGCAGGATCTCAGCTGTCATGTACTGCCCGGGTGGCACTATACTCTTATTCCTCAGTGCCGTTAAAAAGCTTAACCCCTTCACTACCAAGGGTGGTTTGCACATTAACTCCTGGGCCAATTTTTACAATTCTGACCACTGTCCCTTTATGAGGTTATACTGTAACTCTGAAACGCTTTCATGGATCCCGGTGATTCTGACATTGTTTTCTCGTGACATATTGTACTTCATGTTAGTGGTAAAATTCCATTCATATAACTTGCGTTTATTTGTGAAAAAAACGGAAATTTGGAGAAAATTTTGAAAATTTCGCAATTTTCCAACTTTGAATTTTTATGCCCTTAAATCACAGAGATACGGCACACAAAAAACTTAATAAATAACATTTCCCACATGTTTACTTTACATCAGCACAATTTTGGAACCAAAATGCCATCCATGGGAATTAGGTCCAGGGTCACATGGACGGAATATTACGTCCATTGTAGGTAAGGGGTTAAAGAGCCACATGTGAAACACTAATTGGACAGGCAGGTCCCCTGTACCTTCTCTCTGCTCACTTTTCTGGAGTAACAAACCGATACTTGCCTGCATGTATACTGTAGGGAAAGACCTGTCACTTCAGTGTAGCATGTGGGGTGCTATCAGGTCAGTAAAACAGGAGTCGGCAGCACTGGATGGGGAATAAAGCTGGAGTGACAAAGGCTTTAAATCTACAAACATTTCTTCAGCATCATATGCATATTAATTCAAATGCCAATTTCTCAATGAGGGTATGTGCAGATGATCCAGAAGTGGCAGCTCTTTGAATGCAGCGCATGTTTGCTGCATCCAAAGCTCTGCAGTCTATCTGACGCAGGTGAATCCGCAAGTGTTCACTGAATCATGTGGATTCACAGTGTCCAATACATTCTATTGGTGAAATTTCTCTTTCGCAAGAGAAATTGATATGTTGCAGTCTGGAGAGATGAGCCTCATGTCCATATCCGTGGGTGTATGCTGTAACATCTGGATATTGTGGGTGGGAATCTGTGTCCATCCAGCAGTGACAACTGATCGTCTGCACCTACGTTAACAGACTGACTATGTAAAAGTATTGCTGAACTTGTCTTTCAAAGAGCTGCATATAAAAATAGTTTGGAGTGTGAAATCCTGCTGACGGATTTCCTTTAGGCTGAGTTCACACGTGGCGTTTTTTTCACGTTTCCGCGGCGATTTTGCCACGAAAACGCGAAAAATAAGCATCCCATGCATTCCTATGGGATTCCGCAATGCTGTGCTAATGCTGCGGTTTTTACCGCGGCGGAATCGCTTCGCGGTAAAAACCGCAGCATGCTCATTAATTTGCGGAATCGCGGCGATCCCGCACCCATAGGAATGCATTGTTCCACTTATTTCCCGCATGTGGCTGTGCACACCATGCGGAAAGTAAGCAGAACAATTGCGGATGGTACCCATGGTCCGGAGGAGAGGAGACTGTCCTCCGGGCTTTGGGTACCATATCCCTGTAAAAAATAGAATTTAAAAATAAAAAATATTGTTATTCTCACCCTCCGGCGTCCCCCGCAGCCTTCCCGCTTCTCTTCACGCTCTCGTTCCCAGTAGTCCTTTGCGAAAATGCTCGCGATGACGTCCCTTCTCGCTGGATCGCGAAGTCTCGCGGTCATTCGCGCGACGTCATCACGAATGACCGCGAGACGTCGCGATCCCGCGAGAACTGACGTCATCGCGGGCATTTTCGCAAAGGATTACTGGGAACGGATGCGCGGGACATCGGAGGGTGAGAATAACACTATTTTTTATTTTTTTTAAACATTCTATCTTTTACTACTGATGCTGCATAGGCGGCCTCAGTAGTAAAAAGTTGGTCACACTCGTCAAACACTATGTTTGACGAGTGTGACCAACCTGTCAATCAGTTCTCCAAGCGATGCTACAGATCGCTTGGAAAACGCTAGCATTTTGCAAGCTAAATACGCTTGCAAAATGCTAGTTTTTCCGCAGGAAAATCGCGGGAATTTAAAATGCGATTTTCCCGCGGACTGGAATTCCGGAATTCTCGCGGTAATTTCCGCGAGAGTTCCGGTACGTGTGCACTTAGCCTTAATGTGCCTGAAAAGAGTTCAATACAGTCCTGGGGAGATCTCAGATTTGCACACATCTTTACCAAGCAATTAGAGGTTTTGCTGCATTACTAGTCATGGCAAATAGATTAGCTGGAAATCAAATTTTGAGGAAAAATTCAAACCTGGTGAAATCTAAATGAAAAAAATATTATCTTTAATTATAGAGGCTCTGTAAGGTATTCTTAATTCTTAAATTTCTCTACATTTATGTAAGTACAAATACCGTAATTCATTTTTGGAAAAGAAGAAAAATATTGTAGAAACATGAAATTCTTAGCAGGAAGCTTGAACATTTCAATTTGCCAATGACATTCTATTTCGATTTTTCACTAATCTGTCTCACTTTCTGTCCTAAGTTTATCTTGCAGCTCTTGCCTTCCTGCTGTTCAACAACTGTGTCTACGGTCATTTGCAGCCGAATGTCTATGGTTTTGTAGCAATGTCGAGATGTTTAAAATGAGGAAGTGTAATCCTGTAACTGTGCAAAGGGCCTGTTAAACATAGTGATATCGCTAGCAATATCGCTGTAACGTCACTGGTTTTGTGATGTAGCAGCGATATTGCTAGCGATATTGCTATGTGTGATACTTACCTCCGACCGGCTCCCCCGCTGGCTATCGCTGATCATGCAAGAATTTCCTGGACCATTTCTCGTCGGGTGCTTCCTGCTGGGCTTCCTGTGGCGCCGACGAGCGACGCGTGGACGCGGGCGAAAGAACATCAGGATCGCCTCATCTGACAGGTAAGTAGCGACCCCCGACCACTGCTATGTCGCTGGTGAGATCTGCCTGTGTGGCAGCTCACTAGCGACCACTTAGCAATGCACCAGCGATCCATATCGTTGTCGGGATCGCTGGTGCATCGCTAAGTGTAACGGTACCCTTATGGTGAAAGAGCGATTTTATCGTACAGAAGGATTGTGGGTTTGTGGTTGTTTAACTCCTTTATCCCCAAGGGTGGTTTACATGTTAATGACCAGGCCAATTTTTACAATTCTGACCACTGTCCCTTTATGAGGTAATAACTCTGGAACGCTTCCATGGATGCTTTTGATTCTGACAATGTTTTCTTATGACATATTGTAGAAAAAAAACAGAAATTTTGGCAAAAATTTTGAAAATTTCACAATTTTTCAACTTTGAATTTTCATGCCCTTAAATCACAGAGATATGGCACACAAAATACTTAATAAGTAACTTTTCTCACATGCTTACTTTACATCAGCACTAGAGTTGAGCGAAACGGGTTGGCCAAATTCAGAATTCGCCGACTTTTGCTAAAGTCGGGTTTCGCCGATCGAAATCCGACCATAGCGTGAGGTCGGCCATGAGGTCGCCGACTTGAGCGCCAAAGTCGCGTTTCCTACAATGCTTCCTGCGCCTTTTCTCAGCCAATCATCAAGGATGCACACTGTGGGCAACGCAATTACATAGGCAGCGGCCCCCACCATCTTAGAGAAGGGCATCCAAGTGATTGGCTGGCTTTGTGAGGTGTCACAGTGGCTATAAAAGGCCGTGACCGCCGACCGCCATCTTACTTCTGCCGATCTTAGCATAGGGAGAGGTTGCTGCTGTTCGTTCTCAATAGGGAGAGTGTTTAGGCAGGAAAAAGAAATTGCTTCTGCTGATAGCGATTTTCACTGTACAGCACAACTGTATAGTGTGCAGTGACAGGGGAGGCTATATATGTGTGCAGCAGCTCTGTTGGTGATTAGGCTGCCTTAAAAGGCTCCCTGATAGCTGCATTGCAGTTTGCACAGTGCTGTGCAGAGTGCTTTTTTAAAAGCAAAAAACTTTTATTCCTTTTCTCTGCACAGTAGTTGCTGAGCGTAAATTTTTGCACACACCGTATAGAGGTGTACGCTCTTCACACACTACCGTGTTTCGGCTGGTATCACGGACAAATACATGCTATATGTGTGTGACTTCATAAAAAAATACGCGGAGATTAACATTTTTCCATACATACACCATATAGAGGTGTACAATTCTCAAACAGTATTGGATATCTGCTGTTCTTATTACCGTCACATCTACACAGAGTCAGCGTGTGTGTGTGACATTCCATAAATACATATACGGACATTTCCATTTCTCCATACACCATATTGAGCTGTCCGATTCTCAAACAGTATCAGATATCTGCTGTTCTTATTACGGTCACATCTACACAGAGTCAGCGTGTGTGTGTGACATTCTGTAAATACATATACGGACATTTCCAATTCTCCATACACCATATTGAGCTGTTCGATTCTCAAACAGTATCGGATATCTGCTGTTCTTATTACGGTCACATCTACACAGAGTCAGCGTGTGTGTGACATTCTGTAAATACATATACAGACATTTCCATTTCTCCATACACCGTATTGAGCTGTCTGATTCTTAAACAGTATTGGACATCTGCTGTTCTTATTACGGTCACATCTACACAGAGTCAGCATGTGTGTGACATTCCGTAAATCCATATACGGACATTTCCATTTCTCCATACACCGTATTGAGCTGTCCGATTATCAAACAGTATCGGATATCTGCTGTTCTTATTACGGTCACATCTACACAGAGTCAGCGTGTATGTGTGACATTCTGTAAATACATATACGGACATTTCCAATTCTCCATACACCGTATTGAGCTGTTCGATTCTCAAACAGTATCGGATATCTGCTGTTCTTCATACGGTCACATCTACACAGAGTCATCGTGTGTGACATTCCGTAAATACATATACGGACATTTCCATTTCTCCATACACCATATTGAGCTGTCCGATTCTCAAACAGTATCGGATATCTGCTGTTCTTATTACGGTCACATCTACACAGAGTCAGCGTGTGTGTGACATTCTGTAAATACATATACGGACATTTCCATTTCTCCACACGCCGTATTTAGCTGTCCGATTCTCAAACAGTATTGGATATCTGCTGTTCTTATTACGGTCACATCTACACAGAGTCAGCGTGTGTGTGTGACATTCTGTAAATACATATACGGACATTTCCAATTCTCCATACACCATATTGAGCTGTTCGATTCTCAAACAGTATCGGATATCTGCTGTTCTTATTGCGGTCACACCTACACAGAGTCAGCGTGTGTGTGTGACATTCTGTAAAAACATATACGGACATTTCCATTTCTCCATACACCTTATTGAGCTGTCTGATTCTTAAACAGTATTGGATATCTGCTGCTCTTATTACGGTCACATCTACACAGAGTCAGCATGTGTGTGACATTCCGTAAATACATATACGGACATTTCCATTTCTCCATACACCGGTATTGAGCTGTCCGATTATCAAACAGTATCGGATATCTGCTGTTCTTATTATGGTCACATATACACAGAGTCATCATGTGTGTGACATTCTGTAAATACATATACGGACATTTCCATTTCTCCACACACCGTATTGAGCTGTCCTATTCTCAAGCAGTATCGGATATCTGCTGTTCTTATTACGGTCACATCTACACAGACTCAGCGTGTGTGACATTCCGTAAATACATATACGGACATTTCCAACTCTCCACACACGGTATTTAGCTGTCCGATTCTCAAACAGTATCGGATATCTGCTGTTCTTATTACGGTCACATCTACACAGAGTCAGCGTGCGTGAGTGACATTCCGTACATACATATACGGACATTTCCATTTCTCCATACACCATATAGAGCTGTCCGATTCTCCAACAGTATCGGATATCTGCTGCTCTTATTACGGTCACATCTACACAGAGTCAGAGTGTGTCTGTGAGACTCCGTAAATCCATATACGGACATTTCCATTTCTCCATACACTGTATTGAGCTGTCCGATTCTCAAACAGTATTGTGTTATGAATGAGTCACCAAAGGAGGAAAAAACAAAAATACAAGCTAAGTCCAGAAAACCGGAGAGGTTGGTAGCTATCGGATTGCAGACCCCTGATCCTATTCACCACAACTAACAGTAGCCGTGGGGGGTTCCTACGGTGCCCTAGACCCCTCATTCACAGCCGGAGAACTAAATAAGCCTAAAGAAAGAAAGGGGAAATCTAAACTGCCCCAGAGCAGACCCCAAAGCAATAGACAGCCCCCAACATGTATTGTCGGTGAAAAGCAGATGAAAACACAAACACAGACAGAAAGACAGGTTGCGCAAACAATGGGGCCCAACTAACTAAATAGGAAAGGACAGAAAAGATGCTGGCTGCAATCCACAAAAAACCCTACCAAAAATGTCCCAACCGTCTGATAGGGAAAAAGGCCCTGAAGTCGCTAGACTTCAAAATCACTATATCAGCACTCAGGTACATTCTGAAAACAGAGCAAAGAGATAAACTGATCAGAGACAAAAATGGAGCCCAGCCCGTCCCAACAAAGGCAGGCTGAACACAAAACACGAAGCAAACAGACAAAATCTCATGGAAAAATAAGAGAGCAAAAACTTAGCTTTCAGTAGACAGGACTAACTGGTTGCAAGAGCTCAGAGCAGAAAGGATCACCAGCACCCCTGTAGGGCGTCGGCTGCCTTATATCCACTCAGCGATTCCAGGTGTCCAATCAGGCTCCACCTGTTCAGATGACAGGTTCTTCTCAACCCAATCAATTTCACTACCACTCTTCACCAGCAGAGGGAGTTCATCAGACATCGACGGTGAAGGGGAAAATGAACTCACAACAGTACCTCCCCCTTGAGGAGGGGTCACCGAACCCTCATCCACGCCACCAGGACGATCAGGATGGGCCCGATGAAAAGCACGAACCAATCTTTCTGCATGAATACCGGATGCAGGGACCCAAGAATTATCCTCCTGGCCATAACCCTTCCATTTAACCAAGTACTGGAGTCTCCGTCTAGCCAGGCGAGAATCCAGTATCTTCTCAACCTCATATTCCACATTACCTTCCACCAATACAGGGTCAGGAGGTGCCACCACAGGAACTACTGGCTCAACAAACCTCTTTAACAGAGACTTATGAAACACGTTATGGATCTTAAATGTAACAGGAAGAGCCAATCGAAAAGAGACAGGATTAAGAATCTCCAAAATCTTGTAAGGTCCAATAAATCTAGGTTTAAACTTTGGAGAAGTCACCTTCATAGAGATATTCTTTGATGACAACCAAACCATATCATCCACCTTAAACTGGGGACCAATGGTCCTATGACGGTTGGAAAACCGCTGGGCCTTTTCCTAGGAGAGAGACAACCTATCCACCACTTGGTCCCAGATCTGGTGCATTCTCTCCACCACAGTGTCAACACCTGGGCAGGCAGAAGACTCCACCTGCCCTTAAGAGAATCAAGGATGAAACCCAAAGTTACAAAAAAAAGGTGACATCAAAGTGGCAGAACTAGCTCTATTATTTAAAGCAAATTCGGCCAAGGGCAAAAATGAAACCCAATCATCCTGATCAGCAGAAATAAAACATCTCAAATACGACTCCAAAGTCTGGTTTGTTCTCTCCGTCTGCCCATTGGTCTGAGGGAGAAACGCAGAGGAGAAGGACAACTGAATTCCCAGCTTGGAACAGAAAGTCCTCCAAAATCTAGAAATAAACTGAACTCCTCTGTCAGATACAATGTTCTCAGGAATCCCGTGCAAGCGAACCACCTGTTGCAAAAACAAGGGCACCAACTCTGAGGAAGATGGCAACTTAGGGAGTGGTACAAGATGGACCATCTTAGAGAATCTATCACAAATCACCCAAATAACAGTCATTCTCTGAGAGACAGGCATATCAGAGATAAAATCCATTGAAATATGGGTCCATGGCCTCCTGGGCACCGGCAAAGGCATCAGCAGCCCACTAGAGCGAGAACAAGGTTTAGACCGGGAGCAAGTCCCACAGGACTGCACAAAACTCCTGACATCACGAGACAAGGCGGGCCACCAAAAAGACCGACTCACCAAATCTCTAGTACCAAAAATACCTGGATGACCAGCCAATGCAGAGCAATGAACTTCAGACATCACTCTCTTCCTCCACTGGTCAGGAACATACAATTTTCCAATGGGACAACGCTCAGGTTTGTCTTCCTGAAACTCTTCCAGAGCACGTCTCAAATCGGGCGAGATGGCAGAAAGAACTACTCCCTCACCTAAGATGGCAGCAGGCTTGGTCACAACAGGAGAATCAGCAAAGAAACTCCTAGAGAGGGCGTCTGCCTTGACATTCTTAGTGCCTGGAATAAAAGAGACCACAAAATCAAAATGTGTGAAAAACAAGGCCCACCTAGCCTGTCTAGGATTCAAGCTTTTGGCCGACTCCAGGTAAATCAAATTCTAGTGGTCAGTAAGGACCACGACTTGATGTCTAGCTCCCTCCAACTAATGTCTCCACTCCTCAAATGCCCATTTTCATGGCTAACAATTCCCGATTCCCCACATCATAGTTACGTTCAGATGGGGAGAACTTTCGGGAAAAGAAAGCACAGGGATTCATTTTAGATGTTACCGGATCTTTTGGGGACAAAACAGCTCCTGCACCAATCTCAGAAGCGTCCACCTCTACCTGAAACGGGAGTGAGACATCAGGTTGCCGCAAAACCTGAGCAGAAGTGAACCTTCGCTTCAGCTCCTGAAAGGAAGAAACAGCCTCCAGAGACCAATTCAGCACATCAGCACCTTTCTTAGTCAAATCAGTCAATGGTTTGGCAATACCAGAAAAATTAGCTATAAATTTATGATAAAAATTAGCAAAACCCAAAAACTTCTGGAGGGCCTTCAAAGAAGTGGGCTGAACCCAATCATAAATGGCCTGTACCTTGGCCGGGTCCATTTCAATAGTTGACGGAGACAAATTAAATCCCAAAAATGAAATCCTCTGTACCCCAAAAAGGCATTTCGATCCCTTGACATACAGGGAATTCTCCCTCAAAATCCGGAACACAGTCCGAACATGTTCCACATGAGAGTCCCAATCCTTGGAAAAGATCAAAATATCATCCAGATAGATGATCAAAAATTTATCCACAAAGTCTCGGAAAATATCATTCATGAAGCACTGGAAGACAAAAGGGGCATTAGTGAGCCCAAAAGGCATCACCAGGTACTCAAAATGTCCCTCTGGAGTATTAAACGCCGTCTTCCATTCATCCCCATACTTAATGCGAATAAGATTATACGCCCCCCTGAGGTCAAGCTTGGTAAACCAGCAAGCACCTTTAACTCTAGAGAATAGATCAGAAATCAGGGGTAACGGATACTGATATTTAACAGTAATTTTGTTGAGGGAACGATAGTCAATACAAGCCCTTAATGAACCATCCTTCTTGGCCACGAAAAAAAACCCAGCACCTAAGGGTGAAGAGGATGGTCTAATATGACCCTTCTCCAACGACTCCTTAATATAGGATCGCATAGCCTCATGCTCGGGTACAGATAAATTGAAAAGTCGACCCTTAGGAAATTTACACCCAGGGCTCAGCTCAATTGCACAGTCATAACTCCTAAGGCAAAGACGCAGACTCATTCTCACTAAATACATCATAAAAATCAGCCAAATAGTCAGGAACATCATGCGACTGGGGAGAGGTGGAGAAAACAGGAGCGCAAATAAGGGCACACCGACAACCCCAACTCACCACAGACACAGATTTCCAATCCAAAACTGGATTATGAATTTGCAACCAGGGAAACCCCAGAACAATGGTATCATGCAGATTATGCAACACCAAAAATCTGCAATTTTCTTGATGGTCTGGGGCGACCCGCATTACCACCTGGGTCCAAAACTGAGGTTTATTCTTCGCCAAAGGAGTAGCATCAATACCGCTCAAAGGGATAGGCATCCGCAGAGGTGTCATAGGAAATCCACAACGTTTAGCAAAATCTAAGTCCATCAGGTTCAGAGCTGCTCCCGAATCCACAAAAGACGTAGCGGAAAATGTGGACAGGGAGCAGATCAGAGAAATTGCCGGAAGAAACTTAGGTTGAACACCACCCACAGCAAATGTGTGTGCAAAACGTTTCTCTCGTTTAGGGCACACAGAAATAATATGCGAGGCATCTCCACAGAAAAAACACAGCTTATTACGCCTTCCGAACTCCTGACATTGCGCCCTAGACAAAACTCTGTCACATTGCATAGGTTCAGACATTTGTTCAACAGGTGGCAACACCTCTTGTGCAGTTTTGCGTTCACGCAAACGCCGATCAACCTGAATGGCTAATGACATAGAATCGTCAAAACCATAGGGAACAGGAAATCCCACCATAGTATCTTTTACAGTTTCTGACAAACCCTTCCGAAAGAGAGCTGCCAAGGCACCATCATTCCAGGTAGTAAGGACCGCCCACTTTCGGAATTTTTGACAGTACAACTCTGCAGAATCCTGACCCTGGCTCAATGCCAACAGGGCCTTTTCAGCCTGATCAATAGCATTAGGTTCATCGTACAACAGCCCCAAGGCTTGAAAAAATGCATTCACATTAGTTAGAATAGGATCATCAGGTTTCAAGGAAAACGCCCAATCCTGAGGATCGCCGCGCAAGGAAATGATAATTTTAACCTGCTGTGCGGAGCTCCCTGATGAGTTAGGCTTTAAGGCAAAAAATAATTTACAATTATTCTAAAAGTTCAAAAATTTAGACCGATCCCCAAAAAACACATCAGGAGTAGGGATCTTTGGCTCAGCAACATGTGAATGAGCAAGATAGGCGGAAATTCCCCGCACTTCAGCAGCGAGCTGCTCCACACGATCAGACAATTGCTTCATCTCCATTGAGAAGAAAAAATTCCCCCTACGGCCTCAAAGACATAGAGGAAAAAATATACACACAAAAAAAAAAAATTCTGACACTTTTTTTTTTCTTTCCCTTTTTTTTTTTTTTTTTTACAATTCTTTCCTGCTATTGAGTACCCTAGAATCTGCGGTATGGCTGGTGATTCTGTTATGAATGAGTCACCAAAGGAGGAAAAAACAAAAATACAAGCTAAGTCCAGAAAACCGGAGAGGTTGGTAGCTAACGGAATGCAGACCCCTGATCCTATTCACCACAACTAACAGTAGCCATGGGGGGTTCCTACGGTTCCCTAGACCCCTCGTTCACAGCCAGAGAACTAAATAAGCCTAAAGAAAGAAAGGGGAAATCTAAACTGCCCCAGAGCAGACCCCAAAGCAATAGACAGCCCCCAACATGTATTCTTGGTGAAAAGCAGATGAAAACACAAACACAGACAGAAAGACAGGTTGAGCAAACGATGGGGCCCAACTAACTAAATAGGAAAGGACAGAAAAGATGCTGGCTGCAATCCGCAAAAAACCCTACCAAAAATGTCCCAACCGTCTGATAGGGAAAAGGGCCCTGAATTCGCTAGACTTCAAAATCACTATATCAGCACTCAGGTATATTCTGAAAACAGAGCAAAGAGATAAACTGATCAGAGACAAAAATGGAGCCCAGCCCGTCCCAACAAAGGCAGGCTGAACACAAAACACGAAGCAAACAGACAAAATCTCATGGAAAGATAAGAGAGCAAAAACTTAGCTTTCAGTAGACAGGACTAACTGGTTGCAAGAGCTCAGAGCAGAAAGGATCACAGCACCCCTGTAGGGCGTCGGCTGCCTTATATCCACTCAGCGATTCCAGGTGTCCAATCAGGCTCCACCTGTTCAGATGACAGGTTCTTCTCAACCCAATCAATTTCACTACCACTCTTCACCAGCAGAGGGAGTTCATCAGACATCAATGGTGAAGGGGAAAATGAACTCACAACAGTATTGTATATCTGCTGTTCTTATTACGGTCACATCTATACAGAGTCAGCGTGTGTGTGTGTGACATTTCGTAAATACATATACGGGCATTTCCGTCTCTCCATACACCATATTGAGCTGTCCGATTCTTAAACAGTATTGTATATCTGCTGTTCTTATTATGGTCACATCTATACAGAGTCAGCGTGTGTGTGTGACACTCCGTAAATACATATACGGAGAATGACAGTTTCACCAACAACATATACAGCTGTACACTTCTGATACAGTACTGTATATCTGCTTGTTGGATTACAGTGAAATACATACTGGGTGAGCGTCTGTGACTCATAAAATATATACGGAGATTTCACTTTTTACACCTTACACAGCTGTACGCTACTCATACAGTACCATTTCTCTGCTGGTATTTTTGTTACATTTTCCCAAACATTAGGAAGTGTGGTGAAAGAGGCTGCGGACGTGGGCGGGTGGGGGCCCAGCTGGTACTGATGGTGGTGGTGGTGGTGGTGCATCGGCTGGTTCTGGCAAAAGCACAACAGCAGCTGGAGGTTTTGAGCCTGCGCCATTGTCTGGCACAAGAAGGCCTTTAAGGTTCCCTTTTCTGGGAGTAGGTAAACCACTTTTAATGCCGGAGCATCAGGAACAGGTTTTGGCTTATATTGCCGAAACAGCCTCCAGCTCTATTGCCTCCTCTTCTGAAGTTACAAAAACTGCAAGCACAGAGTCGTCAGTGCAGGCTTCTGGTCAAGAACATCACCTTTCCTTGTGTCCTTCACCCACACCAAAAGTGAAGGATGCTGCAGCGCACACTTCAGATTACTCCATGGAGCTCTTTTCACATACCATTCCTGGGTTATCAAGTCAAATCCTGAATTCCCCAGTCCAAGATGAATCTGACATGGAGTGCACTGATGCACAGCCACTGCTAGATGATTCTGCTTGTACATTCACCCACAGCTCTACATTGCCCTCACAGTCTACTGAGCCCAAACCAGACCCTGATGAAACTCAGGTGCCCCTTCCCGCATGCTATACCACCTTACACGGTGACACAGAGGAAGGTACAGTGGAAGGTGCAGATGACATTGAAGACAAGGTCATGGATGACCAAGTTGTTGACCCGGATTGGCATCCATTGGGGGAAGAGAGTGCTGGTGACAATAGGTCAGAACAGGAGAAGGATCCGCAGCAGTCATCGTCATCGCAACAGCGGTTATCCGGCAGGCCCGTAGCTGTCAAAAACCTTGGTAAGAAAACTAAAAGAGTTGCAGGACAGCTTGGCCAGACAGTCAAATTAGCACAGCGTGCAAGCCCTGAAAATTTGTACCATAGTAGGAAGAGTGCAGTGTGGCACTTTTTTGAACAAAATCCTACTGATGACGCAAAGGTTATCTGTAAGAAATGCTGAAGGACCTTTAACAGAGGGAAAAATCTACGAAATTTGAATACCAGTTGCATGCTTAGACATTTAACCAACATGCACTTGCAAGCATGGACGGACTTTAAAACCTCAGGTAGCACATGTGCACATGCTCCGACTGAAGTTAGCCGGCAACGCTCCATCGCTTCCCCCACTGTAAGGCCACCGCTAAGCACACCACCATCAAGAAATGTTGAGGTGTCATCGCTAGTCCAAAGAAGTCAGGCAATCACAATATTTTCATGAAGAAAAACTGAATCTAGGCAATCAACACCCTCACCAACACCAACCCCTACTCAGTCCGTCATGTCCAAAGCTAGTTCCCCCATATGCAGCTCTCAAGTCCAGCTCACCCTACCAGACAGTCTGAGTAGAACAAGAAAGTACTCATCCTCTCATCCGTGTACACTGGCTTTGAACGCCTACATTGACAAACTGATCTCATTAGAGATGACGCCCTTCCGTTTGGTAGAAAGCGAAGCTTTCCGAGAACTCATGGCCTATGCTGTCCCACGCTATGACCTACCCAGTCGGCACTTCTTTTCTCAAAAAGTCATCCCTGCCCTCCACCGGCATGTGAAAGACCACATTGTCCATGCACTAAAACAGTCAGTGAGTGGAAAGGTGCACCTCACAACAGATGCATGGGCCAGTAGGCATGGCCAGCGCCGTTACGTGTCCATCACTGTGCACTGGGTTAATGTGATGGATGCAGGCTCCACAGGGGACAGCGGTGGTGGAACAGTGCTGCCTAGCCCACGGTATAGGAAACAGTAGGCTGTAGGCGTTCGACCCTCCTCTTTCTCCTCCAGAAGTGAAAGCTCATCGACAGAGCGCAGTCGCATGAGCACTCCATCCACATCTGTCAGTGTTGCACACGAGGTGTCCCACTATCGAACAGCTGGTGGTAAGTGGCAGCAGGCTGTTTTAAAAATGATGTCTTTGGGCGACAGCAGACACACCGCGGAGGTACTGGCCCACTACTTGCATCGACAAACTGAGTCAAGGCTGGGCAGTCTACATCTTGAGCCAGGCAAGGTAGTCAGTGATAATGGGTGGAATTTTGTGGCAGCCATAGCCCTTGCAAAACTCACACACATACCTTGCCTGGCTCACACCTTGAACCTGGTGGTGCAGTGCTTCCTAAATAATTATCCGGAGTTAACAGCCCTGCTCCATAAGGTGCGAAGACTGTGCTGGCACATCCGTCGCTCAACCATCCACTCCATTCGTATGCAGAAGTTGCAGCAATCACTCAACCTCCCCAAGCACCTCCTAATCATAGACGTTGCTACAAGATGGCACTCCACCATGCACATGGTTGAGAGGCTGTGTGAACAGAGGCAGGCTGTAATGCATTTGTGGGAGGATACACGGGCAGGCAGTTTCAGGGTAGACATGGAATTGTCGGGTGTGCAGTGGTCAAAGCTGAAAGACCTCTGTAAAGTCCTTCAATGTTTTGAGGAATGCACACAGCTGGTAAGCGCAGACGATGCCATCATAAGCATGAGCATACCACTTATGTGTCTGCTCATGCAAACTTTGACGCACATTAAGGATCAGGCATCTGCAGCTGAGGAGCAACAGGAGGAGGAGGAGGAGGGAAGCCTTGATGTCAGTCAGCCATTGTCTGGTCAGGGAACTGGCATGGATGAGGTGGAGGAAGAAGAGGAAGATGAGGAGGAGGATGAGGGGGATAATTATTTTGGGGAGGAGGATGCTTCTCAGGGGGCAAGAGAAAATGTGGGCGTGGCAAGGTCAGGTACAGGGTTTGTGCGTGACTGGAGGGATGTGGATTTGCCAGAAAGTGCTCCTCCACCCACCACTGGCAGTGCAGCATTGACACCTGGAACATTGGCCCACATGTGTGACTGTTATGAGTTCATTTTCCCCTTCATCATTGAGGTCTGATGAACTCCCTCTTCTGGTGAAGGAAGGTAGTGAGGCTGATTACCAAGCACCTGAGCTGGGAGAGGATGACTGGGCGACGGGGATCTCTGACTGGATATAAGGCAGCCGACGCCCTTCCTCCTCGCTGGTGATTTCTCTGTGGAATTCTAGGAGACCAGTCTGATTCCAGCTCCTCAAAAGCTAAGTTTTCTGCTTTGCCTTTTTGCATTTGTGTTTTGGTTTTACTTTGCCTTGCTTTTCTGGATTCTGCCATTCCCTGCTGGGGTGAGCTGAATTCCTTTTTTGTCGGTTGCTCTGTCTTCAGAAAATACCTGAGTACTGACATAGTCTTTTTGAAGCCTAACGTCTTCAGGGCCATTTTCCCTGTCAGTCTGTTGGCTCTTATTTTCATAGGGTTTTTCGCGGATTGCAGACAGCAGCTTTCCTATCCTGTCCTATCTAGTTAGCTTGGGCCCCATCATTTGCTCAGTCTATTTTTCTATCTGTGTTAGTGTTTTTTCTTCTTGCTTCACCGTCATTATATGTTGGGGGCTGCCTATTGCTTTGTGGTTTGCTCTGGGGCAGTTTAGATTTCCCTTTCTGTCTTTAGGCTAGGCAGTTCTCCGGCTGTGATCGAGGGGTCTAGGGCACGGCTACTGCTAGTTGTTGTTGATAGGTTCAGGGGTCTGCAATCCGATAGCTGCCAACTTCTCTGGTTTTCTGGACTTAGCTAGCATTTCTGTTTTTGCCTCCTACGGTGACTCATTCATAACAGAATCACCAGCCATACCGCAGATCCTAGGATACTCAATAGCAGGAAAGAATTTAAAAAAAAAAAAAAAAAAAGGTGTGTATATTTTTTCCACTATATCTCTGAGGCCGTAGGGGGAATTTTTTTTCCTCTCAATGGAGATAAAGCCATTGACTGATCTGACTAAGAAGGGTGCTGATTAGTGTTGAGCGATACCGTTCGATACCCAAAAATATCGTATCGGATGGTATCGCCCGATACGAAAAAAATATCGGGTATCGCCGATTCCGATACCGGAAGTCCCATTCAAGTCAATGGGACTTCTGGTATCGGAATTAAAAAAAGCCCTTTATTTCCTTGTTGGCTAATTCTACATAATTGAAAACAAATAAGAATCATGTAGAATGTATTGTGGGAGGTGGAGGAGACATTAAAAGCATAGTGGTTTATTCAAATCACATGGCATAGCATTAATTCCAATTTTTTTTTCTCAGTACGTTCGGAGTTAAAAAGATATTGACTATGTTAACCTTTTTTATATTTTGTCAGATATGTATGTTTCACAACTTCCATGCTCTTCACGTTCTTTTGTACTTCTCCCACACTTTCTCCTTCATGATCCGCAGCAGTAGCATTTTTTTCATCAACTTTTTCTTCACCTTATTCATCTTCTTCTTCTTCATCTTCTTCCCATTAATTTTTTTTTCCATTCTTCATATTCTTCTTATTCAGCTATTATCAATTTTAATATGCTATTTCTTCATCTTCTTCCTATTCTTCTTTGTCTTCATTTTCTTATGGTGACAGGCATTCCTGTAGTACTTATCTATAAAAGTTATAAGATTACACCTTACGTTCTGCCTGTCACTAAAGATTTACAACAGGATTTGTCAGCGTTCAGTTTGGCCTGCAGTAGCAGGCATTTTCCAGGGGCACCACGAGGAGGAACGGACTCACCCCCATTTACTGCTTAGTCTTCTTCTGCTTATAATTTTGATTTCTTCTATGCTGATTTTTAGTCTTATGCTTAATGTTCTTCTGCTTTCTGTTCTTCTGCTTTTGCTTCTTCTGCTTCTTGTTCTTCTGTCTTTTGTTCTGTATCTTGGTGGTTGTCTTCATGTTCTTTGTCCTCTTGGTCTTATTATTTAGGGTCATATTTCTTGTCTTCTTTGGTGTGGTCTTCAGGGTCGTCGTCATCAGGGTCGTCGTCATGGAGATCAATAAGGATTACCAAAGACAATTTCAAAAAGCTTGATCTTGGAAATGTAGCAGAAGGTACAAGAAGGCTGAGAAACTGGCGAGAACCAGCAGACAGTGCTGGCACCCGGATTGGTAGCAGAAGGAACAAGAGCCAATGGCACTACCGAGGACCAACTGACGGTGCTGGACCACGGTTACTAAGCAGAAGGTACCTGTGCTAAAAAGCACTACCAAGGACCAGCTGACGGTGCTGGACCTCGGATACCGAGATGGAGGCACCTAGGCCAAAGGCTGTGGCGAGAACCAGCAGACAGTGCTGGCACCCGGATGAGTAGCAAAAGCTACAAGAGCCAATGGCACTACCGAGGAACAGCTGACGGTGCTGGACCACGGTTACTAGGCAGGAGGTACCTGTGCTAGAAAGCACTACCAAGGACCAGCTGACGGTGCTGGACCTCGGATACCGAGATGGAGGCACCTAGGCCAAAGGCTCTGGTGAGAACCAGCAGACAGTGCTGGAACCCGGGTGGGTAGCAGAAGGTACCCATTCAAAGCAAAGTAGCCAGGCCGCAAGCCGGCCGCAGTTACCGAAACCCACAGTCCTACAGGGGGTCCATGTCCCATTGGCACTACGGATCCAGCCTTCAGTGCCAGTTCCCGCAGCCCACATAGGAGTCACCTAAACTGCAGGCACCGTAGAGTCGGCTAACCCGGCCGCAAGACGACAGGACAACGGATTGGTGGCATAGTGACCTTGACACTACCCGGAAACAGCAGGCGTGCTGGAACCAGGCTGGGCAACAGGGAGTACCCGTGCCAAAGACACTGCCGAGAACCAGCTGACGGTGCTGGAACCCAGATGGGTAGCAAAAGCTACAAGAGCCAATGGCACTACCGAGGAACAGCTGACGGTGCTGGACCACGGTTACTAGGCAGGAGGTACCTGTGCTAGAAAGCACTACCAAGGACCAGCTGACGGTGCTGGACCTCGGATACTGAGATGGAGGCACCTAGGCCAAAGGCTCTGGCGAGAACCAGCAGACAGTGCTGGAACCCGGGTGGGTAGCAGAAGGTACCCATTCAAAGCAAAGTAGCCAGGACGCAAGCCGGCCGCAGTTACCGAAACCCACAGTCCTACAGGGGGTCCATGTCCCATTGGCACTACGGATCCAGCCTTCAGTGCCAGTTCCCGCAGCCCACATAGGAGTCACCTAAACTGCAGGCACCGTAGAGTCGGCTAACCCGACCGCAAGACGACAGGACAACGGATTGGTGGCATAGTGACCTTGACACTACCCGGAAACAGCAGGCGTCCTGAAAACAGGCTGGGCAACAGGGAGTACCCGTGCCAAAGACACTGCCGAAAACCAGCTGACGGTGCTGGAACCCAGATGGGTAGCAAAAGCTACAAGAGCCAATGGCACTACCGAGGAACAGCTGACGGTGCTGGACCACGGTTATTAGGCAGGAGGTACCTGTGCTAGAAAGCACTACCAAGGACCAGCTGACGGTGCTGGACCTCGGATACCGAGATGGAGGCACCTAGGTCAAAGGCTCTGGCGAGAACCAGCAGACAGTGCTGGAACCCAGGTGGGTAGCAGAAGGTACCCATTCAAAGCAAAGTAGCCAGGCCGCAAGCCGGCCGCAGTTACCGAAACCCACAGTCCTACAGGGGGTCCATGTCCCATTGGCACTACGGATCCAGCCTTCAGTGCCAGTTCCCACAGCCCACATAGGAGTCACCTAAACTGCAGGCACCGTAGAGTCGGCTAACCCGGCCGCAAGACAACAGGACAACGGATTGGTGGCATAGTGACCTTGACACTACCCGGAAACAGCAGGCGTGCTGGAACCAGGCTGGGCAACAGGGAGTCCCCGTGCCAAAGACACTGCCGAGCACCAACTGGCGTTGTTGGAGCCCAGGGACAATCATGGTGTAGGCCGAGGCCTACTTGGTGGTAGTTTTAGATTGTTTGTAGGCTACAACAGACTGTCAACGTGCTCCAATTAGGCATCTGTCTCCACTCTGTTTCCAGGATTTCACGTGACCACCAACACCGCCAGTTTATGCGTACAGCAGCCGTCTGCCAAATCCACACGTGTTCCTGTGTTACTGGGATTCTGTAATGTCAGCAGATCCCCTGATGTGTGTCTGCCACTGTCTCCTGCTCTGTCCACATTCCCACCGCTTGCAGTGGGAAGGTGGACAGCGCAGGAGACAGTGGCGGACACATATTGGGGATCTGCTGATGTTACAGAACCCCAGTAACACAGGAACACGTGTGGAATGCGTGGACGGCAACTGTGAGCAGGAACTGGCGGTGTTGGAGGTCAGGGGAAATACTAGAGACAGCGTGGAGACAGAGGCCAAATCAGAGAATGTTTAAATCTGAAGCAGTTACAATTTGGAGGCAGCAGCAGTTTGCCCTCCACACAGCAGGGGATCAGCTGACGTTACCGAACCCCACTTTCACATGAACGAGTGTGTTTTTCTGTGTGGACAGCACTTCCGAGCACCAACTGGCGTTGTTGGAGCCCAGGGACAATCATGGTGCAGGCCGAGGCCTACTAGGAGCCAGGTGTAAAGCTGAGGTATTTTGACTTTGGAGGGAGCAGGACACTTTGCCCTCCACACAGCAGGGGATCAGCTGACGTTACCGAACCCCACTTTCACATGAACGAGTGTGTTTTTCTGTGTGGACAGCACTTCCGAGCAACAACTGACGATGTTGGAGCCCAGGGATAGTCATTTTGTAGGCTGAGGCCTACTTGGAGGCAGTTTAAGATAAGACGTTGTTTGAATTTGGAGGCAGCAGCAGTTTGCCCTCCACCCAGCAGGGGATCAGCTGACATTACTGACCCCCACTTTCACATGAACGAGTGTGTTTTTCTGTGTGGACAGCACTTCCGAGCACCAACTAGCGTTGTTGGAGCCCAGGGAGAACCAGGGTGCAGGCCGAGGCCTACTTGGTGGCAGTTTTAGATTGTTTGTAGGCTACAACAGACTGTCAACGTGCTCCAATTAGGCATCTGTCTCCACTCTATTTCCAGGATTTCACGTGACCACCAACACCGCCAGTTTATGCGTACAGCAGCCGTATGCCCAATCCACACGTGTTCCTGTGTTACTGGGATTCTGTAATGTCAGCAGATCCCCTGATGTGTGTCTTCCACTGTCTCCTGCTCTGTCCACATTCCCACCGCTTGCAGTGGGAAGGTGGACAGCGCAGGAGACAGTGGCGGACACATATTGGGGGATCTGCTGACGTTACAGAACCCCAGTAACACAGGAACACGTGTGGAATGCGTGGACGGCAACTGTGAGCAGGAACTGGCGGTGTTGGAGGTCAGGGGAAATACTAGAGACAGCGTGGAGACAGAGGCCAAATCAGAGAATGTTTAAATCTGAAGTAGTTACAATTTGGAGGCAGCAGCAGTTTGCCCTCCACACAGCAGGGGATCAGCTGACGTTACCGAACCCCACTTTCACATGAACGAGAGTGTTTTTCTGTGTGGACAGCACTTCCGAGCAACAACTGACGATGTTGGAGCCCAGGGATAGTCATTTTGTAGGCTGAGGCCTACTTGGAGGCAGTTTAAGATAAGACGTTGTTTGAATTTGGAGGCAGCAGCAGTTTGCCCTCCACACAGCAGGGGATCAGCTGACATTACTGACCCCCACTTTCACATGAACGAGTGTGTTTTTCTGTGTGGACACCACTTCCGAGCACCAACTAGCGTTGATGGAGCCCAGGGAGAACCAGGGTGCAGGCCGAGGCCTACTTGGTGGCAGTTTTAGATTGTTTGTAGGCTACAACAGACTGTCAACGTGCTCCAATTAGGCATATGTCTCCACTCTGTTTCCAGGATTTCACGTGACCACCAACACTGCCAGTTTATGCGTACAGCAGCCGTCTGCCCAATCCACACGTGTTCCTGTGTTACTGGGATTCTGTAATGTCAGCAGATCCCCTGATCTGTGTCTGCCACTGTCTACTGCTCTGTCCACATTCCCACCGCTTGCAGTGGGAAGGTGGACAGCGCAGGAGACAGTGGCGGACACATATTGGGGATCTGCTGATGTTACAGAACCCCAGTAACACAGGAACACGTGTGGAATGCGTGGACGGCAACTGTGAGCAGGAACTGGCGGTGTTGGAGGTCAGGGGAAATACTAGAGACAGCGTGGAGACAGAGGCCAAATCAGAGAATGTTTAAATCTGAAGTAGTTACAATTTGGAGGCAGCAGCAGTTTGCCCTCCACACAGCAGGGGATCAGCTGACGTTACCGAACCCCACTTTCACATGAACGAGTGTGTTTTTCTGTGTGGACAGCACTTCCGAGCAACAACTGACGATGTTGGAGCCCAGGGATAGTCATTTTGTAGGCTGAGGCCTACTTGGAGGCAGTTTAAGATAAGACGTTGTTTGAATTTGGAGGCAGCAGCAGTTTGCCCTCCACCCAGCAGGGGATCAGCTGACATTACTGACCCCCACTTTCACATGAACGAGTGTGTTTTTCTGTGTGGACAGCACTTCCGAGCACCAACTAGCGTTGTTGGAGCCCAGGGAGAACCAGGGTGCAGGCCGAGGCCTACTTGGTGGCAGTTTTAGATTGTTTGTAGGCTACAACAGACTGTCAACGTGCTCCAATTAGGCATCTGTCTCCACTCTATTTCCAGGATTTCACGTGACCACCAACACCGCCAGTTTTTGCGTACAGCAGCCGTATGCCCAATCCACACGTGTTCCTGTGTTACTGGGATTCTGTAATGTCAGCAGATCCCCTGATGTGTGCCTTCCACTGTCTCCTGCTCTGTCCACATTCCCACCGCTTGCAGTGGGAAGGTGGACAGCGCAGGAGACAGTGGCGGACACATATTGGGGATCTGCTGATGTTACAGAACCCCAGTAACACAGGAACACGTGTGGAATGCGTGGACGGCAACTGTGAGCAGGAACTGGCGGTGTTGGAGGTCAGGGGAAATACTAGAGACAGCGTGGAGACAGAGGCCAAATCAGAGAATGTTTAAATCTGAAGTAGTTACAATTTGGAGGCAGCAGCAGTTTGCCCTCCACACAGCAGGGGATCAGCTGACGTTACCGAACCCCACTTTCACATGAACGAGAGTGTTTTTCTGTGTGGACAGCACTTCCGAGCAACAACTGACGATGTTGGAGCCCAGGGATAGTCATTTTGTAGGCTGAGGCCTACTTGGAGGCAGTTTAAGATAAGACGTTGTTTGAATTTGGAGGCAGCAGCAGTTTGCCCTCCACACAGCAGGGGATCAGCTGACATTACTGACCCCCACTTTCACATGAACGAGTGTGTTTTTCTGTGTGGACACCACTTCCGAGCACCAACTAGCGTTGATGGAGCCCAGGGAGAACCAGGGTGCAGGCCGAGGCCTACTTGGTGGCAGTTTTAGATTGTTTGTAGGCTACAACAGACTGTCAACGTGCTCCAATTAGGCATATGTCTCCACTCTGTTTCCAGG